>NW_024524144.1:3684-212128 GCF_017590135.1 Pyrgilauda ruficollis | reverse complement strand
TCTGTCATTAGCGGGCGCATTCCTACAGTTCCCCAGATGGAGAGAGAAAGTACATCCCACGAGCTGAGCTATGGTTCTTCCTGTGCGATTGTAGAGAAAACATGAAGAGATGGGATAGAAAGCCAACTGCTGCTCTGGCCCAACGGGTTCGTGAACTGAAAACTCGGAGAAGAAGTTCCAAAAAAGAAGAAGCTCCAGTGGCCCGTAACCAAGCTACCATATATGATGATAATGCCAATATTTTTGATCCCCTTAAAGGAACCTCCAAGACATATGCCCAGAGAAAGAAGAATAACCAGGCTTAGAGGGGCCCTGCCTCTATCCAAGTAGAGGCTAGGGAAAACCGTGTTTTTTAGACAGTATAGATTCATTGGCCTGGCACATCTAAACCACAAAAATATAAAGCTTTAGTTGGTACTGGTGCGCAGTGCACATTAATCCCATCAAAACATTTGGAAACATAATCTGTTTCTATCGCTAGTGCGACAGAAAGATCACAGAATTTTACTTTAGTAGAAGCCGAGTTGAGCCTGACTAGAAATGATTAGAAGAAACACCCTATTGTGACTGGCCCAGAGGCCCCATGTATTTTAGGCATAGATTATCTCTGAAGTAGGTATTTCAAAGACCCAAAAGGACTCAGATAGACATTCAGAATAGCTGCTGTAGAAACAAAAAGTATCAAACAATTGAATGCCTTGCCTAGACTATCAAAAAACCCATCTGCAGTAAGACTCCTGAAGACAGAAGAGCAGCGAGTGCCGATTACCACCTCGACAGTGCACCGCCGACAATACAAAACTAATTGAGATGCCGTGATCCCCATCCACAAAATGATCCGTGAGCTGAAGAGCCAGAGTGGTCAGCAAGACCCACTCACCTTTCAACAGCCCCATCTAGCCTGTGCATAAATCTGAAAGAGAATGAAGATTGACTGTAGACTACCATACACTGAATGAAGTAACTTCACCACTGAGCACTGCTGTACCAGACATACTAGAACTCCAGTACGAGCTAGAATCCAAAACAAAGTGATATGCCACTATTGACATTGCCAATACATTTTTCTCCATTCCGCTAGCAGCAGAATACAAACCTCAGTTTGCCTTCACCTAGAAAGATGTGCAATACACTTGGAACTAGCTACCCCAGGGGTGGATGCACAGTCCTACCATCTACCATAAACTAATCCAGAATACACTAAAAAAAAATGAAGCTCCAGAACATCTGCAATATATTGATAACATCATTGTATAGGAGAAGACGGCAGCAGAAGTGTTTGAAAAAGGAAAAAAAATCATCCAGATTCTCCTGAAAGCCGGATTTGCCATCAAGAAGAGCAAAATCAAAAGACCTGCTCAAGAGATCCAGTTTCTAAAAGTCAAGTAGCAAGATAGACGGCATCAGATTCCCATCGATGTCATCAACAAGATCACAGCAATATCTCCACCATCCAACAAGAAAGAAACACAAGCTTTCCTAGGCGCCATAAGTTTTTGGAGTCAGATTGTAAGCCCTCTCTATCTAGTCACCCATAAAAAGAACACTTTCCACTGGGGTCCTGAGCAGCAACAAGCCTGTGTCCAGATTAAGCAAGAGATCGCTCATGCAGTAGCCCTTAGCCCAGTCAAGACAGGACCAGATGTAAAGAATATGATCTACTCTGTAGCCAGAAACCATAACTTGTCCTAGAGCCTGTGGCAGAAAGTGCCTGGGGAAACTCGAGACTGACCACTAAGATTTTAGAATTGAAGCTACAGAATGTCTGAAGCCAACTATACTCCAACAGAGAAAGAAATTTTAACAGCCTATGAAAGAATCCAAGCTGCTTCAGAAGTAATAAGCACTGAAACACAACTCCTCCTAACACCCCGATTACCAGTACTGGGGTGGATGTTCAAAGCAAAAGTTCCCTCTACCCACCATGACACCAGTGCTACATGAAGTAAGTGAATTACTCTCATAACACCGCGCACCCGTATTAGAAAGCTGAATCGCCCTGAGATTCTGGAAATAATTACAAACTGGCCAAAAAGTAAAAACTTCAGTCTCACTGATGAAAAAGAACAAGAAGTAACACGTACTGAAGGAACTCCTCCATATAACCAACTGCCAGCAGAAAAAACACAATACGCTCTTTTTACTGATAATTCCTGTTGCATAGTAAGAATGAACCAGAAGTAGAAAGCAGCCGTATAAAGCCCCACACGACAGATCGCAGAAGCCACTAAAAGAGAAAGTAAATCAAGCCAACTTGCTAAACTCAAAGCTGTTCAACTGGCTTTAAACATTACTGAAAAAAAAAAGTAACCAAAACTCTACCTCTACACTAATTCATAGATGGTAGCCAATGCTCTGTGAAGATAGCTGGAAAGGTGAAAGAAGCTAATTAGCAGCGTAAAGGAAAACCAATTTGAGCTGCTAAAGAATAGAAAAACATAGCTACCAGGGTAGGAGGCTACCTGTAAAAGTCCACCATATAAATGCCCATGTCCCCAAGAGTAAAGCTAATAAAGAACACAAAAACAACGAGCAAATAAACCAAGCTTCAAAAATAGAGATGTCCAAGATAGACCTAGATTGAAAACACAAAAGACAGTTATTCCTAGCTCAGTGAGCCCATGATACCTCAAGTCATCAAAGTAGAGATACCACCTATAAGTAGACACGAGACCAAAAAGTAAATTTAACCATAGACAGTATTTCTCAAGTTATCCACGACTCTGAGACTTGTGCTGCCATCAAACAGGCCAAGAGGGTGAAGCCCTTATAGTATAGTGAGCAGTAGTCCAAGTACAAGTATAGCGAAGCCTGGCAAATTGACTACATCACACTGCCCCAGACACGCCAAAACAAGCACTATGTGCTCACAATAGTAAAAGCCACCACAGAGTAGTTAGAGACCTACCCTGTGCCTCATGCTACGGCCCGTAACACCATCCTGAGCCTTGAAAAACAAGTCCTGTAGAAACATAATACCCCTGAGAAAATTAAGTCAGACAATGAGACTCATTTCAAAAACAGCCTTATCAGCACCTGAGACAAAGAACATGGCATTAAGTAAGTGTACCATATCCCCTACCATGCACCAGCTGCAAGCAAAGTAGAAAAGTACAATAAACTGTTAAAAACCACCTTAAAAGCCTTAGGTGAGGGATCTTTCAAAAATTAAGAGCAGCGTCTGACAAAAAACACCTAGTTAGTTAATACCCGAAGCTCTACTAACCGAGTAGACCCTGCACAATCTGAACCTTTGCACAGAGCAGATAGAAACAAAGTCCCAGTAGTACATATCAAGAGTTCGTTAAAAAAAAACAGTTTAAATCAATCCTACCTCGAATACAGACAAACCCATTCGTAAAGTTGTTTTTGCTCAAAGACCAGGTTGCACATAGTAAATAATGCAAAAAGATAAAAGAACACAATGTGTACCTCAAAAAAATCTAATTATTAAGTAAAAACTATGTATAAATATCACTGTTTGCTGAATGTTACTACCATTATCTGTGTATAGCTGTATATTAGATGTATAATGTATGTGTTTGTAGAATTAGAATATATATTAGTTTTAATAGTAAGCTGATGATATAAAGATAAGGAGTGGATTATCCTGAACTGACTATATGATGCTTTTATCCCCAATCGTCTTGTTCTGTTTATACTGAATAATAAGTTTTACACCTTTAAGACTCTCTTCCAGAGAGTAAACAGAAGAGGGAAGAAGCGTGCAGTTTGTTTTCAAACTGCACTCACTCCTCCACATTCCTACTCCTGAACTGTGTTGTCTGCAGATAAACAAACAGCAAGACAGAGCTCCTTTTTTCCCCTTTTTTTGCTTTTAGTTAGTTTTAGCTAGCTGAAACAAAGAAGTTCCCTGAACTGTGATTTTTCATTTTTCTTAAATCTGTTCAAACCTGCTCTAGACTAAACACCCAGAAGAGCACCAGCAGCTCCACCTGTGACCCCTTGGCCGGGCCTGGGCCACGGCATTTCCAGCACCAGAAAAACTAATCAGAAACTGAATAAGCCGAGCTGCAATCCAGGGAGGAGACTGTTCTGAGTTTACCTTTTTTTTTTGGAGCAGTAAGAAGTTTTATTATTTAATATTATTTGAGTTCTATTGTTTAATAAACAAGTTTCTTTCCACTTTTTTCTCCAAAGAAATATTTTCTCCCGAACCAGTTAAAAGAAAAGAGAAGCAATTAAATCTGCTTTTGTAAAGAAGCCCCTTTGAGAGTTATCTCCCAAACTTGCCCTAAACCAAGACACTGAAAAAAAAAAAAAAGTCTCTTCCAGCAGGTAGAGAATTTCTCAGTATTTCTGTGCCTCTGCTCTTTCAAGATGTATTTGAAATCAACACTGTTTGCATTTCACACCAATATTAGAGTAACATTACAGAAATTCTTTGACATTATCACTTGATTTATATTCATTTTATTATAAAATAAATGCAAACCAAAGTGGTTTTACATAAATATATTTAAAAAAAAGTCTAGTACTGAGTAAATAGGATCTGCCTAGAGTTTTTGGAGTACCACCAACACAAAAGTCAGTTTTACAGAGAGGAAAAAGTACCAAGAACCTTAGGGACACCTTCTCATCAAGGTTGAACAGAGGAATCTGGACGACCAGATATTCTCAGGTAGACAGGATTGTGCCTTGTCACAAACTTCTTCAGCAACCGAAACCTTTTCAGCTGAGCTTTGCAGCCTTGATGCGATACATATTTAAAGTATTTGCAATCTAAGGAAAGAAATAAAAAAACAACACTAAGCTGTTTGATACAAGCAAATACAAAATGCTTTCATTGTTTAAATAATATGCAAACAGCTAAGAAACTTTTCAGTAATTAAAGGTATTAAAATCCAAGACATGCTCATTAGAGACATAACTGCAGCATTAAATAATCTATCCTCATTTAGCCCAGCGAACATTCTACATGTATCTAAATGCTTGTTATCTTGCATAATACTTTTTCTCTTTCATTTTTGCTCTGCAAATTAGATCAGAAAGTAAAATTTCAAGAGTGTAAAGCAGCATTGATATCATACATTAATTTATTATGCTGGATAATGAAAACAGAGGCTCACATTGAGACCAGTAAGTACTGAAACGTCATTCAATAAAATCTGAACTGGAATGCTTTTATTTGCTATCTGGAAATAAAATGGAGATATCTGGTCCTACTGAAAGCAAACCAAAAAATATCCAAAGAGCTTCCAATATGAGAAATTGTTCCATGAAGTGCAGAAGAAAAAGTTATAGAAAGGTGACAATGAACATGTTGCCCACCAACCAGAAGTCCAAACCAGTGTACAAGCCATTGTCTCCACACCTTATTCCCATTCTCAATTTAGCAGCTGATTCTTGGGCTGATCCTCCCCTTGTTTTGGCAGCATTTCAAATAACGCTACTAAAGAGGCAATGATCTTCACCTTCTTACCACACTGATGATGTTTTTGATTCAGACTCTCCCTTCTTTTTCCTGCATTAAAACATCCCCATGGTCCTTAATGACCAGCTGACACCTAGTATTGCTGAGACACTGCCCAGGCTGGCATCCAGCAAGCAAACTCCCTGCAGTCCTCACAATATTCCCTAAGGAGGGTGTTGTGCATTTTTGGAGTTATGGTTTGAAGGTCAAACAAGACAAACAGTATTGTGGCTGCTCAACAAGGCTAGATAAAACTGAATTCTAAACCATGATAAGACCAGTTGCCTCACTGTTAAATATCAAACCAACTTAAATACCTTTCATGTTCAGCTCCAAAGACAAGAACCCTTTTTAAAAGAAAGAAACTGCAATTCTTCCAGGCAGCAGATCAGCTGCATACCATGTCATTAGGGCTAGAAATAGACATTATTTCTGTTCCATGTAGTGAAAAGAAAAAAAAATTATACCCTTTCCCAGTAGGATTCCAGCCACCAGAGCTTTTTCATATGAAAGGCTTTTATTTCCCTGCCAATTCCTTTTTGCCAAGTAACGGCTAAAATGGAAGGCTGGCCACCAGTCCTTCCTGGACTTCCACTCTTGCTTGATCCAGTCAAGATGCTTCTCAGAGCTGGAAAAAGGTTAAACAAGTTACAAAGAGGTTAAAACGTAATGGAAAGATTATTAGGAGACAGTGATGTTATAATCAGCTTGCTACAAATCTCCTAAATTGCCAACACAGACACACTTGTTGTAGCATGCTTTTATACTTAACTTGTAATAGTTTTGGTTTTGTATCCCCTTATTTTCCCAAATGGTGTACCCCTTTTTGTACCCCCTTCCTCTACCTGTGTAATCATTCTCCTGTGTTGAGCTCATCCCCCAAATCCCTGCCCTGGCTTTCTGTCAGTCACTCAGCATCCCATCCCCTCTATCTAGAACTTTCGGTTAAAGTCGTGGAGTGATTAGTCCGAGGCCAGGGGTCAGCCCCCCAATTATTATTTTATACGCTATCCCAAATGTCCATCCCTAAGGTTGCATCCCTGGAGGGTCTTTTATTGGTCAGCAAATGTATCTACGGTTTCCTTCCCCCCTTTAAATGTAACCTTGAGATTCCTTTTGTATTCTACTCTGAGCAAGGTGCATCACTGAGGTGTGGGGCTCCCTCAAGAGCTCCGAATAAACCTTGGACTGGCCCCCTGCTGAGAGTCGGCCTTTTATCCTCTACCGATGTCTCCAGTGTCTCTTCTGATGACTAGCAAAGGTGACTAGCCTAGCTGCCCTCAGTACCCTCGGGGCACCAGAGAGTGTCCCCTCGCTGCTGGCCGCTTCGGGGCTGCCCCCCCCCGTTGTCTGCCAACCTGGGGCTGGCCAGGGTTCACTGGGAGGCATGCCCAGAGAGACGAAGACACACACTGACTTTATACCAAAACTAAAACACTAATAAAAGCATTTTTATATAAAACTAGCAATTCTTTTTTAATCCCTGGCAACACTTGTGAGGCTGGAAGTGAACTCTAGCAGTCTTATTAAGCCTTGGCAATAGCACAGATTATGGTGTGAAATGAAGCAAGCCTTTCACTTGTGTGCCAGTTTGTCAGTAGTAATATGGAAGCTTCTCCAGGTTTGTCAACAAATGAGTAGTATGAAGTAGTATGAAGAGTAGTACGAAACCTTAGGAAAGGTTTGTGTTACTCCAGGCATACTTAAAGACTAATTCATCCCAAACAGTTATTACTGTTAGGCAATAACGCCCTTAAACCAAGCATTTCAGCAACACAAACTCCTTCCAGCCCCTTCAAGGGAACCTGCAAGAGACACAAAGAGGGAGTTTTTGCAAGGGAAGGTAGGGATAGGACAAGGAGGAACAGCTTTAAAATGGAAAAGGACAGATTTAGATTAAATATTAGGAAGAATTATGTCGGAACCCAGGACATCCCTCTGGATGCCCTGGATGGCTCAAAGCCCTGGTAAGGGGGGTCAGAGACCCTGTCAGGAAGCCAAAGACACTTGGGAATTCGATCTCAACCCATGGAGCAAATTACCAACTTTATATGAAGAATTACAAATCACAAAAGTTTAAGTAGCATAACAGTACTTGTCACAGGGTGAAAGGTGAAATTTTGAAGAATTTTACTGTGGGGGTCTAGGGGGACAAGATGGAGAGATTTGGGCATTGTCCTGTCCTTCTTCCTTCTTCTTCCTAGCCTCCATCTTCTTGGTTATGGTGGCATTTTGGGATTGGTTTAGACTAGAAAGTCACTGTCTAACATAGGTGATAGGTATTGGAACATAACTGTAAATATCGAATACGTAGTTTCTAGTATAAAAGACAACACCAGCCCTGTGGACGGGGAGTGTGCCTCAGACTGACCTGCAGAACAGACCTTGGCAGGCCAGACAGAAAATATTTTAGATAAGAAATAATAAACGACCTTGAGAACGACAGCCGAAGACTCCTGATCTATTCTTCGACAGCTGGGATGGGGAAAAAAGACTTTTAACACACCTCGGGATCATCTCAACCAGAGAAAACCCCGAGAAAATTATTCACTGTGATGGTGAGGCCCTGGGTCAGGAATGGCTTTAAACTTGCAAACAACAGGTTTAGATTAGATATTAGGAAGAAAATTTTCACTCTGATGGTGAGGCCCTGTGTCTGTTTTGTCCAATACAGTATTTGGTGAGTGGTCTCTCCCTGTCCTTCTCTCAACCCACAAGCAATTATTTTTTCTCTCCACATCCAGTTGCAGAGTGGGGGGATAGAGCAGCTTTGGTGTCACATCTCACAGTAACCATTTTGGAAATACACCTTTCATGGGGGCACTGGCACTGTGCCAGGGTCAATCCATGACACATGGTCAGCCCACTACACTGCTCTAGTGGGAGGTGCCTCTTTCAGATCACTTTCTACCCGAACTACTCTAGGATTCTATAAAACTATCTACAACAGGGAAGTGACATTCCTGTACAGTGACCAAAATGCCCAGTATATTTCAAGATATTATGAAGTTGTGTATGAAAGGCAAAAATGAAGGCAAATAGAGAGCACAGAGATGCACTGTCCAAAGGTGGAGACTTGACGCATTTGTTTCAACACATTGCATCAGAGCTACTTACGTTACAATTTGTTTCACCTGTCTTGCCAAACAGCTCCATGCTTTTGCATTTTCTTTCCAGCCAGCATAATCCAAGGCTGCAAAAATAACTTCTAGGCTCAGTTGATGTTTTTTTCTTTTCTCTGGAAAAAGATGAGGCTGATTAATCAATTACACAGACCAGGATGAACTCATTAGTAAGGCACAAATGAAACACAGTTCTCCACTCTGCCTGCCCCCCCCACCAATGCTGCTACTTTAAACATAAGTTATGTTTATTGGTATAAATTTCTTTAAAATCTCCAGGTTGTTCTCATTAGTTATGAAAGAAGAATCATGGTTTGGGTTGGAGAAGACCTTAAAAATCATCAAGTTACAACCTCTTGCCATTGGCAGGGACACCTTCTTCTAGAGCAGGTTGCTCAGAGCCCCAGCTATCCTGGCCTTGAACACTTCCTTCAACACTGTGGATGGGGCATCCACAGCTTCCCTGGGCAACCTGTGCCAGTGCCTCACCACCCTGACAATCACAAGAATTTATTCCCAAAATCTCTTCTAAACCTCTCTTTGTCAGTTAGAAGCCATTAACCCTCATCATATCAGAAGGGAGAACAATCTTTATTCATGTACATTTCACCAATCTGTTGACCTGCTGGGACATACCAAGCCACAAAAAGACAGCTTGGAATACAATTGATCAGCATGGAAAAAAAATAGTCTTCAGAGCAGAAGACTTTTCTACCAGCTTGAAGATAATGCTCCCTTAAAGAGAAGGAAATTTTTGTTGTTTGATCATTAACAATGAACTAAAGAACAGATACATTCCAAGAAAGAAAAGAAAAAAATAAAACAGAGATCCCGAAAATGGAATTCAGAGTAGGGTGCCTAAAAACAATTTTTTTGAGATCCTGCTTGTGCCTTATAACTGCTTGCTTTGCTCAGCCTTTAAAATAAAAAAAAAGCATTTGTTTATACAAGTTTGTAAATGACTGCTCATACATCCATCTAAGAGGTCACAGTGATTGAAAAGTTGGCATTTGAGTTAGTTTTTTGGGATTATGTCTTAAGAAAGAAAACTACTTTCAAAAGCAGAAAGAAGGCTGTAGGATAATCCAGAATAGTTTTCTGAAATTAGCATAAATGAAATGAACAAAGGTAAAGACTTACTTGATTTTTGAAGCATGGTATTAAAATCTATCATTAGTTCATGAGAAGGAACAATATCATGCAAGATCTGAAAAATAAAAGCAAAGCCCAGATAGAAGTCTTCAAAAGTTTTCACATTAAAATAACCTATCTGACCAAGAAAAGCACAGGCTTCAGAGCTTTGGGTGCTTTTAGTTCAGAAAATTAAGTAATCTTTATAACTTTGTTATAAAGAATGGATCTCTAGGTCCATTTTGCACATTTGTGACACTGCTCTGTGACACCATAGATGAAACACCTCGATGGCTGCTGACAAACACTGCATGTGGCAAATACAACATTCTGAAGGAGCGGCCCAAATCCATATCCAGTGTCCCCTTTCTTGAAGGCAATGTAATTTTTTCCCTAGGACAGTTCTAGCTCCCCTGTCCACTGCTCTGTGCATTGGATCAGTTTCTGGACTTATCAAACAATTTCTATTATTCATCTCTCTTTTCTAGGAGACTCATGTCTAAAGCCACTGCTAAAATGCAGAGGAGAATTTCATGCAAATCTGCTACAGTATCAAAGTCTAAAACAAACACAACAGCCTTACAAACCTGTTTTTAAACAACACTTGCACTAACAAAAGCACATTAGTGCCATCAAGTGGCAGAGCACGGTTTGCAAGGAATACCAAGGGCAAGTGAAAGCAGGAATTTAAAACTTTACCCAACAAGGTCTTGTCTGCCAACAACCAGCAGACATTAACTTTTAGCTTTAATGCACAGCTCATTGAAAACAAGCAAAGAAACTAATTGCTAGACAGGATCAATATGTGAAAGAGAAGGCATTTAATGATTTGAACAATATTGTAAAGATCAAACTGTAAGAGAAATCAATGCATGCTATGCACAAGTCTGCTGATACAGACTTCTGGAACCATGTGAACATGTTCTCTGAGCTTGCTTACTGCCTTTAAGTGATATGGTGTACCATATCACTTAAACCCCCTAATCCCCTACTTCCCACAAAGAATACAATAGGATAAATAATGATACAGAGCTCAAGCAAGCTGTCAGACCACCCCATGACTGACACAGACTGTATCTCCTAAGGGATACCTACCTTCAGTGCAGATATGAGGGATTTCTTTGATTCACCCTGCCTCTTGAGGAACTGATAGAGGTAGGCATGGGCATTTGGGTTAGCAGGGAACTTTGAGTTGTAAGCATATTCATTTAACACTTGGCGGGCCTCGTTGTGGTCTCCATAGAACTCCAGCAACTGGAAGTTAAGTCTGTCATTAGTTTGTCAGATACAGGCAACCAAACTCTTACAACTAATTCTGGACTGCCACAGAGCAAACCAGCAGCACAGTCTGTATATAAGATAATGTATTAGTGTATCTAATACAGTGTATTAGATAATGTATATTTGATAATTAGATACTTGCCCATCTTAATTTTACTGGCTACTCTCAGTACAGAGAGACAAGAATACACACACAGAAGCTACTCAGGGAGAAAAAGCCTTAATACCTACTTAATTGTCAAAGGATTATCATCCCTTGCTCACTGGAAAGAGATGCTGAAGGCACCTGCCGTGTCTTTAGAGACAGAACTTGGCAGATGCCAGCACCAAGGAAAATTCTTAAGATGTGCTGTCCTGGATTACCAAGCAATGTGTATTCTATTTGCCATCTGTTAGAAGTGCAGCAGTTATCTTCTGCTAATTAGACAGTTTTCCTTATCTCTTCCACAACCCATCCTTCCTCCAGAGAGATATCATCTGTTAAATGGGCCATTGACTGTCACTGCATGGCTGATAAAATTACAGCATCCCATTGTGAGATGTTCCACCCAGAGGGAGTTGCCAAGCATTCCTAACTAGATATAATCTGAGATTCTGGGACAGCAGAACAGCCTTTCCACTGGATTCCTGGAGGAACAGCTGCCTCTTCCACTAGATCAGAAGAAGACTATATCCTTCTACAGGATCCCTGCTCCAACAGAACCACACCTGCTACTCCAGGAGAACTGCAGCCACAATTCCAACTGGACTACTATCAACACCCTGACCCACAGGGTGTCAGGTTGTATTCTGACACTGTCAGTGTTGTTTTGATTTACTGCATTGTTTATTTTGTTTTCTTCCCTAATAAAGAACTGTTATTCCTGCTCCCATATCTTTGCCTGAGAACCCCCCTTAATTTCAAATTTGTAACAATTCAGAGAGAGGGAGTTTACATTTTCCATTTCAGGGGAGGCTCTTGCCTTCCTTAGCAGACTTCTGTCTTTCCAAACCGAGACACATGTTTAGAGAAGTCAGAATTTATCAGTGTCCACAAGAAGTAAAAGATCTCTTTAAAATTACTAATTCTTAATTACAAATTCTAAGCAGATACTTAAAAAAGCCAAACCAAAACACAGAGGGGCTGCATATTTGGCATCTCTAACATTTCATGTATCCAGAGAAAACACTGCCCTACCAAAAATCAAAGTGTTTTCAGGAATTTGAACTAAAGCAGCTATGCTCCAATTTTTGCAGTCCCACAAAAACAAAATATGTAAGCTGTTTGTCTATTTCTTTTTCTTGACAATGAACAGATAAAAGTTCTTTTTGTACTGTGCTCAGGCTCTGCAGCTCTACCAGGAGTACACTGCACTCTATATCAAAGCCCGTGACATGCACATACAAATGTGTTGCTTTTGAAATACTTTGTTTTCACTCACACACACAGAAAATAATCTGCATATGGGGATCTTAATGAAAATTAGACAAGGAAACATAAAAGAAAGCCATCTAACATCCCTTATGGGATGCCCTTACATCCACATAGCATTTCACAAAGACATCCCAGACTCCAGGTATTTTAATAATTTCCTTCAAGTTCACTGCTGCCTTCCGGAAGTAACCGTGCATTTCCTGCTCAACAGTTAATTCTGCAAATCCATCCTCACCTACCAAAACACAAAGGAAGGTCACAAAGTTATTAACTCTGCCAAGCACAGGGATCTTGAAGTGCTGCACCTTAGAGATGATCACATTTTGGTAAGCAATGACTCCAGTCAGAGAGCTTTTAAGAAAATAATCCTCAGTACTGAAACAAGAAATTTTCACTGTTCCTCATTCAAATTTATAATCAATTTCAACTTATGGAGCACAATGAGTAGGACGTCAAGAGAAGATGCTACCAGCACAAGGTCCATAAGCCAAATTCAACATCTGGTTTCCAGAGAAAGAGATCTAGTGCAAGTGATAAAACACTGCCAGTAGGTATATACAGAACCAGATGTGACACATGTAGCAACTTCCACATCTTTAAGGAAACTGAAATTCAAACACAAGTGTTGAGGGCTTTGCTTTCACTCAACATTCCAGCAGCAATCAAGCACTTGCACACCTACTAAACCACTGCTTTAAGGGAATGCCCTTTGATGATTATTTAAGGTGATGCTGGCTGGACATGGGGAGAAACAGTTTCAGAAGAGCATTTCAAGGCACTTCAGAAAGTGCTATTTTGGCACTACTATCACTGCTGATATAGAATTCTGTACCAGCGACACCATTACACACTGAAGTCTGGTAAAGGAAAAGGTGTCATTGCAAACCACAGCACCTGCATGACCAAGCTGAAGCTACAGCTCAATCCAAAAAACACTTACCATACTCTAACAGGATTTTCTTCTGCTTAGACCAGCTACAGTAGTCTAAGAGTCCCCTGTAAGCTTGAAGCAGCTTCATTTCCTTATCCTGAATGGCTGTTTGCTCTCCAAACCTCCAGCTTTCTGCCATGGACAGGTTCTGATAGGCTTCATCTATTTGTCCATTACAGAGGAGATGGAAGACATGCTCCAAGCAGACCTGCAACCCAAACAGTCCAAAACACAGCGCTCCACACTCAAATGCAGAATTTTCAGCAATACAGAAAAGTTCTACACACATGTGCAGGGAAAGAGGAGACTTACTGACATGTATAAAAAATATTGCCAAGACATGTAATGAAGAATTTAAATTATTTGTGTTGCCTCAAAAACCTGCTTGTCTTTAACATGTGCTGTACCTATTTCAGAAGATCTAAAAATGACCTGAGGAAACCCAGCTGGGCTGCATTTACTTATTTTTCAGAGCACCTGAAAGAGTGATGTACTTCCACCCTACCGTGTTGATTTGGCACCATAAGATAAAAGCCTAAACCTTCAGTTAGCTCCAGAAAACCCTTGTATGGAACTTCTTTTAAAGACCTTTACAAACAGGATAAAAGACAGAAGCACCATCCCAAGTGCACAACAGCCAAGGAAATCAACAATATAGGTTTGAATGAGCCACCAGAAGAAAAAAATCCATTAAAAAAAACTCCACAGCTGTGTAACACAGGTGTGCACAACATACAGTTTTATAATCAGATTACTCAAAAAGTGAGAGGGTAATGAGGCAAAATTTAAATACAAATGTTTAGTCAGCAGCACAGTGGTCAAATTAAAGACTGGAAATAAAGCTTGGCAGGTAATTGCCTGTATTTACATGTCATTGGGACGTGCATGAAAATGAATTTGACCGGTTCAAATTCAAATTAAAAGATAGAAGAGTTTTTAAGCACTTCTAAGGACTGAGAACATACATCTGTGATTCAACACACAGACCAAATGAGATGAGGTTAGGTATAAAATGACCTTAGAATATCATGCAATTGGTAATTCAAATGTTAGGTTTGAGTTTTTTTGACACTAATGTCAGTAGTACATTTCAAAAGAGATCTGGAAGTTAATATTCAAACAAGTGTTCAGATAAATGTGAAAAATCATCAGGGCTGCTTTAAGTACACTCACCTTCAAGTACCTTTTTACTCCTAAAGTTTTCATCTGTTCCATGAAACAGTTGAACTCTTTCATGCTGCTTTGGGAATGATGCCACAAAATTTCAGTTCCTATTCTCCAAATCATCTATTAATGGGGAGAAAGAAAATCAAAACCAACTTTAGTACAAAAATGGCAAGAGACATCACATATAGTTTTACTAAACTTGTAGTTACTGTAGAACATGAAAAATGTACATTTGAGCTGCAAATAAAAAATACTACAAAGCATTATCTACTGCTAATAATCTAACCTACCTACTCATCCAGCAGGCCTTTTAGAGTCATTCAGTGGTTCAGAATTGCTCATTATAAATGCAGCACTCCAGAAGAGTTTATGAACACTGCATGCCAGAGGGTTCCTCCTCGTCTCACTGAAAAGTTACGTTCTTCTTTGGTATGACTCCACTAAGATACCAGATATACACAACTATTTGAACTTAATAGCAAAGATTATTTCCAATTTGATGTAGCTCCCCAACTACATGCACTTGTTTCCAAGGTCTGCAAGCTAGCCGTACTCAAGTACTCCATTTATTTAAAAGCTCTGATCCTTTTCCTTCCACCTGCTTCCAACTCAACACCTGCAAGGAATTTTGCAGCTACTGCAAAAGCTGGTAACAATGTAAGACACCAACTTGCAAACAGATTCTGAATGACGACATGCCAGAACCAAACACATTTACTGCTTCCCCATTTTAGAGGACTACTTTGACTTTTCATAGATACACTGCTGATAGAGTGAACTTATACCAAGCTAAGTCTTCTTCTGTGTCAAGGATCTATTTTTTAAAAAAAATCAAGCCTGTGATTAGCTAATTAAGTATATGCTGCTTTTCAAGTATTTTTTCAACTGCAAAAGAACTCAGACAGGGAACATGGGCTTACCTCTGACGGACCAATGTGTTCTCTGGAATAGTCCTTCTCTAGTGACTCAACATAGCAGGTCAGGAACTCTGCAGCCCTTTTCCACTGCTTTTGGAGCAAGGCATCCTGAATGTAACTTAAACACGTTTCCTTGCTCTTCTTGAAGTTTAACTTGTGTTCATTGGAAGATACTAAATAAGCAAAAAAAAAACAAAAAACCAAAACAAACCAAACCAAAACAAACCAACAAAAAAAAAAAAAAAAAAAAAAAAACCCCAAAAACCAACCAAACAAAAAAAAAAAAATCAACTGAGCCCACCGCAGTCACAGCCCTTATTCAGGCAGCCACATGCTCTCCATTTCAGCATCTTTCTTGTATGGACACTACAGAGTCATCTTAAGCTCTGTGGTTTAGAAGATAAACAGGGAAGCAAGACTATGGGGCAAGCTGGAAATGTGATACGGAATGACATTTTCCATAAGAAGCACATAGCTGTTCTTGAAATTTCCATTCACTCGAAACAGTGAATAGGCAATTACGTCACACTATTGCCCTACTAGAATCAGGGAGCCATGGTGTTTTGATAACTTCACGGTACATTCTGTCATATTTTGGGGACTATTCTCTTCACTTATTAGTCATCACCTAAGTTTGTAATGCCATGGTGCTGCAGATTTGCAAGCACACAAACAAACAAGACTGTTCCAGTACCAAAGGCTAAACAATTCCCACAAAGATAAACGTATAGAATTATTCTCATCTGAGTACAAGGCTCCAAAGAGGCCCCTTGGTCTTTTTACATCAACAGTAGTTCAATTTATACTGAAACCAGCATGAAACTGAAACTTCATTTCCATGAAGTGTGTTTAAAGCTCACAGCTGTATGACCCTACAACAATGCTCATCCATAAAAAGCCACCTACAAGGCACATGAAGAGCTCAACAAGACACCTCCTACCTGGATGCTAGGAATAGAGTAGGCAGAGGAATAACTCAAACAATGGCTAAGTCAGGCAATCACAGAACCATTAGAGTTAGAAGGGACCTCTGGAGATTATCCAGTCCAACCAGCTGCCAAGGCAGAGTCACCTGGAGCAGATGACACAGGAAGGTGTCTAGCTGGGATCTGAAAAAGTCTCCAGAGAGGGAGACTCCACAAACTCCATGGGCAGCTGTTCCAGTGCTCTGCCACCCTCAATGTAAAGATCTCCTTCATGCTGAGGTGAAACTTCTTGTGCTTTAGTTTATGGCCACTGCACCATGTTCTACTGCTGGACACTACTGAAAAGTCTGGCATCATGCCCTTAGCACCTGTCTTTGAGATATTTACATGCATTAACGAAATCCCCTCTCAGTCTTCTCCAGACTAAAGAGGCCCAGCTCTCTCAGTCTCTCCTCATAAGAGATGCTCTAGACCTCGAATCATCCTAGGTGCCCTCTGCTGGACTCTCTCCAGGACCTCCATGTTTCTCCTGTTTCGAGGAGCCCAGAAATGGGCACAGCACTCCAGATGTGCCTCACCAGGGCTGAGTAGAGCAGAACGATCACCTCCCTCGACCTGCTGGCAGTGCTCTTCCCGATGATACCATGGGCCCTGCTGCCTGCAAGGGCACACCGCCCGCTCACCAAATAACTACGGTTATTTCGAACCTATTTCCCGGCGCTAATAGACAATTTAGCGGATACAAGCTGAAACTCTGCCACCGTTCCCAGGGCAGCACGGAGTTCACAAAGAGAACGCACTAAACGCTCCGCCCTTACCCGGCTGCGGCGGCAGGAAGGGCAGGTGCAGGGGCGGGTGCAAGGCCGCCTGAGAGGCGGGGCTTCTCCTCCTCCTTCTCTTCCCCCTCACTTCCACTGCCGGCGCTTCCTCATCCTCTTCCAGGAAGCTGTCCATGGCGCCGCGGGCAGCCGGGCTCCGACCTCACCTTGCAGCTCAGGGGAGCGGGAGGCCCCGGCCGAGCCGAACACAAGGGCCTGGCAGGCAGCGACCGGGCGGCGCTCTCAGGACGGCACCTCCCCGCCGGCAGCAGGGGCGAGAATTCCCGGCAGGCGCCGCTTCCCCGGAAGCGCAGGGCGGGAGCGGTCCCTGCGCGTGCGGCCGCCGTGAGGGGTGGGGCTGCGCGGTGCCTCCGTAGCGTTTCCCTGCTTCTCCTTGCGTGTGGGGGAATGAGAGATGCGGGCCAAGGGTGAAGCATGAGGGATGAGGTGGAGCACGGGGGGTAGCTGGGTGTGGGCAGCGGTGTAGCAGAGAGGTGTTTATTTCTAGATGTACAACAGTCAGAGAATGACTAGAACCGTGGATAATGCCCTGGTTACTCAAAGATGAATTAGCGAGCTTCTCCTGTCACTCTTTCCATTAGCTGTATTGCTGTTTTCCTGTTCCTTTGTAACTCATAACGTTGTACAGAAGGTAGAGATTCCGAATCAAAATCCTGTGCATTGTAGAGCAATGATGTTGCCTGTGCTCCCACTAGATTTTGGGAATCCATCTGCCTTAGCCACAGCATCTGGTTTATACAAATCTGTGCTGGAACTTGTTTGTTTAAACCACTTTGGAATTGAGTTTGCCCTGAACTGTTTTGATGTGTACAAAGTCCAGTTTACCGCATAAGATCTCACAGAGTTGTTTGGGTTTTTTTTTTTTTTTTTTTTTTTTTGTTTTTTTTTTTTTTTTTTTTTTTTTTTTTTTTTTTTTTTTTTTTTTTTTTTTTTTTTTTTTTTTGGTTTTTTTTTTTTTTTTTTTTTTTTTTTTTTTCCAGAACTGCCCTGGCATAGGAGAGTGAGTAAATAATAAACTGGCTCAGATTAAAAGTTCCTGTGATGGAGTGTCTTGGTTCAGCTGTGATCAATAAGCAGTGTTGGGAATAGTGCAAGGCAGAACAGTTGTGTGCAGCATTTAAGCACTTAAACCTCAATATCATACCTTAATATGGTATTTAATAAATCAATGTGGGGAAAACAGAAGTCTCCCTTTGCGTTTTATTTATTTTTAATCCTGTGTTCTTCCAATAAAGGCCAGCATTTCAGTTCATAAGTATTGTTATTGATGGATAATTAACTTACTTCATTGATGACAATAAAATGTTATATGACACCACATCTTTATCAGTGCCATTTTCTTTGACTGTCCTTTATAATTGGTACCTTGTGTGAGTGCCTCTCTGATCACTGGCATTCCCCAAGTTTGATGTCTGTTCCTACAACACTCCTGATCTTCTGTTAGCTCAGTATTCTAATTTCAGAATCCAACTTATCCCCCATTTTTTGGTAAAAGTTCTCACACTTGTATGCAAGAACACTTACTTTTGGCTTGTTATTTTTATTTTCCTGTGTCATACATAAGTGAGTTGTGACAGTTATATTCTCTGAAAAAACTCTTTGCCTCGGATTATGCTCCTGGGAAGCTGAAAAGCCTCAGAGAAAAATGAAAACAATAATTATGTGATTTACTTTTCCTGTGTTTTGCTGCTTTGGAATGTGGCTTAGACATTGTTTACCAACAGGTGCATGTTTTATTGGTTTCATGTGAATTGTTTTAACTTAATGACCAATCACAGTCAGGCTGTGTCGGGACTGGAAGGAGTCACGAGTTTTCACTATCATTCTTTGTAACCTTCTGTCTGTATCCTTTCTATCTTTCTTTAGTATAGTTTAGTATAGCATTAATATAATATTATAGAAAATAAAATAATAAATTAGCCTTCTAAAAATATGGAGTCAGATTCATCAATTTTCTCCCAACAACAGGGACCCCAGAAATTGCGACAGTGAGTGTTTCCTGATCCTTAGGTAAACCTAGCCAACTGATCTTGTTAATGGGTATCAGCTACTTTAGTAGATATTTTAGTGCAGAAGAGATAGGAGAATTGCTTTTTAAGAGTAGGTGAATGTTAGGTACCTCATGTACAGTGGGACTACACTCATAGCTGAATACATATTTCCAAGATTGGGGTTGAAAACTGGAAAGAAATTTTGCCTGAAATATCTTAATTAAACTAAGTGAAATATTTTTCTTTTCTTTCACACATTGAGGAAAGCTAGGTATGTTAGTAAGTGGCTACCTTATTACCCTGAAATAATTGAAATTGTAGGAAATACTTGACAGTTGCAGTGGTAAACTTGTGTATATGTATCAACTGCAAGCTGCTCATTATTGTACAATAAAGGCAGTGACTTATACAAGAAGTATGTGATTTTGTTTTTCTTCACATTTCCCTTTCTTGCCCTTGTTTTTACAACCACAGACACCTTTTATTACCTTTTATCTTGGTCTTTTATAAAGATAAGCTTGATAAATTGTATTGATGGAAAATGACCAAACGGCTCTTTCTTCACAAGAAATTGGACTTAATACTGTGGGCATTACACAACAGGAAATGTTGAGGAAAGGATGCTTATCTTTCACTCACAGAGTTATCCTAAAATGTGTCTTGATTTAATTTATTTCCATATTGTAAGTTGTGACAAACTTCTAGATTTCTAAACTTCTTCTTTTCTGAGTTAGGCTTTCTTAGAGCTTTTAATCAGCCAACATCAGCGATGGCAAATAGGTATCACCTCATTCTCTAAGATGTAAAACAAGAATGTCAACACAATTGCAGGAGAGCTACAGCCGCTATATTGCGCTAGGCCTGGAGAAAACACATGAGCACTGGGTGAATGAATCATTGCATTCCTGTAGTATGTGGGTCCTGGGGATACACAGGACCATAAGAAATGCCAGGATGTCTGTAGGATGCTGGCAAAGAGGTACCAACACCTGTTTCTACCTTGACACTTTTTCATAATGTGATTAAAATATTAAACTGCTCTAGGTGGGGGCTGAAAATGAAACACATATTTTTCAGAGATTACACAGCAGTAACTAAGCCTGGATCTAAGGCTTTGTAGAAAGAGAATGTGGAAATGAGGGTCTGGAGCAAAAATCAATAGGCGTGAGGATGCAAGAGGAACACATGCAATTAGCAACAGTGATTGCTAAGTCTTGAGATGTAGCATTTAAAAGGACTCTTCAAAAGCGCTTGGAAAAAACCCTCAGCTGCTTTGACAAGCACCAAAAAAATTAATTGTTCACCTTGACTATCAGTTCTGTGAGTGCCTATTAATTTTGGGAGCAGCTTCAGAATTTGCTCTGGAAAGTAGAAAAAAATACAAAAAATGTAGTCATTTGATTCACCAGCAAGAGGATTGTCTTATGTCACCTGTCCTTTCTTACCTGCATCTTTTATTCTCTGTCTATTCAGGCTACTGTGCTGAACAAATAACATGGGTCTGAAAAAGAGAAGTTTTGTTCATCTGCATTGTAACTTCTGCTGTCATTTTGCCATTTTAGATCTCTAAGGCAATGTTAAGGTGATGAATGTGAAGAAAAGGCAATGGTAAGTGCAGGCACACTTGTGAGCAGCACATATTTTGGCTTGCAAACACTCAACACTTAAAATGTACCAGCAAGTGGAAGCTGCAGCTACAGAAGGACAAGGATAGGCTTGTTGGGGAATCCTGCGCTTTCGGCTACCCGCTGTGAAACCAAACACTTTCCCCAGTGCTGGGTCACGGCTGAATGAGCTCCTCTGCCCTCTGCACCGCAGGTGTAACCTCAAACTCTCGGAGGTCACCGGGAAAGTGGCGGCTGCTCCTCTCCAGCAGAGATAAGAACTGCTCGGCGGAGCAGGAGGGAGAGCAGTCAAGTGCTTGTTCGGATCTGTCGTGTCCTTACAGGGAGGCAGCTGTAACCTTTCTGTAGGTTCTTGTTACTCCAGCGATCCTCACCTGGAGAAACCCGCACAAATAAGGGGCAGGACCTTCCTTCTTTTCTGGCCTGCGAAGCAGGAAAAGTAGCCGGACTCCTGCTCGGTGCAGCGTCCAGGGGTGCCGCCTCCTCGGGATCGGGATCCTACCGCCGGCAGGGAGCGAGGGAGAGTCCGTGCGTTACCCTCCTCCCGTGGCGGCGGGGCCGGGCTTGTCCCTCCCCCGCCACATCGCCCTCCCGTCGGCGCTGCTGACGTGTCTGCTCCTTCCTTCCCGGCCCGGCTGCCTCCTTCCGCGGCGCTCGCCGACATGGCCGCAGCGGCGCCGCCGGAGCCCTGTCTGCTGCTCGCCCTGCTGCTGCTGCTGCCGCTGCCGCTGCCGCCGGGCTCGCGCTGCGCCGCCGCCGCCGCGCCCGACCTGGGCCGCCGCTTCGCCGAGCGCAAGCGCTGCGCCGACCTCGAGTGCAGCAGTGAGTGGGGGCAGCGGGCACGGCCCCGGCGAGGGAGTTGTGGGCGAAGATGCCTGCCGGAGGCTCTTCTCTAAGCCCCCTCCTTCCGCCGACTCGTGCACGGAAATTGGGGAGGATCGGGGAAACGGGAACGCGACGCTCACGTGCGCCGTCCCTCTCTGCTCGGCCAAGTTTTCAGATCCCCGCAGCTCCGTGTTTCGTTTTCTCCCCCGACTGCAGAGCCCTCGTGATAAACCCGCGGATGTTCTCTGGGATAATTTCAGGACCGGTTTGCTAGGACACAGATGTCATCTTTCTGATTTAACATTAATAACTAACTTCATAGCTCACCCCTGAAGTGTAGTTCTCCAGTGCCTTATCAAACGCTTGTCTTGACTAGAATGCTTCTTTACTTTTTTAGCTATAACTTGCCTTTTTAAAATTTTAGTTATAACTTGGCTTGTTTGTTTGCGTGAATTATAGCTAAAAATTTCTTAGTTATACTTTCAATTTAGTTATATTTTTATTAATTAATTTCTTAGTTAGACTTTCAATTTACTTTATCTCTTGACCCAATCTAGAAAATAGCAAAGTGGAACATGCAAGGTCTTGTTTACTGCCAGTTAGTAAAGACACTTTTCATGTAAATTATTTTTAAAGTCATACTCTTCTCTTTGTTTTCTTTGGACAGTGTTAATGTGCCGAGGGAAGGCCATGCAGGATTTTAAAGGTCCAGATTGTCGCTTTGTAAATTTTAAGAAGGGAGAAGCAGTGTATGTATATTATAAACTAATAGGAGAATCCACTGAGCTTTGGGCTGGAAGCGTAAGTACTGTGGAGCATTTCTTCAGTTTGCTCTTCTTGGTAATCTGTTTTCATTCCTTTTACCTTGTAAGAGAATGCTTGGAGTTTTGAACATGGCTAAACACAGTGAATGCTGCTTTGTCATGAGGCCAGTGGGAAATGGGATGAGGTTTGATCCAACCTGAGTGCTGTGAAAAATAGGCAACACTAATGTGTCTAAAAACTGTTAGAAAACTGCCTTTGTGTTGAAAACCTCCTATTGCAGCACTGTCAGTGGTGGTGGCCACAGGGTCACCTGGAAGTGAAGCCTCTTCCCATTTAGGGAGACTTAAGCCTGTGCTTGTATTTTCCCATGACGTGGTCTTATCCTGCACTCTGTAATCCTGTTAAAGAACACTGCATGTGCATGTTTTAATTATGCTTCTCATCCTAATATTCATCTGCCTTCTTGCCCTTTTTATCTAAGCTGCATGCAGAGTTGGAGGAAAAATAAGTAGTAAAACTAGAAAGGATTAGGGTAAATTTGATTTCTAAAAGGTCTGTCTCTCTTAGCTCTGCTGTAGCTTGCAGAGTAGTGGCCTTGTCTGAGTCACGTCCTTGGACAATCTCAGAGGCTTCTGCTGATGGAGAAGGAACATCCCCATACTTGCAATTACTTTATAGAAAGCTCCTCTCGACTTTCATAAGCACCTTATTTGCCTGGCAGAGGCAGAACTGAGATACCATGGAGGAAGAGCAGTTTTTGTGGGCTTCCCTTGAAAATGTTGGTAATCCAGAGGTTGCTTAGACCTAGTCCCTGTTACTTCCTCCCCATGTTTCCCCTACATCCTTTTTAGTGTCTAAATTGTTTACTTCAACCTCTTTTGTTACTCTAGTTTTCTACAAAGGATAAACAGTTTTGACAGTGGTCTTGGCTGCTTGACACCACAGCTGGGTATTGACTGTGGGGCCAGAGGTTTAGTGAAAATCAGGATCTATCACTTTCTGTAACCACTTCAGGCTGGGCAAGCTCTCAGAGCTGAATCCAATTAGAATGATACAGAAGTGAACAGAAAAACTGCTAAAGAAGAGTTAATAATTCTATCATGGTGGTAATTCCCTTCTGACATGTAGTGTACCATAAATAATGTGGGTAATTAGTTGGTACAGGTTTTCAGGGCTGCCAGTTCTCGAGATGCAGAGTAGCAGTGTGGGGCAAATTTTGCATCCTCTAACAAGTTATAATGTAGGCTGCAAGATCAGACAACAAGTTAAGGTAATTGCTGAGTTAATATTCAGTTTAATTATTCACTGATAGGCAGCTCATGCAACAGTTAGGTGTGTCTCCAAGTTAAAAGGATGTTTGCTTTGAGTTTAAAGTAAAAGCTGCAGCTGGCAGGTCGGAAAGAATTGCCAAGCTCCATTTTATTTTTTGTCATTTTTCAACTGTGTTACATGATTTTCAGTGCTCCTTTTAGGGCAGCGCTGCCAGACTGATTCCTTTTGATTGGTAGCTATAATCTGTATTTCTTTTATCCCTCTTGGATTGACTGCTGCTGCATTAATCATAACGCTGCAATAACCAGCATGGAAGCACTGCAGCAGTCAGAGGTGCCTGCCTTTGCATTTTGAGTAGGGCACTGGCACAGCTGCCCCTGTCCCTGACTCACAGATAGGACTGGGGTCTTTCCTGTATCGTGACTTCCTGTGTCAAATTTGGCTGGGCAGCCTGATTCCCCATGCCAGGTTTGGTTGGGCAGCTTGATTTATGCAGGCCAGCCATGCCTGCTGTGTGAAGTCTTGGAGCCAGGGGGAAGCTGCTGCTTGCTAATTAAAACCAGGCTACCCAGTGAGGTCTGCCATCAAAAGAATTCCAATGGAAGGCATGCTATCTTCTGCCTTGGCCCTTTTGGGATCTCATTGCGTGACTTCACGTGGGTTTTGTGTGCATTATTTGATCTCATCCGTATACCCCGCTGCTTTTTTCCATTCCACAAAGTTTTTTTGGGGGGAGGATTTATTAGGGCAGAATAGAAGCTATGAAATCAAAGGCTAACTGGAGTTCTGATTGTCAGGTGTGAGCAGAGGTCAGGGGAATGTGTGTATGAGAAGCTTCTACTAATGCAACCTGGGGCTTATTTCAAACAAGTTGTAAATACAGATTCTAATTCCAAAATCAATTTGAAGGAGCCATGAGGAATACAATAGTATTTCTGACCTGAAGGGAGATGATCTAATAAGAAAAGGAGCCTTTCACCAAGGCTGAAAAATTTATAGCAGTTGGGACTAGGCTTTATTTGCATTTGCTTTTCTAATTCACTTCACCCTTTTCAAGCTATTGTTGATTTTTTTCTTTCCCTGTGCCAGTAAACATGTTGTATTTTGACAAAATAGCTCCTTTATTATTATTATTTTGTGGTGCCAGTCTTGAATATTAAATTGCTTACAGAGCATACACTATGTTCACTGGGTATTTTGCATGTGAAAAAATTCTGGAACCCAGCTGTAATATGTATTCTATGCATTATCTGGCCTGTAGTTTTTAGCAGAGCTCTCTAAACCTCAATAGTAAAGCAAAGCCAAATGCTTGGAAAATACTCTGTGACCATTATTTAATAGTCATTTTATGTTATGAATTTCATTAATACATCAGTTGCGGGAAAATGCTTGATTTTTTTCCCCCATAGCCAAAAGATAGAGCATATCAGGTGCTCTCATTGTCCTCTGCACAGTGTTTTGCTGTAAATCAGTCTCCTTTTCAGCATCAATCTTCTGTTGCTTACACCATCAAGTTGTTTTATGTCCTGTGTGTTTTTCCTGTATTCTGCCCTCACTTTAGCAGGGTCTGAAGCTCCAGAAGTACTTCAGATCTTTCTAAATAAAACTTGCTGCTTTTCCACAAAGCATTTTGTCAAAGACACTTTAAGGTTGTTATTTTATCTTATGGCAAAGGGATGAATTTAATACCTTTGATCCAAGGTAGAGTAAACTATTTCTGGCCTCATATTACAAGAAAGGAATTTAACTGCAGATTGTGGCTTCTTTGTATTGTTGGTTTTTTTTGTTTTGTTTTGTTTGTTTTCAAACCTTGTACATAGGTTTGTAGAAAAGAAGACAGGATGGATAAAATTAAGTAGAACAGGAAGACAATATTTCTGGAAGACCCAGGGGGTCAGGGCAATACTGTGTTTTCTTAACACTGCAATGCTCTGCAGGTGCAAATCAGCTCTTCTTTGCCCTGTGTTCTGAAGTTTTAGTTACCTGTGATGCCTGTGTTTTAGGGATGTGGGCTTTAAGATTAAAAAAATTTGAACATCATCTTCCCCAGCTGTCTGTTTTCTGATAGATGATGTGAGAGTGTGGCTTCTTGGTCAATGAATCTGCAGCAGCTGCCTGTGACACGTGGGCACCAGGGGAGCCAGATGCTATACACATAGCCACGTGTTTTGTCCATGAACAACTTTTTAGCTGGGAAGAGAGTGGATATTTCTCTCTTATACACTTGGATTGACAGAGCCTTTCTTCTGTCGTGTCTGTAGAGAATGAATGTTTCCTTTATTTGCACAATGAGGCATTTTTTTCCTCTTACAAGAGAGGACTTGTAAGGAGAGAAGCAGATGAAATTTTGGGCAGGCAGATCCCATATGGCTTATAAACCACAGAAGTGGCTAACTGGGTCACTGCAAAGGACTTGTATGGCCAGCAGCTTGGATTGCAATAAAGGAGTTTCAAATTGTGATGCCTGATTATAATGGTTGTCACAGAGATTAGTCTGTAAGGAGGCTTTGAAGCTCTAACTTATGTTTTCAGAAAGATCATTAAAAACTGGAGTTGAAGTTTAGAGAGAGAAATAAACCAATTTACAATTAAACTCTTGTGTACTACACAAAAACAAGCTTTTGATTTGACTTGTCTAAATGAATTTCCCATTCCCATTGGTAATTCCCAGTAATAAAGATAATTCCTAATAATAATCATACGTACATTTTCTGTTTTCAGTAAGAGAGCAATATCTGTTTACGAAAGGTGGGGAGGGAACAGTTTGGGGTTTCTTAATACATGTGTAACTAACTTCAGAGATATCAACTACGGAAGGTAAGATCTGAATGAGAAGCAGTTAAAAAAGGAAGTCCTGTAATGCATCAGTTTGTACTTCGCTTGCATATCAAAACAAACACCTCCAAAAATTATATTATTATTATTATTATTATTTATTATTATTGTATTATTTACTAGATACTAATTTAATCTTTTTTTTTTTTTAATAGCATTGTAAATCCAGAAAGATTCAGGCAAGGTTAACCTGTTTCAGTGCTATCAGTGTAACAATATATCTGTGTATCCCTAATATCCCATACCAAGTTTCTTTTTTAGTTTGAACTTTAACTGAGTGTTCTCCCCACACAAACTCTTCAAGAAAATTGGCAATTGTCATCTTTTTCCTGTAACAAATGATTGAGGAAATGACCAGCTTTATTTTTTTCCCCCAAATATTTTGGTTGTCTAGGAACTTTGTACCTTTCTAGGTGTTTCCACCAGACTCTAATTGCCTCAATTATCTAATCAGTGTAGTGATTGCATGCTATTAATATTGGCTTCTTGACAGCTGTTGTCAGAACTCTTAAGTGCGAGCATTACTCTGTGTAGATCATATCTGGTGAGTGATAAGAGAGATTCTTGTCTTCCAGTGTTTGCCTTGCCTTAGCACATTGAAAATCACCATTCTGTGACTGATTTTTTGCATGTGTCAAGCACTGAAGAGAAACAATGCATTCACAGAGGAGGGGGGGATATATTTTCCACACAGGTTTTTAAATTATTAATTCTGCATTTTAAACTTATGCAATTTTGCATTTCTCTACAATCCGCTTTAAGAATTTTTTTCCGTAAGTTACAACGTGAGCGTATTTTGGGCTATAATATTGTGTGTGGATGTAAATCTTATTAGTCAATGATCCTCTTCTACTTGCTACTTGAGAAAATCCTTGAGGTGTGTGTGGTACCTCTGGTGCCTGCACAATAGCAGTTAAAGCAATTGAGTCAGAAGGCCTGGGATTTATTCCCAACTCTACTAATAATTAGTTGTAATTCAGGCTTTAAAGCATGAACAGTAAAACTTAAACTTTACAAGGCTTTTGTGAAATGTAAAACCTCACTGAAAACTCTGGCATAAACAAAGCATCACTGGTCTTTTATTCACTGTGTTAAAGTTCATTTAGAATACTTGAGAGTCAGTTCAACATATTTGCTACTGGTGTCTGCAATTTTTTACATAATCATATAATTTCTAAACCTTTGCTGTTTTTCATTTGTGTTTGGGTTTTTTTTTTTGTTTTTTTGGTTTTTTTTTTAGGTTGGAAGTGATTTTGGATATTTTCCAAAGGATTTACTTGAAATAAATCATAACTATTCCAATGAGGAGCTAGAATTACCAACAGATGTAAGTCTTGCTTGTCCTCGTTTTTGTCTTCATTAGCTTTTTGTTGGTAAGAAGCTACATACTTGTAGAGGTGCACATGTATGTAGGGGAGTGGAATGTTTGTGCAGCTCTGTATGTGGGTGGGTGTGAAAGCATCAGCCCAAAATGTGGGCATTGACATTTCTTTTCTCAAATGTTACAGTTTTCTTCTAAAGAAATCTGTTTGGATTGAGCTCTGTACATCCTGCTAGCTGGCTTGTGCATAGGCCTTCTGGTGTGTAATCAAAATGGTTTCTTTTCCCAAACTTTCCAAGTGTAAAGTACTGTCAGAAACAAACAAAACGGGGTACACTCAGCCCTTTGATTCTAGAATTGGTCCTGCAGCCCTTTTACACATGACTGGCTTTCATGCATTAATAAGCAGCAACTCCAGAGTTGTCTTTGAGGCTGTAGCTTTAGGCATGCTTGCAGCACAGAAAGCCGAGCAAATCCTGGGCTGCAACCAAGGCAGCTTGGCAAGGGACGGTATTCTGCCCCTCTGCTCTGCCCTGGTGAGACCCCACCTGCAGTGCTGCATCCAGCTCTGGGGTCCCCCAGCACAGGAGGGACATCAGCCTCTTGGAATGAGTCCAGAGAAGGCCACCAAGGTGATTTGAAGGATGGACCACCTTTCCTATGAGGAAAGGCTGAGAGATGTGGGATTGTTTAGCCTGGAAAAGAGAAGGCTCCAGAGAGACCTAATTGCAGCCTTCCAATACCTGAAGGGAGCCTACAAGAAAGATGGAGAGGGACTTTTCATAAGAGCATGTAGTGACAGGACAAGGGGGAATGGCTTCAAACTGAAGGAGAGCAGGTTTAGATTAGATATTAGGAAGAAATTATTTGGAGGTACTGAAGGAAGTTGCCCAGAGAAGTTGTGGATGCCCCATCCCTGGAAGGGTTCACGGGCAGAATGGATGGGGCTCTGAGCTACCTGGTCTAGTGGAAGGTGTCCCTACCCATGGCAGGGGATTGGACCTTGATGATCTTTAAACCCCTTTCAACTCAAGGCCATTCTATGGTTCTATAAAATTGTGTCTCGCACTGCTTCTATTTATTTTTCAGAAACTGCATGACAGGGAGCTCCTGCTTGGAGGACTTGGTCCTTTAAGGGGACACGAGTTAACAGAGGTTGTGACACACAAGCTTAGCAACATTTGTTTTCTTCTGTTCACTGGCATTCAGTAATAGACTTGTTCTTCATTCAGTACATATGGTGATGACTGCAGTGTAATACTGCCACCTCCATTGCTGCCTTACAGTTGGTTCCTGCAAAACCTCTTTATTTAGGTTTTTTTATGAGTCTTTGGGCAAAACCTCCACTGATTTCAAAGAGAGCTTTGGTTAAGGACTCAAGGAGTTAATTCTCTGTGATTAATTTAACTTTGCTGCTGCATCTCTCTTTAAGTAGGCAAATGTTTTTGGTCTCATCACTGCTATAAAGAAAATAATATTTTTTGACTGCATGTTCTTTTTCATTTCAGGAAACAGACTTTGTTTGCTTTGATGGAGGAAGGGATGACTTTGATAATTATAATGTGGATGAACTTCTGAAGTCATTGCAAGAGACAACAGCAAATGAAGGGGAAACTGAATCGAGTGATCCAGGGACAAAACCAGCTGAAGGAATTGAGAAGGATAAGGAGGCTGAACAGACTGATAGAGGAAAGTCCCTTGGTGCTTTGGAGACAGACAATCTTGAGCAAAGCGCTGAAGAAGAAAAGGAAAACCTTGTCTTGACAGACAAAGTTGACAATTCTCTCACAGAAGGAACTGAAGATACTGGGGGAGACTCCAGTGTCAATAGTCACAAAGAAAGGTCTCAGGAAGATCAAATTGCACATGAGCACTTGAAAGGAATGCTACATGGAAAACTAAAAGGGCTAGAAAGTGAAAATACCAAAAACACTAGTATTCCTCAGGGTGAAACCAGCCAACTTGACCAAGAGAATGAAGTCAATGCCTATACACTTTTAAACAGAGAACTCTCTGTGAACTTAAAAACAAAATTTGGCTCAACTGCTGATGCTGTTGTATCAGATGATGAAGTGACTCGCCTTGTTACGTCACTGGAAGATGATTTAAATGAAGATTTGAGCATTAATCCTCACAATGAAGAGGAGGAGCCAGAGTTTGCAGATGAATCTGCAGAAATCCCTTTGCTGTCTTTTACAGCAGAAGATGAAATTACATCCCCTGTGGATTTAGATGATGATGGAAATGATGGCGTCAAGTCACAAAACCACGAACCTGATGAAGATGCAAAGGGTGCTACAAAGCTAAATAACCAAAGAGACAATGGGGAGGAACATGATTCAGATGCATTAGTTCTTAAGGATGCCTTCACTAAGAGCAGGAACTCAGGTGACCGTGTAAGTGTAGACAGGTCTGAATCTAAACAAACAGAAGAGAAACAGGAGGAGGTGGTGCTAATTAGTAAAAGAGAAGCACCAGCAACAACTCAACCTGAGGATCTCTCCAAAGAAGGAAAGGAACCTGTGGGTACAGGTGATCTGGGTTTAAAAGAAAAAGCCAACAGAACTGAACAGTTGGAAGAGCAGCTTACTGATGGAACAGAGTTACATTCTACAACACTGAAAGGTACGGCAGTGCCTGATCCTCATGCTTTGCCTAGTCCAGACAGTGCTCTGGAGTCCAAATCATTACTTAAAAACAAGGAAGATGCTTCAGAACCATCTGATGATGATCTCATCAAAAGTTCTGAAAGAGTTTCACTTGCTCCAATAGAGAAAAGTGATAAACAGTTTGAGGATGATACCTCGGAGGAGTCCTTGGAAAGTGATTTAAAGTACAAAAGACCATGGGAGAAAACAATGGAGAAGGGAGAAGCTGAGAACAAACCTCCAGTTGATGTTCCAGCCAAACCAGTGGAAGAAGTAAAAAATGCATCTCAAGGTGACCTAGGAGATATTGACCTCTTGAGACCGAAAGTGGAGCATGGAATGCCTGTTGTGGAGAAAGAACTTCTCAAACATGAAGAAGATTTAAAACAAGCAGAGAAAACTGATCATGAAAATAAAAATCCTGCCTCTTCTAACAAAGAACTGGAAATAAAAAAGAGAAACCTGGAAGAAACCCCTGCAGAGGAAGGAGACCCAAGGTATAGTGGAGCTGTTGAGCAACTTAGGCCATGGGAAAATGAGACTGAGTATTCAGAGGCAGATATGAATGAAAAACTTTCAAGAAATCCTGGCATGATACCGGCATTTAAAGAAAGCACTGAAGAAAAATCAAAAAGTATCACACAGAACACTAATACAGATAATCTTACTCATCAAGGAACTGCTCATCCTGAGGATGCAGGATCAGACAGAAATCTTGGCAAAGATTTGGCTAAAGAAACAACACAAAGAGCAGAATTGCAATCTGAAGAGCCAGATGCTGAAGATGACTCTGACCTGAAAGAAGCGGATGATGAGCTACTGGAAGATGAGAATGCAGCAACTGCAAAGTTGTCACAAGCAAGGGCTGCAAATGCCCAGGGTAATACACTAGGTGGTGAAAATACAAATCCTGAATTAGAAGGACTCAGTAAAGCTGTTTCAGGAGTCCCAAATCCTACTTACAAAACAGAAGAGGAAACAAACTCATATCCTAAAGAAGATAAAACAATCAGCATGCAAAATGCAAGCAAGATTGGGAACAAAGAAGTTGATGTATCAGTGAGAAAAGATGCTGAATTGGATGAGATGGAACATGTCACGGAAGCTGATGAGGAGTCTTCTGAACCTGAGGAACCATCAGCTGTGGAAGAACATAATTTCCAAGCTCCTCACACAGAAGACAGCAATGACTTTGACCGAAGGAAAGATCATCTCCTAGAGGGCATTTCACAGAAAGACTCAAAAGAGGTGCAAAATTTAGAGCAAACAAGAAATGACCACCAGCAATCTGCATATGTCCCCAGCCCTGCAGACAACTCAGAAGCCACCGGTGACATGGTAACAGACTTCAGTGAGTCTGTGAAGCGGCTCTCAATAATGAAAGAGTTCCTGGATGAAAAGCACGTGATGCGCCTACAGAAGTACCTTGGGCTCCAACACGTGGTTAGGGTTGAAGCCATGTTCCACGACATGAAGGTGGAGATGGAACTTGCTCGGAAGGCGAGCCAGAACAATGAAGATATAGAGAAAGCTCTGGATGAGATACTGGAGTTTTCAGAATCGAGCATTATGGATGTTGTAGGAAAAGTTCTGGATTCCAGGGTGGCAGAAAATAAGGAGGAGGTGGTGAGGGAGATGGATTTGTATGATGAGGAGAGTGCACTGATGGATGATATTCAAGAGTTAATATATTCATTAAGAAGTAAATATTCATCTGCTGGTGAGAGTGTCCTACTTGCTTCTCCTCCAGAACAGGAAGATGACCAGATGCACATTCAAGGTAGGATGTTAAACCAGTTAATAAATAGATGAAATGGAAGTAAAACCCTGTCCCAAGCAACACTAACACAGAAGCTTTAAGAAAAGGGTGAGCGAGTAGAATTGAAAGAGGTCTTGTGCAATAACCTGGGATTTTGCTTATTTTTAGTGAATATCTTTAGCATTGTGATGAGAGTGGCTCAGGGACAAATCCTAAGGGAAGATATTGAGTTCAGCACACCTGTTCTTATGGACCAAGTTCTGCATAAGATAAATGAGATCCATGCATGTATATGGTCATAAGGAGCCACTCAGGACAAGTCTGTACCTCCTTAAGAAACAGGGATTCACATATACTAATCTGCAGAATTTTCTGAAGGGCTTTTTTTTCCTCTGAACTAATTATCAACTGATTGTGAGAGATCTGGGGATTAATGCAAAGTCCAGGTACTAAATCCACCTAAAGTCTCAGATGTCCTTATAATCATATTTTTGCCCATATTCATAAAAGAGTGCATAAGTAGCAATACCGAACAAACAGATCTTTTGATTGGTCAAGAACCAGAGGTAGAGTCTTTTGCATAGTTACTGGGTTTTCTATTAGTGTGCAAAATGTTGAGATACACTTTTAGCCAGGCTCCTCTTACAGTAGTACATGTTAAGTATGTGATTTCTGATAAGGTCACAAATGATGCAAATATTTCACCTTGCAGTGTTTCCCTGCAAGGTCAGTGGTTGATATCTTGCATGAATTTCATACAGACATTTAATTAGATGTTACTGAAAGTTGATTGAGAATATACCGGAAGCAATACACAAGCTGAAATATTTTAAAAGTGTCAAGAAAGCTTGGTTACATGCAGCATTTCACTGAAGGTAGCTGTGAGTAAGTAATACACATTAGCTCAGTGCTTAATTCATATCTCCTTGTCTGTCACAGATGGTGCAAAAGAGGCTGAATATGACAGTGTTTCCGGAATACCATATGACAGAAACCCAAATTCCATTGATGAGGGCAATCAGGAATTTCAGCAGCTCATTGAAGATAAGAGGCCAGAGCAGCCTATAGAGGAGGGGGAGAAGAGGGCTGTCAATGTTCCACCTGAGCATGAAGAGGCCAACTCCTCAGATAATGGAGAAGCTGAAGAAGGGTATGATAGTGAAAGAGGATCGCTCCTGGAAGATACTTCCTTTGGGTCAGTTGATTCAGGAGAGAGTGCCAGTGAAAGCATTGCTGAAGGTAACCATTTGGAATTGGCTTATTTTGTTCTTTTGCTCTTGAAGACGTGCATGGTTTAATGGATTTTTAGGCAAATAGCAGGAGTTTTCACTGATACTTTCATTTTATGTTGCGGTAATCCTCATGGCTTTCCCTGATGGGTGACAGTCCCTCTAGTGGCAGTATTGTATTGCTAATTTAGCACAGCAGTTTTTCTATTATGGTTTTGCAATGTAGGAAAAAGGAAAGTGCTCTTGTGAGTGTCAGAGTTAGAGCTCTTTGGACTGTGTCTCAGGATGGTAGTGGAGAAAGAGGAGAAATCCCTGGAATCACACCATCAGCCTAGGTTTCATCCTTTTTCCTCTTAGGGATTGACAGCCTAAAGGTCACTTTCTGTAGACAGGATGGCCCACAGAATTATATGCCCTCTTTTTTAGCCCATGTCTCTGGGCCATATTACTTTCCAGGAAAGGTGGTATGTAGCTTCCCCCTCAAGCAGCTCAATCATTTCTCCGTGTGTTGGAGTAGGAGATATGTTTGGCTCCCTCTGGCTGAGGCCTTATCCCTCTGGAGCTAGAGTACTGTCTCATCATTATACCAAGGAGGGATCCTGTTACTGTCATCTTTCCTGGCTCTGTTTTGGTATGAAACAATCTTTGACTGTATTCTCAGTGCTACTCTCAGTTGGCTGTTCTGCCTTCACTTCTGATTATGCTTAATAATTCTCTCTCCACTGAGCATTTAGGAAAAATCCAGGCACACTTTTGTTTCGTTTTTGTACATTGCTGAGGTGCTGTACATCTGCAGGGCCAAGTGCTTTTGAGCAGCTTCTGAGACCTGAAGGAAGCTCTAGGATGAATGCCAAGAAAATTAAGGAATTTTAAATGGCTAGTGGATAACTTACTGGTTAAGCAGTCAGATGTTCAGCTGTATTTTAGACCATTTTCCATTTTTTCCTTAGATGTGGTTAAATGCTGCTTGGCAGGAGTTCTTAGGAGGGTTGGTAGAAGTGTTGGGAAATAACAAAGTGGATGATGGTAGAATGGCTGGTCACAGCTGCTGTTCCATAGTGTGACGACAGGCTGGGTGGGTGGCTGTGGAATCTGCTGGCTCGGACATATGGCAGAAGAAGGAGCAAGAGGAGAGGGCAGTATTCAGGCCAAGGCAGAGCTGGAGATGGTTTAAAGCTTTTGCCACACTTACAGAGTACTGATAGAGTTCAGGAGTGTTTGACATGCTGTCATTCTTGGGGATGTCCTGTGTAGGGCCAGGTGTTGGACTTGACAGTCCTTGTGGGTCCCTTCCAACTTAGTTAGAATACTCTGTGGTTCTGTGAACACTGCTGGGAACTAATCAGAAGGATTTGCGGTTAGGAATTGAAGAGCCTGTGCTGCTCTGATTCACGGCTAGAGGAGCTGGGTGTGCTCTGTCTGAGGCAGGCTCGGCACCGTGCCACCGCACAGCTGTGTCCCTCCTGCGGCATCCCTCCTAACGCCGCCTGTGGAGTATCAGCGCACTTCTCGAGGGCTCGCTACCTCTTTCCCCAGTGCCCCGGCGCACCGGGGGCCGTCCTTCAGCGCGGTGGCCGAGGCGGCTGCCGTGTGGCCCCGGGAGGTGACGCCGCTCCTCTCTTGCCCCGCAGGTGCCGGTGCGGGCGTCGCCTGGCGGGGGGCCCTGGGCGAGGCGTTGGAGCTGCTGTGGCGGGTGAGTGGCGGCGGCGGCGCGCGCCGTATGACGCGGGCGGGGGCGGGGAGGCTGCGAGGGGCGGTGCGCGGCGGGCGGGCCCTGAGGGAGGAAGGGCTGACGTGTGCTTGGCGCTCCCGGGCCGCCATGGGTGCCGCGGGCGGCAGCGGGTGGCCGATGGAGGAGCCCTCGGGGCGGCGGAGGCTGTTGCAGGTGAGGGCAGGAAAACGGCGGCGGGCGAACGGGCCGTGAGGAGCGGCGGAGGGGTTTCAGCGGCCCGACCCGGGCGGTGACACACCTCCCCCAAGCGAGGCGGATCTCTGAGGGGGTCACCCCGGCGTACCCCGCCGCGAGGGCGGCTGGCGTTCCGTGCCTCCGGCCCGTAATGTGGGGCAATCCGCGTGAGGCGCCCGCTGGCGTCAGGGATCGCTGTCGGTCTCTCCGGATGGCGGGGAGACCTCGTCCCCCGGCCAGGCTCTGCAGGGGCAGGTGTGCGCCCTCCTTTCTGTCCCTCTTCGTCTGCCGGCTGTGGAGAAAGTAGGGAGAGAGAGGATAAGTAGGAGGAAAGGAAGGGAGAAGGCAGCGGCTTCCGTGTGGCTCGCGCAGTTTGTTCCCTGAGCGCCATGCCATGTCACTATAAGCCCCTTCAACCTGTACCAAGCATTTTCACCTTCCCCAGGTGCTCTCTGATCTCCAGGTAGAAGAGGAGACTCATGGCATATGACCCTCTGACAGGGGCAGCAGCTGGGAGAAGATCTGAGCCATTTGCACTGGATTGGTACAGACATCCAGATGTAAAACTGGGGTTTTTTCTGTAGTTTTCCATCCTTATAGCTTTATTTGGAAACAGGTCAAATAACTAAGTGCTATGTAACAGTGCTATGTAACGTAAGTTGTGCACATCAGTGTGTACTCATTTTGGTGTGGCTCTTCTTTGCCAGCAGACTGCCACTGTCAGGTGTCCTCCTGAGTGCACTCAGTTTGGCACTGAAATATGAGCACCAGGCTGCTCTGTGGTTTTCTTAATTTTCAGTTTTCAGTTTGCAGAAAAATTGCAAGAAACCTCCAGATGTTCTATGGTTTTATGAGGGGAATAAAGGCACTGATCAGACTGCTTGTTTTACCCCACTGTTTAATGAAAACATACTCATAGCTGTCACTGCTGTTGGTTTGCAGTTGGTTGCCACGCTGCCTGAGAAAATGCGTCCTGGGCCTGATTTTCATGGACTTCCATGGGAGCCTGTTATTATAACTGCCTTAGTAGGAATTGTCACACTTGCTATATTTTTCTGGAGAACCTGCCTTTCCGTGAGTATACTTCATGCTTGCAAGCCTGCTGATGTTTCACTAACTGAATGGTTCTTTATATGGTTAAACTGTTTCAGCATTACTGAAGTCAAAGCAATATGTAGTCTTTTATGTTTTTACTTTTTCTGTTTAGAGCATTAATGGGAGCTAAATGCTGGGCTGAATAGCTAAAGTAAGTTGCAGTACTAAGAAGCATTTTCTATAAGCTGGTAATTGAAGATTGCTTAGTAAGAGGTAATTTTGAAAGTAACATAGAGGAGTATGACGTAAACAAAGAACGCTGAGGAAAAGGTCAGCATATCTTTGAAATGAGAAGTCTTCTGTGTGCTTAAACATGTTGCTGGCTATATCCAAAACAAACAGTTAATCCTCCCCAATTCATGCTGTCCATCTGCTTGCAGGTACTGCATTTAAAAACCTAAAAACATTATATTAATTCTCATTAGAGAGCCTCTTCCATTTGTCCTCATTCCTACATGGATAATTTTCTATGCAACAGAAAGTCTATCACCAATTCTCAACTGTAGCAGTGCTTTTTCTTGGGAGCTGAGAGATGAGAATCAAATAAGCAAATTTATTTTACAGCTGTCCAGTTTAGTCATGATATGCTCTAGAAATTTGTGGAATGCTTCATATTTGTCTGACAAAAATAAACTAAAACTACATTTTTTTTCTGTAACAATATTGATAGATTTTTTTTTTCTTGCTTAGTTTTGGTGTTGAGTACACTGGGTCAGTTTCAAATGCAAAAATCAGTGTTAATAGAACACTGCAAAAAAGCTGAAAGTCATCTTTTATAGGGTTAATTTCGAAACAACCATCTGTCACGTAAATGTATTGCTTTAGAGGGCACACAGCAAGGGGTTTTTTTTTGTGTTTGCAAGAGGTTTTTTTCCTGCTTGCAAGTTTGTGGCTGTGGTTTGATACAAAATGGCTTCATTTTCTGTGCAAATTAGCTGGGGCAGTTAATGATGATCCTTTAGTGAGTGACTAAAGGCTCTGGGGCAGGGCTTTAGCCTGAGAGCTTTTATTAGAAAGCAGCTTAAACTTGTTAGTAGTGTTACTCAACACTCATTGGCAGTGATAGATGTGTTTTCCATATGCTGCTTTAACCTGCATGGAAGAGGGCACTTTTTTCCATAGGGAATAACATTTTTCACTTACCACTTTTTATGGCTAATCTTTTTGTTTGTTTGTTCTTTTCTATAGGTGAAGAGTAGAATGTATCAAGGTAAGTTTCTCTCTACTTTTCAGTGTGGTTGATGCTTAGGCATTATTTTTGAATATTTATACTGTTTCAGAGGAACAAGTATCCATCTTCACTTCCTTTCAAGGAGAATGCTCAGTCCAAGGTTACAGTGTAAGCTTGGCCAGTAGATGATACTTAGTTGAATCTGAGGGTTTAAATTTTGCCTTTGATAATGCTTTGATCAGGAGAAACAATGCAACTTGCACCTGTGAAATAAAGGGCAAGGATAAGCTCAGCTTTGCTCAACATAAATGTGAACCACTGGTTCATGGGGCAGAATTTGTTTTGGTTTTCTGACCAGCAGTGGGTCTGCCTTTGCTTGCTGTTTCTCTCAGAAAGCAGGATCTGGTTCCTTTTGTTTTTTGGATTGAGGGGTGCCTGAAACTGGCTGCTTTGCAGTTGCAAAGAGACACTCTTAAAGGTAGATCTAAATATGCGGGCATTCCTGTGTCCAGCACATCACTTTTTACATGAGTTTTTCTCTGGCTTCAGGTTTATAAAATTAAAGTGTACTGAATAGAAAAAAAAAAAAAAATCAAAGTAGGGTGATTGCTGGAATTCATAATTGAATAAAAAATGCAAATTGAAAGAATTGTCTTCATAGGAACTCTGTCTCTTCCTCCCTCACATTTTACTTACCAGTCATTTCTTTCTAGTTTCATTGTGGTTATACTGCAGTTTCCTTCTACACAGCGCAGTATTAATGAGCTGAAAAAAGCCCATCTTAGATGTCTGAGGTGATTTCTGTAGTGCAGGAAGAATATTGTTATTGGTGGTGCAGAAATTACTTAGCAGCCTTCCCTAAAAAGTCAAGGAACATGGATTTAATTCCACCACCCAAATACTCTTCTCTTTGATGCTGTATAGGAACTACTAAAGATCAGAACAAATAGATATTCTTCAAGTGTGATACATGCCACATTGTTTTTAAAATCTTTGTTCAAAATAGAGGAATACTAACAGTGACAAAAATGCTTTAAAACATAGATTACATTTGGAGTCCCAAGAATAAAAATCTATTATCCTCTCTTAATGATAGTAGTAAAACTGGGAGCCCAAGCTAATGCAGGGATTGCTGCTTCCCTTAAACTGCTGAGAGCTATCTTGGGCCTTGGCAGCCATTTGCTGTCTCTCTTTTCTCAGAGTGGGAAAGGCCTGGAATTCATTGTCTCATCTCAGGAGCCCTTATGTGGGAGGGAAAGGAGAAGTTGCAGTTGCCATTGCACTCTGTGGGATGCAATTGGAACAAGTAGTGCTCCTTGTTGTGCTGCAGAGTTTGCTGTGAGGCAAATGGTGCTTCAGGCAGTCAGATCCAGATCAAGGTGGCTTAGAACTTGAAAAACAACAACAATTGGGTGTTATTTAAATAACTTGCAATAAAATAATTGAAGTATGTTAATGGTTTTCATTGAATCCTAAGGGTAGGTTGGTGGCTTGTTTAGGGTGAGAAGCAAATGCAGCAGCCTCAGGCATTTGAGGTCTAAGCAAAGTAGCTCCTTAAGACCTACTGGTGCTGTCTCCCAGCTGACTGTCTCTGTTCTGTTCCCAGTAGATCTTTCAGAGCTTTTATCCTCCTACTGTTACTGAGGAAACTTCAATATTCAGCTTCAATAGAGCAGAAAGGTCGTTGTTAGGGAAGGTGTAGCATCTCCCTGAGTATCTGAGACTGCGCTGAGATCCTCACTGTCAACTCTTCCTCTGAACACACCCGAGGTGTGTGTAGCCAGCACCTCTGCTCTGGGTTCTGGGAGCAGCTTCTGTGAAGGGGATGCAGGAGCTTTGTGCATTGTGTCAGCTTTACTGTCTTAACTTCAAGTGAAAGCTGGAGATGCAGAAAGGGCTGACTGCCAAAGAATTAATACTCTCCTGATTTATGCTTTAGTCATTACTTGAAAACGGTCCTTGAAGGGGTAGTAATGATAGCTGGTTTTTTTCTCCAGTGTATGAAGTGTAGTTACTGTAAGCTGTCTTTTTCTTCCTAGTGACTGAAAAACAACTTGCTGAAAAGATTAAAAACCTTCTGCAAGAAAAAACAGAAATCTTAGAAAAGTTGTCAGAATATGATCAAAAGGTATTGCTCTAAGTTGTCCTTTGTTTCCTAGTTTTCTGTTATTGCTTTAATTACATAGTCAATACAATATCTAACATATTTTTATTTTCTATTAATACTGCATATTATGTTGACAATTTCCTCAGTTCTGTGTGGTTGTTTCTGTGCTTAGATAAAAGAAGCAAAGGAATCTGTGAAAGTGACCCAAGAACAAAAAGACATACTCTCAGATGAAACTGCAGGGCTTAAGGTAAGAGAAAGTTAACTGTCTCTGTACTAAAAGCAGCAATGCAAATAAAAATAGTTTGCTTTAGGTTGGTCTTTTACACCTTTTTTTTTTTTTTTAAGGACACTGTAAAAGAATTGGAAGAAGCAAATCAGCAGCTAGATAACAAAGTGAAAAATCTGCACACCATGCTTGAAACAGAGAGAAAAAAGAATGAGAAGAAACAGAAAAAGGTTAGAACAATTACACTTGTGTCTTACATTGTCATTAGTTTGACATGTCCTAAAAGCTAGTCATGACCTGATGGGTTAGATAGAGGTAGAACAAACAAGGTGATCCACCTCAAAAAAGAGAGATTAAATGAAACTTTAGGTTTATCCCATGATCAAAGGATTAGTCTGTTGATTTATTTTGTTTGGGGTTTTGCAGGGAGGGGTTTGTAGTGTGTTTTTTTTTTTTTTTTTTTTTTTTTTTTTGGTTTTTTTTTTTTTTTTTTTTTTTTTTTTTTTTTTTTTTTTTTTTTTTTTTTTTTTGTTTTTTTTTTGTTTTTTTTTTTTTTTTTTTTTTTAAATCTTGATGGACTTGTGTGGTTATGTGCTTTCACACACAAACAGGTTCATTCAAGTCATGGGCTAGTCTAATACTTCCTAGCTGGAGCCAGGAAGTTCCTTGGCAATATAAGCTGAAGGCTTCAGTTTGGGAAGAGACATTTTCTTGTACTCAGAGCAGCATTTAGTTCTACAGTAAGTGTGAAGATCTCTGAACTGCCCTTCTTTCTTGTTGTCCAGAGATATTTGTTTTCTTTCTTCATTTTAAAGCCCGATTTTCTGTATCAGCAAGGTCTTTGGCCTTGTTTTGGTCAAAGGTTGCTGCTAATGATAGCAGTTCCTCTCGTTGTGGACTGTACAGGAAACTTCCTGGCCACAGACAGGTGGAGTCAGGGGTAGAAGTTGATTCGAATATGCTGAGTGTTTCTATTTCTTACCTTGTTGATAAGGTAGTGCTATGTTGCTGCCAGCAAATGGATGCTTGAAATAGAAGTTTGTTCGTGTTTTGACTTTGCTTTTATGCTTCCAGAAGACACAGGTTAAATAATTACTCAGGCTAAGGTTTATGCCAGGATAACACTAAGTCACTGCTCATCTTTTTCTTAGCTCTCTGAAACCCAGAAGTCCTTGGAGAAGCTTCAGGAAGCTATCACTATGCATTCTGCAGAGCTTTCAGAGGTAAAGAATTATTTACATCCCCTCAACAGTCACAAGTTTTTGTACCAGGAAAATTCTTATCTGTGGAATAGAAAATGCTGGCTTGGCAGGTTGCAGGTTGTTCGTGCATATGTACCTTTTTCTTTTCTATTTAACCAGGTTTTTTTTAGCTGTTGCTCCACTGTAGTTTGACTTTGTTTTCTTGTTCCTTTTTGTTTTTTGTGTAGGTGCAGATAGCCCTTAATGAAGCTAAACTGAGTGAAGAAAAGGTGAAATCTGAGCTTCATCATGTGCAGGAAGAGAATGCTAGACTGAAAAAGAGCAAGGAGCAGGTAAGTTATGCCCAGACAAGGCAACCTTGTCTTTCAAACAAAATATCAGGCTTTTTTTCCTAGTTTTTTTGAGTGTAGCTTCAACATGTCTCTGTTTTCCTAACATGGCAGAATTCCATGTTTTCTATTACCATGAGGAAATTCAAATGCTTTTTGCCTGCTTGCACAGGCTGTTTGTGCAGCTGAGTCACATCTCTGTTATGAAGGCTTTGTCAGTTCACCTGATGCAGTTTTTGTCAGCAAAGTCACAGAAAGTCTTTGCTGAGGTGATAGTCAAGGCATGATGGAGATATTGCCACTTGGGATCCGGGCTCAAGGAGGTAACGGTGAAGAATTGCCAGAAAGTATTTCAGAAAGCAAAGATAATGGGGAGGAGTTTTAGCCCTGGAATGTCGGGATGTTTTTTTCCAGATAATTTTAAATATCTGTTTTCTTTCTTTATATGTGAAGTATGTGGCTTTTTAAGGCATGTGTTTTCGTTACCTCTGGACTGCAATTAATTTCCTCATATTTTGAGGTGTGTGAACATTTTGGTGTTGGGATGATAGCTGAGAAAATGTCAAATTTGTAAAGCCACCTAATAATAAACTGCAGAAAGATTGCCAGCATCCAGTTCTGCCAGTGGAACAGCAATGAGCCTGATAACTGTAGTTTACCCTTTATCTGTGATAAAGGGTAAACCCATGGTGATCAGTTATCACCAGAGCTGGTAGTAAAGTAGACTTTAATTACATACACATACATACATGCACTAAAAATACAGCAAATAATCATCTTGCCTTGGTGCTTCTTACAGCTGCTAAAAGAAGCTGAAGGTTGGAGTGAGAGGCATTCTGAGCTCCATGAGCAAATTCAACTGTATCAGAAATCTCAGAAGGACATAGAAGAGACACTTGCCTACAAAGAAAATGAAATTGAAGTAGGTTCTCTGTAATCAGCTTGCTTTCAATATTATGCATCATAAAATACTCTGTCATACTTCACAAAAATGCAGGGCAATTGAACCTTTGATTTCTTTACTAGGTTTTAACCAATTGCATTATGCAGCTGAAGCAGCTGGACATGGATTCAGAGGCCAAGAAGGATGATAGAGGGCCTGACTGGAGCCCAGAGGATGATCTGGCCAATGGAGAGTTGCCAGGTATGGTTATCCCACCTGAGGATCACATGGTGCTCTGCTCATGGCATATTAGAGAGGGAACAAGAGGAATCCATGCATATAGAGCTACCAGCTTGAATCCTCAAACGCAAAATGTCCCTAACTGAAGGGAGGAGCTGGCTATAAGGTTAATAATTGCTTTTAGGTTAACTTTTAGGTAATCCATGAGTGTAGTGACACAGTTGTAAAGACTGTGTATAAAGGTTGGTAATTAAGAGCATTCCTAAAGCTGAGAGTCTTGGCTTTGTTGTTCTGGTACATCTATCTTTGAGATTAATTTTTAATGAGCTTTCTGCTTGCCTCCAGATAAATAACTAATTTAAATAATCACATTTTTAAAGTCTGAAAGACCAAAGTAGATGTTTCCAAAGCTATTCAGGCAGTTTGTCATTTGTGATGTTGCGTATGTATTCGCTCCATCTCTGGTTTTGAAATCCTTTTTTGTTCCTTTTTTTTTTTCCTTTTTTCTACTTAAAGTATATGTGGGCTGAAATTCCCACTTCTTGATTTTTTTTTTATTTTTATTTTTTGACCATGTAAGTATGTAGGGATTAAAGTGTAGGGAGTGTTACTTTTAACAGTTGTCCACAGACTTGTTCATGATTAAAAAACAGGGAAAACAAAGATATTTTCCTCTTTTAGATATTGAGAGTGAGAAGATGAGGACTCAGATTAAGCAGATGATGGATGTCTCCAGGGTATGTTGCACATATATCTAATTATTGCAGTCACTTTACTGCTATTCCTATGATCATAAACTCCCTGCTCCTTTTTTCAGGTCAAAACAATGTTGTCCATAGTTGAAGAAGACAGAAATCTTCTGCAATGCAAACTGAATGATGAAGTAACAGCAAGACACGAGCTGGAAGGTAGGTTTAACAAAATAACTGCTTAGGATGAAGTGCTGTTGATGGCTTAAAAAGAAACAGAGTATGTAAGTAGCCATCATGGTTCTTACTGCAACTGCTTCTCCAACAGAGAAGATAAAAACATTGGAACACGATTCCTGTTCACTGCAGTCAGCCAAAACTCAACTGGAAAATGAATGCAAAACTCTTCAGCAGAAAGTGGAGATACTTGGTGAACTGTACCAACAGAAGGAGATGGCACTCCAGAAGTAAGCCTTTCCTTACTCTGTTGTATCATGGGCACTGCCAAAATGCTTTTCGCTCAGAAGAATCAAAGAACTTGGAAGTTGTGGTTGGAATGAGTGATGGCAGCCCTTTCAATGTAATTGAAGCTGGTATCCTTTCTTTACTTTTGCAGCCATTCCAGAAATTCTAAAAAGACTGTCAGTGTGCACACACTATATTGCGTTCTACTTTTAAACTTCTGGAGAGGGTGGGTGGGTAGCTTGGTCTGCAAATTCTGTGGTTGCTCTGTTGCATCATCCAGAAGTGTCCAGGAGAACATAGCGACCATTAAGATTTTTTTCTGTTACTCTGATTTCTTTTCAGTGAGTCTAATTCTCGTAATGTAGAAACTTTAGTATTTCTGCCATGTGAGCTTCTTGCATTCTCAAAGGGCTAAGTGAAGGCTGAATTGGTGATGGCAGTTGAGAGGAATGAATTGCCAGTGGTGAGGATCTGCTGTGTATGAGTTCATTCATCATTAATTTATTTACTTACTGAAATGTCTGTAATACCATCTCAGTTTTGTGGGGAAAAATTGAGAATAGGGTTCAGGGACATTCTCAGCTAAATTCTGTAGAAAAGCTGAAATTATGACGGAGAAGCAGTTGAAGTTCCTATGGTTTAAGCGTGTTGGTTGGGGGAAGCACATGGTTGGAAATGAGGCTGTAGTGAAACTGCCTGACCTTGCAACTTCCATGGATCCATGTGTAATAAACTTAGAATATAGAGGTGGAGGGTAACCCACCTTTCAGGGAAAACTTCATCTTGACCTCTGTGAAGAATTTCTGTTCCTTCCAAAACATACAGGAGACTGTTACACTGTGTGTTAGTACTTCTTGATTAGGATGAAGAACTTCTTGCAATTTTTTTTTCTGGAAAACTACTTTGACTTTTAGCCAAGGAAATGGATTATGTTGAACTGGCTGTTAGCAATAGTTAACTCACTATTAGTTAAATGTTTCCAGTTTTGTGGGATAGCTCTTGTAAGTTAGGAACACACTATAGACCTCTTAAATACTTCTAGAAAAATATCAAAAATTAAAAAAATAATGAACTATGAGGTTATAAAAATATTCTGGAAATTGATTGTGCAGTGAATTGGTATGGAGAACACTTGGAAAAAGCTTCCCACACGGTTAATAACTATTGAATGTGTTTGTCACTTGGGCCCTAAATTTGCCCCTTCTCACCACACATCCATTTCTTCATTTCCTGTGGTTGGTGTCAGTCCAGTGGATTTCCTTGTTTGTACCTTTGTAAATCTGGATTGCAATCTGTGGCATTGCTAGGAAAATTACAGGATCGGAAGGGATGAACTGTCTGCAGTTGATAGTTTTGTCAGCTTCTGAAGATCTGTCAGAATCTTTCTAGTCAACTCTGTAATTTTAAGGTTTTATACACAAAGGGTTTGTCTGTTGGTTTCAAGAGACAGGATTTCTGTCTCTCTTTGTAAAAAATCTCTTTTTTGTCTCTGTGATTTCACACATTATTGTAGACTTTGATATTGCTGTCATTGGCAGGGAAAATACATTGATTTTGAGTTGTAATAGATGGAAAATGCTGGATTATATGGTGCATTTTTTTTTCCCTTATGCAGAAAACTAACCCAGGAAGAGTACGAGCGTCAGGAGAATGAGCAGAAATTGTATGCTGCAGATGAAAAAGCCATGCTGGCCATCGAGGAAGTGAAAGTTTACAAGTAACTTGAATTTCTGAAGATGATGATTTTCTGTTTATTTCAGCTACTGAGGGAAATTTATTCAAACGTTTTTGCTTTCCCCTCTCTTTCCTTTTGTACAGGCAAAGGATCCAAGATATGGAAGAAGAATTGCAAAAAACAGAGCGATCTTACAAAAACCAGGTCAACTTCTTGCTTGCTGGTTGTTGTGTCATCTTTTTCTGCATTATTCTAGTGCTGTGTGATGAGTTATTGGAAATATTGGTAGTTGGATAAAAACTAAATGGCTTCTTTCCTTCTCAGATTGCTGCTCATGAGAAAAAGGCACATGACAACTGGGTAAGAATGTTTGTCCTTTTCTGATGCCAACAGTTTATATTTGATGTCACATTGGTGCCATTAATAAAGTTGACAAAATTTTCCCTACCAGCTCATTGCCCGCTCTGCTGAGAGAGCTCTGGCTGAAGAGAAAAGAGAAGCAGCCAACCTGAGACAGAAGTAAGTACAGAACAGACCCTCTCTATTGCTCTTTGAACATGCTGGGAGTTCCCTGAGGGAGAAGCTCAGAATGTGCAGTGCATTTTTAAGTTACTAATCTTAACTACTGTTAAACTATTTTGATGGCTAAAATAACATTTCTTGGTGAAAGCTGTAACATTTTACAATGCAGTTTGCCTTGTTACATTATAATAGATACAACTCACATGTGTTGTTTGAATAATAATAAGAGACCTTTATTTTCCAAAATCAGATTAATAGAGGTAAACCAAAAAATCATCATGCTTCAAAGACCAGTCATTGTAAAGCCAACTCCAGGCAGGCCTGACCGCCAGATCCCACCACGACGAGGTAAATGCTGCTGGTTCTCCCAAAACCTTTGGTCTTGGAGTCAGTGCATCATAAAAACATAGGGCTGTGCTAAATTGTAGAAAAGTAAATCAAGTGGTTTTATTTCATTGGCACAGGGCCCTTAAGCAGAGATGGCTCTTCTGGCCCATCACCTGTGAGTGGAGGAAATCCATCCCCCACACAGATAAATGATGTCCCTGCCCGGCCCCTCTCTGCTCCTCGAAGGGAAGGTGTGCGGGGTGAATTTGGTAAGCAGTGCAACTCCCCTTTTTTGACAACTGCCTCTTAGGCTACAAACCAGGAACACTAAGGTCAAATATTGGTTCTAGGAATGTTGATACTGATAGCTGTTTTATTAATACACTAATGAATGGTTGGTGGTAGGGTTTCATTAATAGAAATAGCTCAGGCTTGTGTTATTTAGGGACTCTGGGGTTCTCATTTCCATTAAGGTACAATGGTGGATGGCACCCCTGCCCCACGAAGGCCTCCAGAGCTGCCTGGAAGGATGCCTGTTCCTGGTAAGTTGTGTGGTCTGCAACCATCTGCAACTTACTCGTTACTCTTTCCCTTCAAAAAGGCAATTTCAAGCCCACCTTCCCTACCCTTGGCAGGGTAGGACACTTATTCATGGCTCTCTTTTTAGATATTGGTCCTGCTGTGGCATCCCTAATCAGCAGTGAGCCAAGAACCTCCTCCCCTTCCACAGGAATTGATGGAGTGGTGAGTTGAGAACACCCCAGCCTTCAGGAAGCCTTTTAAATACATGATTCACTGTACTTCCTCCTGCTTCTTTAACTGTATCGTGTTCTGTCTTGTCTGTATCCTGTCACTATCCCTATTTGCTGTTCAAAAAAACCCCAAAAGCAACCCTCTCCCAAAGAGTCTGAAGCCCCCAGTGTAACTACTGATTCACCTTCCTCCATGGAACCAGCTGCAGTGAGTATTCCAAGGCTGGACATGGTGATGGCTGCTTTAATGGTGAGGAGTAACAGGCTTGGTGTTCTGAACCACTGAATAACAACTGCTTTGTGGAACTAATCAAGAGCTGGTCCCTCTGTCTCAAAGGGCTTCTCTAATGATGAGCAGTTGCTCTCTGTTTTTTTGGGATTGAGGCAGTAAGATGTTTCTTTTTAAGAACTATGGGCAAACACTTTGGAGTGACTACAACAATAATCCTAAGTAGCTGACTTACTTGTGGTGTTTAAGCACGATTCCATGTATAATTCAAAGTTCCAGGTCATTTACTGAAGGGGTGTCCACCAAGGACACCTCAACAGGGCTTGACCTTTTCTTTAGTACAGCTTAATCTAAACAAACTTGTCTCTCTAAACTACTCACTCTTGAGTAGTACCAGCAGTGTTCTGGGATGATGATGGTGCAGTAGCTGTCCCTGTTTTCTGCCTGGTTAATGTGGTTTGGAGTGTTTGCATCATTTTTCTTTCTTTCCTCTTCCCCTTGTACCTGCTTGCCTCTGGGTGAGTGGTTGGATTATTCAGCAGTGTCAGTGCTTGTCTGCTTCAGTAACTCACTGAACTGTTATCTCATCTTGCCCAGGGTAATGCTGGTGCCAAAGGCCCCTCTCCTTTCCCTGGGACATCTCTGATGAGCTCCCCAGTGATGGGGCCTCCACCACCACCACCCATTTGCTACGGACCGCCAGGACTGCCACCTCCTCCTCTGCGGGGGCACTTCGGGCCTCGGCCTCTCCCTGGGCCCCCAGGTATGGCTGCAGTGCTCTGTGCTGACACTTCTCTTCCTGGAGCCTGACTGCAGGACCCAGAGCTGCTTTTCCAAAGCACATGGCTTCCTCATGTTTCATGGGCTTTAGCTGGCTCAGTAAGCTTGGACTGGATGTGTTTTTTCAAGCCTCCTTAATGCCAAGCTCTTTTTCCTTGTTTACTCTAAAATGTAGCCAAAAGTCCCTAGAATAATTTATGGGCTTTGAAGTCCTGCATGTGACAGTGATCCACTCCAGAGCTACTCCAGAAGATGACAAACTGAGGAACTAATCAGGCGCTTCTCTGTTTAGGTTAAAGCAAGATTTCATTTAACTCCACGATTTCCTTTCCTTCTAGGTTGTGGTCCTCCCTTGCCACCTCCAGCTGGAAGAGATTTCTTACCTAGTCCACGTTTACCTCCTGGCCCATTCCCACCTCCCTCTGATCTCAGAGGCTACACACATGGGCATCCTCCCTTCCGCCCCCTTGGCCCTCCTGGCCCCAGGGATTATCCTCCAGACCCCCGGCTACCCCTGCAGGCTTCCAGGGACTATGCTCCTTCTCCCAACAGAGACTTGCCTCCACCGGCACCCAGGGACTGAGACCAGCTGGCCCCAAGGACTACGCACATCCCCAGAGCAGGATCCCTGCCTGCAGCGCCCAGCCAGCCCCATGGACCCAGCTCCTATGTGCACAACGCTAGGAAATGGCTCTTGATTTGAAGACACTGGTCTCATTTCAATATATCTCAGCTTTTGCAGGATTAATTTTTATCCAGTTGCTACAGGCGTCTTATGTGCATTTATGATCACAAACTCATCCATCCACTTGGGCTGCAAGAACCTTTCTGTGATGGACTTGAACCTACTCTAAAAGTGCAATAGGAAGGAAGTACCTGTTAGGAGAGTTTTAATTCAATGTAGCCTCTGTAACCAGTTGGCGAATGAACTAATTTCGTTAAAAATGTATATCAAATCATTTCCTGTGGAAATAATTTTTAAGTAAAATGCTATCCAACCTGCCTTCTCCATCACATCATTGAGCTGCAGTTACTGTAGGCCAGGGGTTTACACGAGACTCTGAGGTTCTGGGGTTTTTTAAAAATTATATCTGGTCAGAGATCAGAAGCACAAATGACACTGTATTCAAAGGAAAGTTATAATAAAAAGCAAAATTCCTTTTGCTAAACTCCCGACACTTTGTTTTAGTGCCATGTTTTGTTCAGAAGGTATATTGGTTGAGTAATGTGACAGAGAATGCATAGTTCTGAGAACAAGAATTGAATCAAGGCCAAATTAATGCTGCTGCAGGGTAATGACCATGTTAGCCTCATGCTGATTTACTCTGATGCAATGTGGACTTGCTTCATGTAATGAGGACTATGGGGGATGCAGCTTCCAGAGTTGGAAACCTTGATGAGGTTGTGGAGTTGACCTGTGTTTCTACAGTGCCTCTCCACTAGAGAAACTCAGAACTTCCCTAATTGCTTTCTGCTTTCAAGAGCACCTCTCAGCATCAAGTGAAGTTTGAGAACCAAGTTTTCATCTTCCTCAGGGTTAAGAGCAATTCAGCTTCTTTAAAAGGAAGGCTGGATTTGGAGAGCCTTTTTTAGTTCCATCAGAAAGCAAAGTAGCTTTCTGTAAAGCAGAGTTGGAGGTATGTAAACATCTACTGCAGCTACCACCACTGAACAACTTTCAAAGCACACCCTACACTGGCAGTTCAAGTGTTAGTGCAAGCATTTGGAACTGCAGGCTTTTGACTGTCTCGGTGAGTAAGGCTTCTCACAAGTGCACTGTTCAAAAGGCAGTCTGAGGGAGTAAAAAAGGAAAACAATGCGGAATAATAAAAAACCCTACCGGGAGGCCATTACAGCTTTACTGACAGAGTACAAGCAGCCATTGAAGTTGCCATCTAGGTGTTACATTCTTACAGTACAAGTGTAAAGCTTTAGATTTCAGGTGAAACACAAGCTGGAACATCACTGAAGCATAAAACAATCCCAAAGCCTGTGGTGTGTGCAGCAGCAGCAGTCCTGGCACTGAGACAGTTCACAGAAAAAAGGCAAGGAATAGAAGCAACTTTAAAAATGTATTTCACACTCAACAGACATTAATTCACAATCAGTTAAATACAAAGCTCTACTTCTGTATTTAACAAAAATACTTTAAAGTTGACATTTCATATAACTGGCATTAATACAGACATCTACAAGCTGGGGAAGGGTCCAGGTAAGCAGCAGAAAAAATGGGTTTGTACTTCAAGGGACAGTATCTCAGTTTGCAGGGTGGCTGATGATACACACACTTGATGAACATCCATGATTAAAAGTCAAGTTCTCAAAGTCCAGGATCTTTCCTTCCCCATACAAGCCTTTGTGATACTCAGTGTCTCCTCCCTTGCCCATCCCAGCTAACAGTAATGAAAGTTGTATGGAATCTCCCTCTGGATGCACCAGCATTCACCTTGGACACACACACCCAACTGCAGTGCTTACCCTGGATGGCAGCTGGACTGAACTCCAGAACCAGCCCTTCCACCTTTCAGATCCTGCAATTCCTTGGTCAGAACAAGTCATGAGCCAGCCAGGGATCACTGACAGGTAAATGGGCCAAGCTCAGATTACTTGCAACCACAGACTAACACTTTGCTTCGTCCTTTTGCAGAGTTCAGAGGATTATTTGTATTTGGCTTTTAGCAGTGTAGGTATTCTCCTTTAGTGTGGTGTCCAGAATGCTGCATTCAGAGGAGTTTCCACAACTCATAGGGATATCTTGATGATCACCCATCAGCTTTAAAACCAGTGGGATATTGTAAAGATCCATAAACAGGACAATTCAACTGCCCTTTTACCCCTCCAACCAGCAGTGGAATTTGGCAAAGTGTTGCTGACTTTTGTTGTAACACCTAAATAATGTCATTCCTAGTTATACCAGAAGAAAGGCAAGAAGATTAGGACATTCAAAACCAGCTTTTTATCCTAATCAATATGGTAAAGCCAAAAATGCCCAACAGCTGAATAGAGACAGACAAACAGCATGAGGAAAAGTAACATCCCTTCCCTTAACACATGATGTAATATCTTGGGGTCAGGTGACAGCAGAGGAATGGATGATTCACCTGCATCCAGGCTGTTTAAAATAATTGACACTATTTTGGGAGCTGGGTCTTTAGTTAGCATAGCAGATTATTCAGGCACTAGTTAGATATGCAAGAAGTTTATCAAACCATAAAGTATCATATTAAATATCCACACAAATATATGAAAGATTTGACTGGGTTCTACTTCTTTCCCTTTTTCAGATCAAAAGGTGAATGCAAGTGTGTCATAATAAGCCAATGTCCTGCAGCTTATTATGCACCAAATAAAAAAATACAGAAAATACATGCTAATGCTATCTACTTATATTAAAAGGTAATTCTTTGAGTAAATTTCCAGACTTGCACAAAATATGCACAGAACTGCATACAATCAGTTTCCATAAGAACAGCAGTTTCATGTAAAAGGTGGGTCAGCCTGCTAGCCAGACCTACTTTATATAAAGCTCTGGAAAATTGACACTTCAGCACTGAGGGCCTGTCCTGCTGTCACTGAAATGGCAAAACACCCACTTGCCACCAGGACAAAGCCCTGGAGAAGGCCTCTTTATCCCCCACCCACCTTTGCAAACCACTCTGTGACAGGATACAGAAAAGAATAGCTCTATTAGGGAGTAGTAACAGTGACTGAAAAGACTATAACATGTATTTGAAACTCAGGCAAGGCTGTTCAATCATAGTTCAGTGTTCTCATCTGCAGTTGTCCTCCTCCTGACCTGACCACAGGGACTCATGCCCACCCATCTGATCCGCATTCTCCACTCCCTCATTTCAAAGCACTTGCAGTACCTCAAGCTCCTTCCCAGCCCACCTCATCCTTCTCCCAGTCTTCTGTCACCCTGCCCACTCCAGAGGACTCTGAAATGCAGATGAGAGGAACTACAATTGCACAGCAGTGTAAACAGTTAGTAGGCCTGCCACATTTTTATTGCTGCAGGTTTGGCAAAGGGGCACTCTCCATTCTCAGGGGGAGCTTGAGGCAAAAGGAGAACGGTTAAAGGTAAAAAGTGATGAACAGCAAAATTAGGAAAAGCAGTCAACCTATATCAGGGCCCTTGGAAAAACCTGTATCTGGAAGTTACTGAAAAAAATCTTGCACTTGCATGGTGGGCTTGTCCCTGACCCTGAAGTAGTGCTGTGCAGTGGGTGATGGTCTCGTGTGACCTACTGGCATGAACAGAGTCATCTTCCCAACCCTCAGAGCCTAAGGCTACTACACAGCTACCAGGACTTGTAGTTCAGTTCACAGACTTCTCACAACTGGGGTCATTCCTTGTGCAATGTTTGATGGAGGTGAAGGTAAAGTGGTTTCTTGGTCAACAGTTGCAATTTCTTCCTTTTAAAGTCAGTGGGTTTTTTGTACCTGTAACCACAAGAAACTGCATTAATCCAAGCACTAATGGCTGTGCAGCAAGATGAAAGCAAACTAGAAAACTCATCCTGTACAAATCTTATTACCCTCACCTTTTAAATACCTCTGACAAGGCTTGCTGTAAGCAACAGTAATGAGTAGGCCTACAGGAAGAAACAGTATTTTCTCTGGATTATTATTTTTACAGAAGATTTCAATATCTAAGTGAATGTAATATTTTTGTAAGGAGATTCTCAACATAATACTCTGGATTGTAGGAGAGTCCCAGTATCAGTAACAGTACTTCAGAAGTACTCCAGCTACCACAGACTAAGCACTCTTCCAAGAATTGCAAGATTCACCTTCTTCTTGAATAAAAAAACCAAACCCCAATCCTCAAAGCCCTCCCTCAGACCTTCAGCCACTCAACAAGGAGAGGATACACGCCATAACCACTCAATACTGCTTTGAAATGTTCACAAAGTTAATTGCAAATTGGTATCTCATGCCTCAAATCAGATTTCCTTTGCAGAAGTTTTGTACCAAAAGACTAAGTTGATTATTTTTTTTTAAATGTAGCCGATCTGACAGTCAGGCTAAGCTCCAAATTAAAATCTCCCCTACAGACTTCTTTAAATTCATACAAAATTAAATTACAAATACCAATACTTTATTTGGAAACTGGTCTAGTTTCTGAGAAGAGTCCTTAACCATCTTACTTGCCTAAAAGTATTTTATCTTCCCCTCTTTATTGAAAATAAAATATTCCTTATGGAAGCAAATCTAATGAATCCAAGAAACTTCCCTTAATACAACAAGCCACACACTGTAACTGAAGGCTGGTTCATTTCCTCTGTCATTGTCATCCATAACTGTGAGTCACTTACAGTTCTATAACAATTGCCCCAGGTTTAATTTCATCCATCTCCATGAAAGCAAAGCACTTGGTGCTAGTAAACCTTTTTTTAGGCTTGTAGTGTTTGAATTCAAAGAAGATAGCTGCACCTGGAGGGAAAATTAATAGAAAAGTTAGCAATTATGGCTAAGAGTTATCTGAAAACTTATCTGCCATTAAGTTGCTCTACTTAAATTGAAGGTAATTATCTCCCACACTTCTGTTATTTACTCAAAAGCTACACCATGTTCTTACAATGCTCATCACACTCCACAATTCAAACTCTTCACTCCATTGCTCATACCCAAGTACCAATGACTAAGCAGGTGATAAAGCAGCTCAATACCTGTGTAGCAGAGCATACTGCTCTGTTTTTGTCTCTTTTCATTTCTCCCTTGCCTGCAAGCCATCCTAATGACCAGTTTGAAAGGGACAGGATGCAAAGGTCTATTTTTATCCTTGTCTGGATCTTGAGCCCTGCAGCAGCAGGTCAGGAGCAGCCCAGTGTCTGTGTTCCCAAAGCTCCTGGGCCCTGTTTAGGGTGTCTGGTACTGTTGGAATGTTGGGGGACACAAGACAGATAATGGACTTTGTACCTGGTTAACATAAGAGATTTGATAACAGGATGCCTTGGCAAAAGCAAACAGAACTTTGAAAATTAGACCTAGATTGCAAGAAGATTAAATCAAACAGGTTTACCAGAAAAAGAAAATCCCATTACGCTGTGCAAGCAAGAGATGTTGTTATATGCATAAGTTTGTGCATGTGATTTTAACCTAATAATTGTAGTACATCTTACCAGTCTCCCTGAAATAGTATATAAGCATTTGTACCCCACAATAAAATCAGATTCTGATCACCGAATCAGTCTTCCCCGTCTCTCTCCATTGCCCACATGGTACCACATACCTTTTGTTAGTCTTTCAATGTGTTTCTGAATCTCAATGTCCACATTAAAATGGATGTATGTGTCCTCCTTCCTCAAAGCCACAGGAGTATCCTGCACAGGAGTCAGATCTATCCCATTCAAATCTGCAGGAAAGAAACAGCATAAGAATGGCAGAAGCTTCTCAGACTTCAAGGTTGAGCTTTAAGAGATTTATAAATCTCTCCTAATCCTGCCACAAAAAGTTAATCCACACCTGGATGTTTCCACAAAATCTAAAAAAGGAGCAATCATACCCCTTCGCAATCAGTTAATTTTCTTTTTGAGTACAACATGAAAACAGCTAAAGTTCCAGCAATATTTCAGATAAAAAATTGTAGTTATCCCTCTTTTTATTTTTAAGAGTGCATTTCTTTCTGCTGTCAGCAAGAGATTCCATTCCCTGTGCACACAGGACTCCAGAAGAGCTCCAACCCAAATGGGACACACACCAAAGACAGCCCTCCACACAGGGTCTGCAGGGCACAGCTGGCACAGCTCACACATCCTGTGTGTGCCCTGCTTTGTCCCTAGACACAACAAGCATTATTCCTCTTGGGTTTTCCACAGAGGCATTGTAGGGCTGTAGGCTGGACTCCAGCTCGCAGCACCAGCCCCATGTTTTGCTGCTCTGGCACAGCCAATATAGTTTCTCACTAAGCCTCTGCTGTTTCCAGGGCTATATTTGTCCTGTCCTTCCTCTCATTCCCAATCCCTTTCCCTCTGGCAGAGGAAGTTGCTAACAATGCGGCCAAGATTACAGGTATGGAGTGCACATACTGTGCTTGGAGCTCAGGCTGAGGCCCTGGAGCACCAGTGATTCTCTTCATCCATGACATGGACTGGGATTGCCAGTGCTGCGTCAGGAACAAACCTCTCTCCAAACCTGCAGAAGAGCAGCTTGGTTTAAAACCAAGGAAATCAGCTACTAAGTGTCTTCAGACTCCTAACAGTGAAAAAATGAGTCCTCAGAGTTACTTTGCCTGACCAAATTAGCAGACTCAGTCATACCCTGCCCACACTCTCACTTTTAGATCCTATTTTCTACCTCATTACTTGGCAGCCACCATTTATAGGTAAATGAGTTTGGAAACAGGGAGCATTATGTTAACAGAGACTTGCTGGGAAAGCAAGTCTAGCAACAGTGTCTCCCTTAGCTCCAGAAGGGAAATGAGAGCTACAGGAGCAGTTTTAGCAATGTACAATGAGACAAACACTTCAGTGGCAAGGAACAAGGAATGCTTGCTTCACAAGCCCTGGTAAGTATTCAAGGGATATTTGATGTTGCGAACCTTCCTCCTGCCAGAGGATGTCTAGTGGAAGAAGCACTGATCATACATCTAACAAATGTTTCATCCTACATTTAGTATCCAATAGCACATCTCAAGAGGACACATACAAGGTCATTATCACAACTAAAAATAACAAGAGGCTCAGCTAGAGATTTTTACATGATAAACAACAAAAAAAAAAAAACATCTGCTTACATTTAAAGATTGTAAAGAGAATCTGAAGTAAAGCAGAACACAAGGCAAGCACAAGCAGGTTTGACTACAGAGGCTTCCTGCTAAGTGCAAAATGGGGGACAGAGATACTCCCATTAGAAAGAATGTGAATATCAAAAATCTTAGCCTCAAAAGATACCAATTATGTTACCATCTGAAAGAGAGAAATCCTCATGTTGCCGATCCTGGACTGACAGAGAGAGGGGTTCTTCTAGATTTATGAAGCCTTTCAGCCCATCAGGCTTTGGCTGAAGCATTTCACTAGCCAGGCTAACACATTTTTTATTTTATTTCACTTGCAAGCTTTGCTCCTCAGCTTCCTACCCACCCCTCTAAATCTTAAGCCCTGGTAAGATTATATTTATACTATATTATATTACTACAAAATTAGTTTAATGAGAGGGCAAGAATGGAGTCAGTGGGCTGTGGTTCACCACCTCCAGAAAGCCCAGAGACCCGTAAGTGTGGGGAGTAGACACAGTCCAAGTAGATCTGTACTTAGGAGTCAGCTGCAGAAGCTGTGATGAAGAAGTAGGGCAAAGTTGCTCAGCTCTCAGCATGGACAAGCCACCCCTGAGTGCACAGAGAGAAGTGTATCCTGCAGATATTCACCTCCCAGTAGCTGTCAAATACAGGATTTTTCCGCCCTTGATTAAAGCAGAAGCCCTACATCCACAACAGAAGTGCCAACAAATGTTTTTCCCAGCAGGCTGAAAAATCAATAGAGCTTTCAGAAAATGCACTCTCTCCAAAGCAGCACTGAGGAGGCAGAACAGAAATCATTACCCTTTACACTGACTGTGATGTAAGGATCAATGCACTGTCCAGCATCTTTGAGACCAATTTTCTCTATGTTGATGGTGAGTAATGTCATCCCGGGTTCAGATGGCAATCTGGGCAATAAAGTACCTGGAAAGAGTAAAGCATATTATTAACCCTTGGTGTCATCTCACAGCAGAGGTCTCATTTGTCCCATCTTCTCTCATGGAAGATGCTGTTCTTAGGGGGTTGAAACTTCAAAGATTCCTATCCCAGTAGTACACACCACTATGGGAATGTCTGTGCACAGACACACAACATCCTTTGATAGATTTCAAAGCCCCCCAGAAAAAACTCAGGACTGCCACAAGTCAAATCAACTGATAAAAAACTAATGCCATAAGAATAGAGGCGAGGATTGTTTAAAGCATTATTTCTTGCCTTCATGCAGAATAACCCTTTATGGAATTCACTTGATAGCATTTTTGAGGATTAAATTTGGGAGGTTGGATTCAATCTGCAGTTGCAGGAGGTTTAGACACTTGATCAGGCGTCCAACCTGAACATGACTTGGCTCCACATTGAACATTTAGACTGGGAGATTAAGGAGGAAAACGGCATTACTGCAAATCACACAGAACATAAGGGAACCAGAAAACTGATTCTTAAGTAGGTGCTACTGGCCGCTACTTAAGGGTGTGGGGGGGGTGGAAATTAAGTGTTTGCATCCCTCAAGTTCCCATCTACCTAAAGGAAGGACTCCCCAGCTCTGCATTAAGAATTTTTAGCATCAAAACTTGGTGGTCAGTATAAATGAATCCTCACAGTGCTGAGGAAGACAGTGCAGCTGTCCAGACTGTTCAAACTCACTAAAAGTCATGCTATTCTGTCATCAAACATGGAGTAGGTTACTTCATGCTGAATTTAGCAAAAACTGGCACACTTCAAGCCCCTCTACCCTACTGGATAAACAAGCACCAGGATAGAAAATACTCAGGCTCATAAGCAAGATTGAGTTACAGTTTTGGTTTTCTAACAAAAAAAAAGAAGTTATCCTAAGGCTTGGGATCTAAACAATGTAATAATTTCCTTTCACAAGTCCAATATGGGTGTTTTCTTGACACAATTTTTTCCTCTCATCTGCTTGAGGAGCTGTGGAACCACAAAGATTTCATCTTATGAGAGACTGGCTTTGCAAGAGGGACCTCGCACTCTGCTCTGAGAACTACAGGTTCAACTTCAGCAAGATTTCATGAGCACTCCTGCATCCCTTCTCAGAATCATGAGCAAGACTTGAATTTCTATCTCTGATGCTGTGTGTTTCTGTGTTTTCTGTCCTGAAGTGACTCAGGGCCTCCAAAGCACTGTGTCCACACCTCTCGACACAGCAGAGCTCAGCCCAGTATTCTGAGCAGTGGGACAGGCTTATGACTTCAGTGGGACAAATGTTAGAGAGCAAACTTAGTAGAGAGCCCTCATGTCTGCAAAGCAGCTCATGCTTTAGTTAATCTTTCTGTTTCTTTCCTGAAGAGATGTTCAAATATAGAGTTCTTATTTCAATCTAAGTGAAGGCAGAAGCAAGCTTGTCTTCTCTTTGGCACAAACCTTTGCTCCATCATATGTCAGTTGTCTCCTAAAAGCAGCATGGCCCCCAAGAGCCAGGAATAACTACAGCCTTCAGCTTTCTCGTCCATCACTCCACCCACTTGACAGAAAAATCACCTGAAAGATGCCTCAGCCTAGTGTTTATTATAAAAATTCTGGCTTAAGAGAAATTATTCTGTTCTTGAAGAATGCTTTCCAGACTGTGTGAAATTGCAGAGTTGCAATGGACAGAAGGGTCAAAGTCTTCCAGGAGACAAGAGAACAGTAGGACAGAGTATCTAAGGAACACTGCTTCCTTCCTGCCCTAGCAGGAGGAACAGCCAAGCCAGCAGTGGACTAGAGCAGCTGACTGTAATCTGCCTCACATGACCCACAGCCCCAGGCAGGTCTTTGCTGGAGCCTCTGCAGCTAGAGTAGGTGACAGTGCCCTCTCCATGGTACAGCTTTCCTGGGCTGGGCACCACCCCTCTGTCAGCCACCATGGCCTGGGGCCCTGAGGAGGCTCACATTGAGGCCTTTCAGGAGAAAGCTGCAGCCACACCAGACACAACCACAGGGCATCTCTGCCAGAGGGGGATGGGAGCATCTGCAAATGAAAAGTGTCCTCCTCCAAGTAGGTTTCAGGGACAGACAGTGAGCCAGCCCAGCTGCCCATTGCCACCAAGACACAGGCATTCAGGCTCTCCACTCCCAAATCCCAGTTCAGTGAAAGGGGAAAAAAGTGCTAAGTCTCCTACTGGGCTCACAAAGTGAAATGGCTCATAGAAGAGCACAGCACTGGAATAAAGTCATGTATAACCAGGAGAAAGGCAGGAAACCTTTGCTGTTAGAGGCAGCAAGCCATTGGTCAGTTCATTGCTCCACAAAGCACAGAAGTCTAACTACACAAATACTCTTTGTGTAAGATTTCCCATAAAATCCAGCTACACCTACCCTTGGCTACACCACAACCCAGAACCTCTTCATTAGTACAGCAGGACCTCTAGAGAGCTGTTTGAATCAACAAACATGACCTTTCCTTTTCTACTTACTGAAGGCAAATGAAGACCAACAGATAGGTGCCCAGTTGTGTGATTGTTACCAAAAGTTGTCTTGTGAAGATTGGCACTAAGAGCTGGATGAAGAAGACCACAGCTACATGAACGTGAGCACAGAAATTACTGTACATACTAAAAGGTTCTCATACCTTTGTTGGCTCCTGGGTTAGATGAATGGGGCAACGTGATAACGATGAAGCCATGCATGGAAAAGACAAGACCATGGTCAGTTAGACAGTCCACACTATGGATTAAAGGCACATCAAAGCAAGGAGTGCAACACAACTCTGTCAGTTTCAGATAGGGAAAGTTCACTTTACTCATATGGCTCACCCCAGAGCTGCAAAATGCTTTTGTTTGAGTCTTCCTGCTGTACTTGGGACAGTCAGAAGGCATGTCCATAAAAGGATTTATCATGGTGAGTAACAAGGATCGAGACAGCAAATGTTAGCCATCATGTTAGCCTTTTTGGGAGCTTGACATGAACAGCTGTGGACTGTGCCTGTCCACATCAGGTCAGCCTGCAGGGGCCATTTCAGCACTGTGCTTGGGATCACATCTGAGTATCATCTGTTTTCTCTAGCGTAAGTAATGCAACACCCCAGCTCTTTTAACAATTATTCCAGTACTGGTTTCCTTACTTATCTCATTCCTGAAATACAAAGTTTGCCAGCCAGCTCTGAAACTAGAAACTTGTTTCTTCTGCACAGAAATTACACCAGGAACTAAAGGAACCAGGAACACTAAAGAACCTTTGTTACAACATTTAAATTAACAAAACCTGAAACTACAGGAAGACCTTCTCTAGAATCTGTTGGTATAACCAGTTCTACAAAGTGCTTTCACATGGACAAGGACTTCAGCATGAAAATGAAAACCCCCCTCTTTCTCCTCTCACAGCCTGGCTTCACTCTAAGCCACTGTCTCACCAAACAATGCAACACAATAATAAGCAGCAACAATTTCCCACATCTCTAGAAAGATGTGCTGCTCCTTGCAGTAGAAACATTGCCACAATCTATATTTGAACACATTTGAAATGCTTCACATAGTTAAAGTGTACCAGGATGAAAATATCGAGTCTGAGTCAGGATCAAAGGCTAATTCTTTGAGGTAAGTGGTACCACCCTCACAGGTTCTCTATATAACTGTTTCACAGTAATATATTGTTTGCTGGGAAAAAAAAATTCACTGGCCACCCTTGTGGTTTTCCAGTACAGCATTTAGGGTTTGTTTACATGAGCCTGTAGCTTCCCACCCAAACTTTTCAAATCACAGGTGGAAAAAGAACCTTTTTAAAGCCAGAGCTCAGAGATGCTACAGAGGCTGGCATGGCAAGGCTAGTGCCCCTACCTGGAACTCTAGCAGGAAAAGAGTTTGGAGAGCCTGCTCCAGCTCCTCCTTCCTCATCATCCTCCTCAAACTCCAAGTGTTCCTCTTCTCCAGGTGCTAAAATCTTCCTGTAAAACACAAGAAAGAAGAAATGAGACCAACACTCACTCATCACCCGGCTGTCAATTCACAAGCCAGCACATGAGCATGGACAATACTCTTTAATGTCATTTTATACTTCTTAACTTCTACCTCTACCTACAGACTTTGACAGAGATTGCAGGAGCTCAGACCAATAGAAAGCACAGAGCCTAAAGCCAGGAGATGACACTGGAAATTACAGAGAGATGTAGGGATGCACCAAGTACTGATTTCATCAAAAGTATGGTCTTGATTTTTAGTGGTACCTAGACAAACAGAGTTTGAAAGTTCTTTTATTAACCCATTTACACAAAGCAGTCTGGCAAGCAGATGGCTCTAGAAATGTTTCAGGTACACACCAGGCCCAGACTGTACTCCCTTTCAAGTACATATCTTTACATGAAGTGATGTGCAAGAAGTTCTCTCTTACCTGAGTGGGACAGGCTGAACATCAAAGGGGAACTCCTTATTGTAAGTGAGGATATTCTTTAAGACTGCAGAGAAGAGAAAAAATAAAAATCCATCTCATAAACCAGCATTAATTCTACTATTTTGCGCAGCTATGTCCATTCTGACAGCATCTTCACACACAAATAATAATAATAATAAAATTCTTAAAATAATAAGATCATACAAAAAACACCCCTCTTCTCAGATGTTTTAAACACCAGCACAACTATGACCAAAGTTATATCACTATAACATTCAGACAGGTGAACTGCAACTGCAGTACAAGATTACTACTAACACACCCACACAGACAGATAAGATAAATTTGGCAATAACCAAAATCTTAATGAGAAAAAGCTACAGCCCCTGGGGTGAGGGTAGCAATCTTTGGCGGCTATTGAGAGCAGGGTGGTGGCATTACTGGCACCAGCTCCAAACAGACTGAGATCACCTGAGCTGACACATGTGGGTGCACATTCAGGCAGCCACCATGGGAGACCAAGTGTGCTGCTAGCACAAAGGTTTGGTGAGATTTTCTACTTCTTCAGTCATGTGTTTTGGGGTTTTGTTTGGTGGTGGCGATGCCTTTGTTTGTGTTTTCTTTTTATCTGCCCTCATATATCTGGGCAGATTGCTAAAATTCAGGAGAGATAAAGTACAACATCTGGGCACCAAGCCCCAGAGACATCACCTATACTTTCAGAATTTCATGCAGAATGGCTTTGCTGTTTATATTGGAAATTTGCTCGCATTTTATTAATCCAAACTTTAGCTGCCATTTCCAAACATAACTACCAGTGAAAGAGAAACTTCCAAAGATATGTGAAAGAAATAAGCATTTCAACATGGCTAAAGGGCCTAAAAATTCACAAGAGGAAACCTGCAGGGAGAGGCACTCTCCCACCAGACAATGAATATCCCAGACTGGTAGGGGGAGCAGAGAGAAAAACCCCTGACACCCCTCAGAGAGCTTCACTTCACCATAAGCACTCTCAGAGCAGAGGAATTCTCCCCTTAAGACTTCTGAATGAAAACAAAACTCTTTTTAAACAACATTGAGATTACACAAATACCAAGAGGTAGCTAAATACCAGTTATGCTTAAATTCCATTGCCAGGCCCCTCTGAGCACACTACAACTCAGCCAGTGCAGGAGAGCTTCCCTGTCTGCCTTCACATTTCCATCATCCAGCCTGGGCTCCTGCATTAGCTTACTAGACACCATCTGAATGCTCTAAGAATAAATTATTCCTCTGGGAAACTATAAAGAAACCAAAAAGTCTTTCCAGTCTTTACTCACACTGATTTTTTTCTGATTTTTGTGCTACAACATGAGAGGTTAACCAGTGCCTGATCCCAGCCAGTCACAATACATAAATACAGAGAAAGATTTAAAGTGCATTCAGTCAGAGCTTTGATGAGAGACAAAACTGACACCATGTCTCTCTCTCCAAAGACTTCTGCTCTGAGTAACCAGTAATGCAGATCTCAACATGAATCTGAAGAATCACAGCCAATTCCTACCAGAAAAGCAGCTGATCAACAGCAGACAGTCATCTCCCAGTGCTGCTGAGGTTCAGGAAAAGAAGGCAATTTTTATTACTCTCAGAATTCCCCAGCTCTCAGAGATATACCTCATATCAGAAAGTGAAACTACCCCAGGAGGAAAACCTTAGTGAAGTGAGATCTCTTACAGATCATAGGCACATTAAACAGAAGAGACAGGCGTCACAGTAGCTCTCCTCCCACTTTCCAAAGGTTCACAAGTGCTAGACTCCTTTCTTCTACTAATCAGGTCCCCTTACAAGCAAAAAAGCCCTCCTCCTAATTCATTTCAGGCATCACTAGAGGGCCCAAAGAGCTCTACTGACACGAGCCCAGGCAAGAGGCAAACAGTTCTACAGCACCTAAAATCCTGCAGCTGCTGCCTGAGGCTGAGCACCCCTGTCCTGCCAGGAACAAATGTGGTGCTGAATATTCAGCATAGAAGCAGAGCCTCTTGCCTTTTGCTGCACAAAGCTGTGGCTCAAGTTTTTAAACAGCTTTCAATTCTTGTCTCACCACCAATGGCAAATAATTTTGCAAAGTAGTAACACAGCAATTTACGTGCTCCTTTAAAGATCAACAGGATAAGCAACAGGTCCACTGCACTCAGCCTGGTGAAATACTTATTCAAAGCCACAGAGAAAAAGCTAAGCAATAAAACTTGGAGGAAAAGGAAAATCCTCTTTGCATCTGCCAAAAGTATGAGCTTCAGTTGATTCAAATAAAAATACCAGATCACAGGAAAAAAAATTAGGTTACTATGAACAGGAATCTCCCTTGTAATGCTGTGTGAGACATCCAAGCTTTAAAAGGCTGGTTTGAACTTTTTTGGATCTCTGTTTCATTTTCAAAAACACAATTACCTCTGGGAAAAAAAAGCCCTTCCCCTCTGTAATGTTGCTGCTTGAGAATATGATTCCCAGAAAATTCTCCACAAGTGCAACTAATGGATTGCAACATCATGGCCTCCATCTGTGCTGCATTGCCAACAGAAATCTTTTTAAAATAGTGTTCTACAGGCTCTTGCACAGAAGTTGCCTTTTCTTTCATGACTTTGGACAGTCTCACTTTGATTTGCATAGAATCACAGAATCTCCCGAGTTGGAACGGACCCTCAAGGATCATCACAGTCCAGCTCATGGCTCTGCACAGAACACCCCAGGGATCACACCATGAGCCTGAAAGCATTGTCCCTTCTTGAACTCTGTCAGGTGGGTGCTGTGACCACTTCCCTGGGAATCCTCTTCCAGTGCCCAACCACCCTCTGGGTATAGCACCTTTTTCCTGATCTCCAACCTAAACCTCCCCTGACAACTTCAGGCATTCCCTCAGGTCCTGTCTCTGTCATCACAGAGCACAGATCAGTGCCTGCCCCTCATAAGGAAGTTTTAACAGCAGTCTCCTCCAGCCTGAACAGATGAAGTGACCTCAACCACTTCTCATAAGGTTAGCCCTCGAGGCCCTTCACCATCCTCACAGTCTGATTTTATCAGTAGTTGGCTCTTTCTTGAAAATTTTCAAAAGAAATTATCAACCTAAGCTAGAAAATCAGGACACATTAACTTGGTAAAGACTACTGTCCATTTAGGTTTTCTGTGACAGTGATTTTTTCTGATAGCCATACTTTTTTTTCTTTTAAATAAACAACATAAAATAATTCAGACACCATGCTCCCCAGTACAACCCAGTACCCACTTGTCTTATAATTATCACTCAGGCACAAGGGATGTCCCAGCCCATCCATTTGTACTGCGCATTCTAACACTGGTATAAGCTTCCACAAAGAAATCTATTTGAAATCCAGTGTGTTAACAATGACTTCACACAGTGCAGCCTCAAAAGAGCTATTTGTATGTATGGAACCACCTGTAGCATTATTCCAGCACAAACTATTCAGTGACAAATTCTATAAACAAACAGAAGTAGCCAACTGCTTCACTTTCCAATCTGCATGAAATGCAAGCTCAAATAGAAAAAGTCAGAACTCAACAGCACAAGATTAAGGGAAAAGAAAAAAGGAAATCTAAGGGTCCTGGTTGTTATAACAACACCAAAATCATTCTGACAGCTTCAGGCACAAAAGTAATTAAAACAAGCCAAATTGTGTGAATAGCTGTTTTTGCTCCACCCTAATGGAATGGCTTGACCTAACAAAGGAATCACTTATTTACATTGCCAGCCCAGATTTTTTTAGCTTTTTCTGGTGGGATGCAAAAGAAAAGTGACAACATGCAAACCAAAACACTTCACAGTGCATTTTATGAAATGGTTGGTATTGGCCTGATTAAGATTTATTCTATTCAAGACACACTTAAAAACCACAAAAACAAAGGCACAATTCAGAAAGAAAGAGGCCAGAACCATCCAAGACAGCAGCATTAGGAACATCAGTGTTCAATTGTTGTTGTAGAAGCACCTGTTCTCCTCCAAGGAAAATAACTCAGTGTATTTGAAAACTGATGGCCACACACTCTTTCTCAGTTTTAATATAGTTGCTTGTTGTATGAGGTATGGGCTGAGTGCACTTCACACTGCTGAGCAGTTTTTTTGACAGCAAAAAACCAATTCTGTGATGGAGGGCAAGATAAGCAACAGGACTGTTGCACCATAATTGAAATTTTGGACAAGATTCCTGTCTCTCTTCCATCACTCAGTCATTCACAGGGCATTTGCACAATGAAGTCTAAAATCCACAGTCATTCAATGATTACAATATTTTAAATACTTTGTAAACAGCGCGCAGCAAAATCTACAGAAAAATCCAAGTCAGAATTCAGAAGCCAGACGTGCAATATGTAGAGTGAGGAAGACCAAATATTCCAACACACAGTTAAATCCTTTCCTGAGTTATGGTCTCCACCCATAAGACCCAGCAGTTTTGTAACACACCTTCACTTTGCACTTTCAAGGAACAGTTTAAAAGCATTTGGACTCTATGTTGTGGTAGAGATATTAGGAAGCTTAGCTCAATGCTCCACCTCTTAACAAGCTCCCCTGTAGGATCCTGTGCAGAGAAGCTCAGCCTACTCATGAAGGGGAAACACTTGCCTGCCTATCATATTTATCTCCAACATGCTGCTTAATCTAACAATTGTGTCATAACCAAAATAAAACCAACTTCAATCAGCATGAAAGAAGCTCTTCCACATTTCCTGTTCCCTGAGAATTGCAGAAACATTAACATTCAGGATAATATTGCTTAGATGTGGCAGCTCTAATCATAAGGATGCTTTGAGGAAAAAGCAGCCACTGTTACAGGAAAGAAAATTAAGCAGATAAATAGATACTTCCTATATGAAAAAGCTATTTCTGGATTGACATACCAAGACCTGACCCAGATTCAGCTGGAAAAAAACATCACACAAAACTCTTCAAAGACTGACTCACATCCTCATTTTGACTCTCACCTTCGCTGGTCTGGTAGCATTACAGTGGGAGGTAATAGGTGATTGGCTACCATAAGCACAAGTGAAATACTTTCAGAAGAAAAAAATAAATTTCATGCTGCAAGAAGGAAGACCACAAAGTGGTGAAATACAGTTCAAATAAGAAATGCGCAGGTAAATTATACAATGTACTACTGATAGCTTAAAATACTATTTTGTGCAAAAATTAGCAGCGCCCAAATTGCTTATTTGAAAATGAAGATGAATCTATTACCTGAAACATTTGGGTTACTGTACTTTCAAATTACTCACATTACATTCCTTAATACACATCAGATTTTCTCTGTGTGGTAACAGACACTTGGAATAAGCACCTAAACCCAGCATCACTGTTGAACTGCAGTGTGGTTAGTCAGTATTCCTGCTGCTGTCATGTTTTCCCCTGTCATGATAAATGGCATTCAAAATACAAAGATACCACTTACTTGGTTCCAACTTCTTCAGATCCTCAAGCTTAAACTCATCCTGTGACTGGGTGGACTAGGACAGTACAAAGAAAGAGTCAGATCTTCATATGCACCTTCCTCATCTCAGAATAAGCATGCAAGGTGCTTTCTTTGCTCAAGCACACCAAATTACTACAAAGCTACATCCCCCCAAAAAATCCCCCCAAAAAAAGGCAGGCTCACAGGTGAGGCAGAGACTACATTACTTCTCACTTATTAAGAACAAACTTGTCCAATATTCCAAGCTCTAATGAAATATAAATATTTTTAAACTAACTAGTTGTAAATTCTTCCTTACTGCACACAGGAACATTCATATTCCAAGACACGTGTCCAACATTGTGACACTGGCAGAAATAACAGTTCACAGGACGAACTTGACAAAACTCAGCTAAGAACTCACTGAAAATAGAAGACGAATTCCAATCTTTCTTTTCTCCAGCTCTCATGATGGTTTCCTCCTCTGTCTGTGGCACACACATGTACAGTTCTCAGTAAACCTATCTGACTTATTAATTCAACAGAGAAGTTCCTAACTTTTTATTCTGAGGTAGCTCACCAACAGTTTGGTAAGATTAGTTTATTCTGAGACAAGTGGCAGAGCTGGCATAAAAAGAAGTGGAAATAAGAGGACTGACACTGGACATTCTCTTCTGATTGGATGGTCAGGTCTTACCTATTATGTCATTGCACCCTTGGCATCCCTTAAGATTGCCCATTGCTTTCAACATTTAAGGTCCAATTAGATTTTTTTTCTTGATTTTGTCCAAGAGTGAATAGGGACCTCCTGCAAGACGATGTATAGTATCCTTATCTGTGTAAGGATACTAAAGCAGCTACACCCTTAGTGTTAGGAGAGTGGGAAAAGGTAAGCACACTCACTGCTTTAACCTCTGCTAAGAAACCATAACCTCCCCAAGTGAAGTGGGCAAGAAGTTCTTGTACCCTTTCAAAAGGTTATAAAATCCTTGACTTACTGCTGGGGAATCAACAGCAAGTAAGGCTGTTCTTGCATAACATCACCTCTCCAGCCTGGCAGGTTATGACATGGCTGCAGCTTCTGCTGCTGCTCCCAGATGTGACCTGACCCACAAAGCTGTTCCATAGTGGAACATGCAGGCCCTCCTCAAAGTCACAGTGACTCCAAGCAAATGAAACATTCTTCAAACACCCCAGGTTAGATCAAAATAGAACGACAGGTAGAGGTAACCAAACAATTCTTCAAATTCTACACAGCCTCAAGACTAGTCAGCCCCCATCTCATGAGTCCAGCACACTGTATCCCAGCCTTTCAGACAATTGCAGGCAGCACCTTGTCCAGCAAAATGAAGTACTTGGCAGTGCTGCTGGGAGTAACTTGATGCAAAATTTGCCTGTCATCACTCTTTCTTGGCAAAGAGGTAATCCACTAACCCAGACTGATTTATCCCTTCCCCATCCATGGTCTTTTGGAAATTTCTCTCACTTGTTTTTGTTTTGGGGATAAGCATGTGCTGAGAAAAAATGATATCCATGCCCATGACACCTACTTTCAATCCAGAAAAAAAGCCCAAAGAGTAGTTTACAAATTATTGTTTTCCCACATTTTCCTAGAGCACTGCCAGTTTTCATGACAGATAAAAAGTAATTTTTATTCTACACACACATTCTTCTTTCTGGTCTATTATGATTTGTGAAGCAGCTGAATAAGTCTAAGGGTCATTCTGGTGATTTTTTTAACCTTACACACATGTTAGGAAGAGAAACTAAACAGTTGAGAAGTATGAAAATGAGGCAGAGAACCAAAGACACAAAATGTGGAGTTAAATTCCTGTACAAGCACCAACACATAAGTACTTGCAGCCTTTCTTAAGGCAGTCACCTGGGCCATTGACAACAGCCTGGAAATTCCAAGTGTTCACTCCATTTTCAGAAGTTTGGGTATTTCTGAAGACAGTAAACAAGTTTTAAAAAGCTCTACAGCTTTTATTTGCTCCTAAAGTATGAAGTCAGGAAAAAGAGCTATACCTGTAAAGCTGCACTCCTCAGTTCCAAGCATGTTGCAATTTTAGCTATGGTTTTCTGAAATGGAAAAAAAAAAATTTAGTACTAAAACTGTATTTGTCCAGATTGACACTTTTTAAGAATGTAAAAACAGTTGCCTTTTTTTTGCAAAGGTTTCAGGTCTATTGTTCAGTACCAGACCATTGAGCATCAGAAGCTTTTTTTATAGACAAGCAGGATTTACTGAAAGCACAATAGATGAAAGACATCTGCCACTTAACTCCCCTCCCACAGCCCAACAACACAGATGGGGGCTCACTCTGCCGAAACTGTAATAATGCTTACCACATCACAAACTGTTTATAAACTCAACTGCTCTCAGGTGATAGGAGACTGAAAATAAAAAAAAATCCAAGCCAAGCAGCCTATTACCTCCTGAGAACCTCAGTGGCTTGTGCTGATTTGCCCTTTTAGGAGCCAAGCCTACAGCTCCCAACCTCAGCAGACCAAGTCCACCCACATCAGACATTAGAGCTGCCCAGTATCTCAGCCCTAAAAAAAACACAGCCCACTCCTGTGGGTTTTGGTGGGAGACAAAGCCTAAAGGTGGATTATCTTTCTAACTCTCTATTTTTGTGATTTTAAGAGATTTAAACTGTGAGTGAATCATGGAATATATGTCTGAATTCAAACTTGTCAGCAATCTAAAATATCTGTGAGCAGAACTGTGAAGTAATTTCTCATTTTCATTTAAAACTGCAGAAGAGAGGGAAGGGCTTCAGAATAGCTCATTGCAAGGAGTCTTGCTTTGAAGACAGTTTTAAGCTTTTATGTCTCACAAAGTAAGATGCTCCAACAAGTCACATTTGTTTCTGTTACTACCAGTGGAAATGAGGAGTTAAGACTTCCGTTAGTGACATGAAGAGGACACAATTGTATTTTTCCTGACCATCACAAGTTTGTTCATTGACTAAAACCTTTTTGTGAAGAAAAACTCAGACAATGTGCAGTAATAAGTGCCAGATATAAACTCAAAATACTCTGTGAAATATTTATAGGGCAAGAAAACCAGCAACAATGAAGCTATAAAGAAAAGAGGTTTACTTTCAAATTAAATTTCCCCCCAGAAGGAAGATTAAAGTTGAAATACACACTTGTAACTCATTCTCTCCTTTTAAATCAGGCAGTATAAAAACAGCTTCTCCACAAGATGGATGCAAGGTGAGGAAAAGATTTCCAAGAGCACAATTCTAGCATCAAAGAACTTCAAGAGTATGGGCACCTGGCAATCTATGCAGTGACAGTCAAATCCAAAAGGAGGGTTATATTTTTTGGACTCCAAGAGGTTGGTAACAGCAGATAAAAACTACGCTTGTTTTCAAAGGTGCCTCCCCCATCACCTGTTCTGGCTCTCCTGCAAAGTGGTGTCACAAATCCTTCTCAACCTGCTCCTAGGCCCCCAGTAATTTCAACTAAGTGACTGCAGTTTCAGTTCACCTTAGGCTACACTGAAAGTTGAAAGAGTTCAGGAGCTGAATCGTAAGTAAGTCACACATCAATACCTCAAGTGCAGAGCCAACAGCTGGAGCGTGCAAAAGCCTCAGATATCTGATTTTCATCTGCCACCACAGACTCATCAAAGTTTTTGAAGCCATTTCTCCCCAGCTGGCATCTCCCCTTAACACTGTTACAACATGGCACTAGGCCAGACTTCATATCTTCGTAATTTTTTATTACTGTCCATTGTATGGCAGTCTTTCAAAAACTTTAGTTCTTCTGAGCACCTTCCCAAAAAGCAGTGAGTGATGCCTATTAACACAGGACACATTGTTCAGTCAACAAATTTCCTCCTCCCCAAAATAAATTCTGCTAATACAACAGAGAGCCATGACTGGATCTCCAGCAAAGCTTGAAAAAATACAGGTATTTGGAAATAGCACAGAGAGTCCTGAGTTTACTTTGAGACTTTCAGACCAACACTGCATATGTGGGCGTTGTGGATTTGTTTACATGTACTGCCAGGCTGGGTGGGAGGACACAAAGTAGTACTGCAGAAGCAGATTCTCAGTCCCTAGAATGAGAACACACTACAGCCATCTAATCAGCTGCAGTATAACAAAAGGAATTACTTTTTCTATTTGTGAACATCTGGAAAACTATTTCTGCAAAGGCAGATTCCTAAAGAGGAAGGTGTGAAAAAATGTGTAAAAGAAAGGAGTCCACAGGTTCCCAAGGGAAGGGAGGGGAATCTCTGAGGTTTGACTACAGCTCCAGCATTTGCTAAAGTCCAGCTGTTCCAATGGTTAGGGTGTTGACTGCTGAGCAAAGAACATGCCCATTCTGTGTGAGATCAAAATTCCTCTTCTTGCACAACAGAAAGAGGGCTATAAATTTGCAGGGTACCAGCACACAGACTCTATGCCCCACCACAGAACCAGAACATGTAAACAGATTTTTACCTGGCTCTGCCCCTCCTGGTCTCTCTTTAAGCCCACACCATAAAAGAGGTGTCAAAAGCACTGCTCAACCCCTGTCTCCTGTGTCAATTCACCAATAATTCAACAACTCCACTACTCCCTATCCTGCAGATTCATAACTGTGTGTTCTGAAAACCGCCCAAACTAGGAACCCCCTCACAGAACAAAGAGCAATACAAAATGTGTGTCCTCCGGCTCCTAGGAGCTGAAGGGCAAAAATGGCTCTAGAAACAGATTAAAGTAAGAGAGTTTGGGAGTCTTAAAATAGTAAAGAATAGGTTTTATATGGAATCTATTGAAATACGGCAAGCTCCCAGCAGGCATTATTCATAACTATTTTTTAAGGGACCACACCCAACCCAAAAGTTAAAAATGCAGCTAAATACTGCTATCATTTTCAGCTGCAACTATCCCTGCTGCAAAGGCTCCTCTTTGCAGCAGGGAAAACATTCTGCATCTCATTAGAAAGACTGAAGCCATAATTAACTTAGCTAGTTTAAAATAGTTTAGATTCTGTTTTACATAAACTTGTGATTAGAATGGGGAAAAGTAAGTTGATCTCATAGTCAAGGTTTCTTCAGAGGAATTGCATGAGTAAGGACTGTGCTAACTGTAATGCAGGCAAAGACGTTTGCACAAAGAGCCAGAGCAGAGCTTGGCTTTAACCAGAGTTTAGGCTGTTAGAAAACCAGCAGTTTAATGAATCATACTGAGACTGTTCAACAGTGCTCATATTTCAGCAAGTTATCATGCTTCAAAAGCAAGATTTTCTGATGAAAACTCTGATGAAAACTCAGCCTAGCACAAAAACAGTTACACAAGAAGCAACAACTGTAGTTGGAAGAGGGCTTTAAGGGTCACATTTATTGCACAGAGAACTGGGTGAGAGTAACTGTAGCTGGAGGCAAACTGAAAGACACAGCCAAACCTAACTGGAATAATTCCCATCACAAAACACAGTAGTTGCTCATGAATGAAGATGGGATTTTTAAAGAATGGAGGTAAAACAGTGAACAGCAGTATTCAAAATGTTAAGACTGAGGTAAATTCACCAGGAGCTGTAACTCTTCATATTCCACACATGCTGCCTCTCAGTGACAAAACTGTTGCACAGCCTCTTTGTAGCTGTTGAAGGGAGACTAAACACAATGATTTGCTGTTTACAGGATCTGCAGAGAAATTCTTCAATAAAATTCACAATCACTAATTAAGAGTTCAGCACTGTCAATTACTCAAGACAGAGAACGAAAAATACAGAATTATGTCCAGTAATAGTTGTAAGATGACAACCCATCACAATTTGAAAATACAGAAGTGAACAACAAACTCTGGGGTATGCTCTATCAAGGCAAGTAGCATATAGTGTTTCAAAACTGATTCTTTAGGAGCAAAAATGGGAGATATGACTATTTAAAAGCCCAAATTCTTATCATAAACAATACATGCATTAGAAGATAAATGATAACTGGCTCACAGTATGACCAGGAAAGAAACTGGTGGTATCTGTCAAGTGTTCTAAGATTAACAGATTGTACGATTACATTAGCAAGTAACACACCATCAATTTTCATGTGGCCATATCTGCACTGTAACACCTGTGATTCATGAAATAAACCCAAATGTGGTAAAAGTTCATACAGACAGACAGGGATGAGGATTTGAACATAGTCTTGGTCCTTTCCTTGCAGCTGTAAAGAATGTAGCATCCCCTTGCTACAGAGGAATCACTGCTGAAATCCACCTTCACCACAGGGTAGGTCAAGTATGAAACGACAGCCTCACAATTCTCAGCAGTACGTAGGGTCCTTTGGAAAACAGCTGACTGAAAATCTACAAAAAAACTGCAATGAGGGTAGATCAAGCAAGTGGAAATCATAATCACCTTCATGGCCTTTCAATCTACAAAATTCTGCACGTAGCCTTGGCCAGTGACATCAGATGAGCAAACCCAGAAGGCTACAGACTTACAGATTCTTCCACAGATAAACAAAAACAAAACAAAACAAACAAAACAAACAAACAAACAAAAAGTGGCCCTTGTGCAACATCCAAAGCCGCAGAAAGTCAAGATATTAGGGAAAGAGATTTAGAGGTTTTGGGAACCAGGAGGAAAGAGCATGCTGGTGGGTGAACTGTCAGGAGAATAGTTGAGCAAAAGTTATTGATTTGTAGCTGATTTTTAGAAGGACAGGGGAAAAGAAGATACATTTCTGTTTAATAAAACCACTTACAAACCCAGTATGCACCAAGCCCTCCAGCTACATGCCATATGAATGATAATAGTGGTGATAGTAATTAGTCATACTGACTAATGATATACTGGATGAGCTCCTGCAGAAATAGGGAACACAAGCACAGCAAGGAGCTTTTACATCAGAGATTCTGCTGTGCAGAGTTTTAAGTGCTTTTTTTAAGCACTAGCAAAATTCTACCTTTTTTTTTTTTTTTTGGTGACTAGCATTCCTCATGGTAGAGGAGATAAAGTGCTCTTTCAACAAAATGTTGGGGAATTGGTTTATGCATGTGGCTAATGAAACAGGCACTGCTATTTGATAAACAGACTCAAAGATTCAGTGCATCAGCAACATAATGATTGGCAAAAACCAGCAAGTGATAAAAATGCCATCCTCTTTTAGAAATTATTTCAGCTTTAGAAACGGCTATCACTCTGCTAGGACCACCACCCATTACTTTTTTCTTTTCAGAAGACTGTTGCCTTAAGACATGACAGCACCTGTGCATGAAACATCTGAGGTCAGTTATCTCCACTTTCTGAGCCCCCCAGGCCTTCCCTCATGGCTGACCTCATTCACTTCCACAATCTGGTCCAAGATCCTTTTCATAAGACTCAGGGAACATCTGGAGGCAAACCCTGTGTGGTTCTGGTTCCCATACTCACTGGAGATGATGTCTCCAGAAGTGAGATTAACAGCTTTGCCTTCATGAAGTAACTACATTTTCAAAAGTCTCCACAGAGAAGAAACACACAGTAAAGATTACTCTAGCTGAGAATGATGGAGAAAGCTACCAGCAAGGGAGGGAGAGCAGAAGCATTCAAGGAATAAACAGCTGTCCAACATTAACAAGGCTCTCATGGCTGCTTACAAATCAGGAAAAGTGGACCAAATTCTTCTCCAAAATTATGGCTCCGTTTAATGCAATCATGAGCTTTATCATCTTTGCAGAAGGTAAGCAGAACATGGAAGACCAGGTCTTTGCTTTTCATATTGGTACACATAGAGGAAACAGCTACAAATCTCTTTCAGAGTCTATGTAAAGGTGCATTTCTTTGAGTTTCTTTATACACATCAAGTTCATCTCAAATTTCTGTAGCCAGCACCTGTTTTCAGGACTTACATTCCTAAGCACAGCTCCCATTGCTCTTGCATCCTATTACCACTGGGGAGACTCTGAGCTAGCAAATGTCAATTTTCAGGTAACAGCATTGCTAAAACAAGTGATTTTATGACATGAAAATCTGGAAATACATGTCTCTAGTTTTTTATTCCTAAGAAAAACATGCCTTTATAGAAGACAAGGAAATTTAGTAGGGGCTCATATCTCTAAAGATTTTATTTTGCAGTAAATGCTTGAGTGCATGAGTCCACTTAAATCCCATTACAGAACTGAAGTAGTATGTTGCTGAGACAAGAATCAGCCTTTTCAACTGAGGGGAGAGAGGAAGGAGTAAAGTAATTTCAATATTTTGAAAGATTATAAACAAATAACATTCTAAGAGGCTGCTAGGGAGTATTCTGCCAGGACCCTTCCCTGTCAGGTGTTACATGTTAAGCTTTCATCCCCCTAACACCCCTCACTGTCTGTAGTTCAAGATGTTTTGTATTCAGAACTCATGACATAAATTGTGCTAATGTTGAATAAGCAAGTTATCAAACATAAATCAAAAAAAAAAAAGAAACACAGGCCAGAGAAACAGGCCAGCATGCCTGACATTCAAAAGCACAGCAGAGCATCCCTCACATCTAACAACAGCAACCATTTTAGCCACTCTGGGCTCTGTTGCTGTTTGTGTACATTGAGGAAGGAACAAAGGTCTCATAAGGCTCTGACCTGCAAGATAAAAAAACATAACACACATCAACATCTATGAGTCAAACTTCTTGTCTGAGCAAACAGCAGTACTCACCTTTTGATCTTCTGTGAATTCCGAGCTGTTGTGCTGAGACTGTGCCTCTTTCTGGAGGTGCCTGGCTAATCTGGATGGGGGAAAAGAAAATTGTAAAGGGGGAACACAACACAAACACACACACCCCAGCTCCAGAAAATGTGTCAGCCAAAAGGTTCACAGACTGCTGCTCCAAAGAGGTTCGGGTTGGTTTTGCTGTTGTGTTTTTCCTTTGTTTTTGTCTTTTGAAACAAAGATTTCTATAGCCATGGTAGTTCATACTTAAGAAAAAACTCCAGAAGGTGGACAAAGTATGCAACTACATTAGGCAGGAAAGACTAATGCATCATGAAAGAACAGGTAAGAGGGTCATTATAGCCAACAGCCCCTTTTACAAGCACTGACTTTTTTCCTCTCACAATCCCTTTCTTTTATAATAACAAACCACAGCCCCTGTGAAGACTCACTGTGGTGCAATCCCACATGCATTTCCCGGGAGAGGCTGAGGCAAGGGAGATGCCAGGGGGCTCAGGTGAGGGCACCCAGGCACATGCTGTCCCAGTACTGGAAGGCACAGGGCGGCTTGGCGCAGGCTGCCAGGGTGGATCCACTCACATTTGTGCCTGTCAGCATCACAGGCGGAGCACAAACCTCACGCCTTGTCATCAGCAAGGCAGGAATACCAAGGGGTTTGGAAAGTAACAGTAAGCAAACAGCTCGAGAGAGCGAAAAGAAGCTGGAGGAAAGCTATGGGAAGAGTACAATTTCTGTCCCAGGAGGAAGAAGAACATTAAACAGGCAAATCCTTTGGGCACTTGTTGCCATTCCCTGTAAATAATGTTTTTTACAAGCAGAGGGAGAGGGAGGACAGGGGTGGAGGGGAAACCCAGGGACATCACAATAGGCTTCTTCCTGGAACCTCACCATTTTGCACTGTGAAAGGGAGTCTGCTTCTCTCTACCACTGCTGTGGGTATTGGCACAGCTTTAGGAGGCGCTTATAAAATATATACACCAAGATACATCCAGCAAAAGAGATTGTTGTCAAAGCCACAGGAACAAAAATCAGAATTCAATTTCTTTACTTTTCCTCAAAATCAGCTCTCAAAAATGCCCATATTGATTGAGGCCACTGTAGCTTTTAACTCTCCAGGAAAAACACAACCAAATAGGATGAGGTAACTGCACAACTTGGTAGAATTGTCCCACTTCAAAAATGGGAGAAAGACTGGGGCTGAGAAAAGACAAAAAGCATAAACATACTTGAACACAAAAGTACACTCCTTGCCTACTGCCCTGCCCTATGATACACAGGACACAGAGAAAGAGCATTATAATGATTTAAGAAAACAGATTACCATAGCAGCAATATGCCACCCACAACAGGCAGCATCACAGCATTAACATTTCTGCAAGCATCACTAACACAACCTTCTTTCCATTTGTCACTAATACAAAAAATATCCACCCTAAGCCAAATAAATGCATCTGGCATTCCCCTTGAAGCTCGTTCAAAGTTAGATGAGACCAAGTTCCATTATGGGGATATTTAACAGGGAAGCCACTGCTGACAGCTCAAAGGACTCCTGCATGAATTTCCAAATGATTGAGGGCCAGTCTTTGTACCAAGTTTCTTGTACTTCTAGGGGCAACCTGAAGACCTGAACAGATAGAGACAGGAGGCACATAATTGTGCTTTTACATCAGCAGCCAGCAGGACTCATATTTTTCTCAAATCCAAGCTTTCTCAGCATCAGCAAGCTCTGTGTAAGCAGCTTCTCTCCAGGATGCTTGTGTGGATCAGCACAGAATGTGCTGATGTTCACAGCACCTGGACAAGAGCAGCACCACACCTGTTCATCCCGTCTCAGGGTGCCTTTGAGAAGGCAACACCATAAACGCATCCTGTAATGTCTCTCCACAACTACAGCTCAGTATCTTTTCCTGTGCTGCTTGTTTGCAACTTCTATCCTACAGCTTGATATTGTTATTATTTATTTACCTGCTATAGATACAGGATAAAGAAAATATACACACAGAAAAGGTTTTGCTCCTCCCTAGGAAATATCTCCCTGTAATCCCTTGATCTTCTCTCTCCTTTCTACTCACTCCTCAGACCACAGAGCTCATCTACTGACAAGTATTTAGTAAAAACTCACTGATAAGAGCAGCTTCCACCCAAGAGGAGCTTCCTTACAATGACACCACACTGCTCCCAGGTCAGAACAGAGCCAGGGTGTGGAGATCACCTCAGCTCTTGTCCAACACAAGCAACAGAGTGAGGAAGGCAACACTCCTATTCTCAAACTGGACTGCCGGCAAATGTCTAGTGACCTCACTTCTCAATGGACAGAGCTCAGAAGGAGAGCCCAAAGACTTTTCATTCCAAAGAAACATCATTATATGAAACTAACTGCTCAGACTGCTTAGACGGTTTAAAGAATTAGGATCGTACTGGACTCCTTGTAGACATCCACATAAGGGCAGTTAGTAAAAATATTTTACTTCTTGATGATTCTTTTTTTCTGCTGAGATACAGATCTGGAAGAGAACTTCTTTTCATCTCTCTGCCAAGGTTTGTAGAGTAACAGCCTGCCCTACTCTAAAAGCCATCAGCAAACTGCATATCACTAAACTTGCAGTGACAAGTAACACTTCATCCTTCCTGGTGAGTGAATGAAATTATGAGATTACAGCCTCTCCTGACCACCCGGTAAGTGGCCAGCAGACCAGTTTCTCTGAATGACAACTGAACTGGCAGCCGGCATCATTAGAACCCAACCTGACCCGCCCTGAAAGGTGCTAAAAGATCCCGCAGGGAGCATCTCTTCAGCTGACTTTCTCTTGGCAAACAAGTGTGAACCCTCTTGTCAACTTCCAGAAAATTCACCATAAGAAGCCTGGCCTGAAATACTGCAGCCACAAAGAAATAACTTTCATTGTCATGGCAAATGGAGTAGTAGGGAAGAACATCTGACTAAAGGTACCAGGTGTGTTTCCAAGGAGTCCATCATCAGTGCCCTGCAGCTGATACTCCTCTGCTGCCAAAGGATTCATGGATGGTGCGGTCACACCCTGTGCCAGCCAACTTGACTGGGGCTGCCAGGTTCCCCTCTCCCACCCTGGTACCCTCAGGGACAAAACACACAAGTATGTGCTGGACACCTTTTCATTCTGATGGGTTGTGTGGGGTTTTTTGGTTAAGGCTGATATTTAGGCAGCCCACTTGCCAGATTGCTCCACTGCCACAAGCATGGTGCCAGGGCAACAGGGCGATGGGATGGGGCATCCTGGTCCAATCGTGCATCGGGGGCTCCACCAACCAACCATTCCGGCAACCCACGCTCTCAAAATCACAACCTTGTTTGGGGTGAAAGGGACATTAAAGATCACCTTGTTCCATCCACTGCCATGGGCAGGGACACACCTTCCACCAAACCAGGTTGCTCCAAGCTCCACGGCGGCCGCTGCCACCCTCCCAAGAGAGCAGGACGGCCGGCTCCCGCCTCGCACCCCGGCCGGGCACCCCACCAAGGGACTCCTCGGCCCCTGGCCCTGCATTTTGGGGAAGGGCCGGAGCAGCCAGCGGGGCCCCATGGGCGAGGGGGCCGCGGCCGGGGCCCCGCGGGGCCCCCCTGCCGTGCCCTGCCCCGCCCCAGCCGGGGCCGCTCCCTCACCCCGGCGCCTCGTCCGGAACTCTGGGGCCATGCCGGGCCCGCACTCACATCTGGTATTCGTCGATCGCCTCCACGAGCTGCCCCCAGGAGTCGAAATCGGTACCCTTCCTGAAGCTGGCGTCCCAGCGCTGCAGGAGGCTGCGGGCCGCCTCCGACATAGCCCCAGCGCTAGGGCACCATGCTCACCCCGCGCCGGGGCATCCACCGCGCCAGACAGCCGCTCGGCACGGCACGGCACGGCACCGCCCGGCACGGCCCCGGGACACCCAAGCGCGGCGGCGGCGGCGGCGGCGGCGGCGGCGCCTACCGCCCGCCCGCCCGCACCGCCCAGCCAGGGAGGCGGTGCTGGCCGCACCCGCCCGCGCCATCGCTACCGAGGCGAGAGCGCCACTTCCGCCCCGGTACCTGTCATGGCGCCGATCACGTGCGCATGGGCGGGGCCCGGGCGGGGTCGCTCTGCTCCTCCCTCCGTTCCCGGCCGTGCCGCCACCGCAGGCCCGCCTCCAGGTAAGTCCCGGGACCCCCCCTGCAGCACCGCGGGCGGCTCTCGCCCCTCGGGAGGGCAGATGCTGTTGCTGGTGTGCCCGCTCCTGCCGGTGTTGATGACGTTCAGGGGTCCTTCCCGCGGGAGGACTGTGGGCCCCGGCCGTGCAGGCGGCCGCTGTCCCGAGGGGACGCCCTACAGCCGCGGGGCTGTTGTTGGCGGCGGCCCGGGGACTCCGGTGGGGAGGAGGGCGAGCGGCGGGGTCGATGCTATCGGCAGCGATGGGGCGGTGCCATCGCGTGACCCACCGCCGTGAGCGGTTGGGCCGGGCCGGGCCGGGCCGCGGTCCCGCGGCCTCGAGATCCTCTCAGGGACCGTTCCGGGCTGGGCCGCGACACCGCGGGGACAGCAGCGCTGCGCAGGTGGGTGGTCACGGCGCGACAGCCGCTGGCCTGACGGACAAGCCCCGAGAGGTGCCGGCGCGATGAACGAACCCCCTGCTCGGTGTGGGGGATCTGGGCAGTGCCGGGGAATCAGTGCTGGCAGATTTTTTTGGGTCTCTTTTGGTTTTGTTTGGTTTTTTCTCAGCAAAGCTGCAGAACGTTTTTACAGGGATGAACTGAAGGGATTCCAAAAGGACCACGGGATGATGGAGACCCTGGGGGGGCCTCTGGTCCAGCGGCCTACTCAGAGCAGAGACAGCTCCGAGGTCACATCAGGGGCTCGGGGCTTTGTCCCGTGAGGTCTGGAAAACCTTTGAAATTGAGAGTACACCACTTGCTTCTCAGTTTTCCTGTCTCATAGTGACCTTTTATCCAGTAGGGCCCTCCCATGTTCAGGATGTGTCCAGTATGTTTCATTACCCCGCACTGCTGTTGTAAAACTCACTGTGATGCTTGTGTTATATTTGTCTGCTGAAATTGAAGCAAAAGAAGAGAGAGACTCGGGTTTGTCTCTGCCCTCCCAACCTTCCAGGTCTGATACACCTGTGTAAATAGATCTATGTTTTCAGTCAGGGTTTGTGGTTAAATAGATTCACGTTTTCAATCAGGGTTTATGGTTGCAGGTTCATGTATACCAAAGGCTCCCAAATACAAGCTATTCACAGATGGACCAGATACAGTATAGTGCTCTCAGTGAATTGAGATTTAGCCTGGAAAGGAGGAAGGAGGCTCTGGGGTGACCTTATCACTCCCTACAACTCCCTGAAAGGAGGTGGTGGCAAGCTGGGGATCAGCCTCTACTTCCAGGTATCAAGTGATGGGATGAGAGGAAGTGGCCTCAGGCTGTGCCAAGGGAAATTCAGGTTTTGCATTAGGAAGGATTTCTTCACAGGAGAGGTTGTTAAACATTGGAATGGGCTGCCCAGGGAGGTGGTGGAGTCACCCACCTCCATCCCTGGAGGTGTTTAAGGAAAGGCTGGACATGTCACTCAGTGCCATGGTCTAGTTGACATGGTAGTGTTCTCACAAAGGTTGGGCTCAATAATCTCAGGGTCTTTCCAACCCAATTGATTCTGTGATTCTGAGATATTTCTCATGTAATTTACAGGTATGATCATCCTTATGCAGGAGGTAACAAATGTGGTGGTTTTTTTCCTAGCAATGTGTGTGCTCACATAGAGCAAAGTAGGTGGTAGCTTTTTGCCTAACTTAAAATAGTTGCCCCAGAAGTCATTTGTATTTCAAGAGAGTGCAATTCTCACACAAAGCACATGGATGATGAGCGCAAGGCATATGGAAGCTTGGCATTTCAAATGGGAAAAAAAACCAAATTAATTTCACATTAGTTATTTACATTTGGAATATCTTTTTGCGAGCAGAGGACCAGGACATGGGCAGCACCTCAGTTGTACCTGTTCCTGCAGCTGTTCTTTCCTTTCCCCTCCTTAGATTTGGCATAGACAACACTGCAGGAAGAAAATGACCCACTGGTTCCATCGCAATCCTCTGAAGGCTACAGCTCCCATTTCATTTAATTATTATGGGGTAACCACCACTCCAGCGGCAACGAAGGTTTGCAAGTAAGTGTACTTAGGACTGGCTTCACTCTGCCTCTTACAGTTTGCGGGACATCCTTAAAAGTAATGGTTGCTCTTCAGTTTTTGAGCTGAAGATGACTAGAGATGTGTAGGCAAGGAGACAGTAAGACACTGCTAATACTGAACATTTGCTTACAGAGAATGAATTCTGCAGTCTCTGAATGCACAGTGAGGCCAATTACAACAATGGAGAGGCAAAAGACTAAACACTTCATTGTCTTTCTGATGACTGTGCATTCCTCTGCAGAAGATTGCTTAATTTCCATAAGTGGATAGGGCCTGACTGTTCTGTTGTGGGTGGGAATGTAATGAAAAGGGACCTCAGCCTATTTTGCAGATCTATTCTTATCTCTTCATCTCATCATCCCATTCCAATGTTGAAGAATGTTCCTGCTTGTTGCTTCCCCTTCCTCTCTGTACACCCAACCTCTTGGTAGGTAAAGGCACAGTTATTTTAGTTAGTGTTAGAACAGTAGATTGAGTACTGTTTATCCACTGCTGCGTGTCCAGTCATATGTATCCAGAGGAGAAAGGAAGATTTTTCTGTATTAGTACGTTTTTAATAGGTTTTCTTAGGGTTTTTTTTTCCTTTTTTTTTTTTTTCTCTTTTCATTTAGTGACTTGCGGTTGTCTCGAACACAGCTATTGGAGCTGTTTACAGACTCAAGTTGTAATCCAGAAATTATGAAGAATGCAGCTGACTTGTACTTCTCACTCCTGCAAGGTAGGGAGATTTATTAGCAGTACTACTAATTCATCAAGAGAAGTATCAGTACAATTTTAATGACACTTCTCAGAATGTTAATTGTGCTGATCTCCTGTAAAGAAGCTTTGCACTTCTTAGGAAGGAGAGTATCTTCATGGGTTCTGTGCTTGATACCAGTGCTGGCTGCTCAGCAGGCCTTTTCTCCAAGTTTCAGTGTCCTTTGTGACCTGCATGCTGGCAGCCTTGCCCTCTTGCCTTTAACCTCATTCTGCTTCCTGTTGGAGGAGAAAACGTGTATTTGTCTTTTAGGTAGTGGTGAGTTGCTCCCTAAGTATAAATTGAGTCTATTAATTAGTTTATTTCATTTAGTATTCAGTGTAAACTGCTGGTTTGTCTAATACTAGACCATAGACTTGTTGCAAGTTTACCTTCTACTGCTGCTTATCTTAGGTGTGTGTATATATGTAGGTGCTCATTAGCATGGTATCTGCATTTTCAGTAGATGGCTCAGCTGTGCTGACACATTCCTTTGAAACCTTCCTTCTGCCAATATTTGGGTAGTTCTTTCTTGGCAGTCAGGTGCACGGCCAGATTTCTTAGGACTGAGTTGTCAGGAATCAGCTGATTCATGGAAAGTGGGATCTTTCAGTCTGTGGGAAGTAAACATTGGTTTAATGAGCTCCTGGGAGGATGTAGGCTAATGTCACATCCAACAGCCAAGATCTGGATACTTTCTTCAGGAAAATATCATGCTTGGCCGCTAAAATCTTCTGCATGTGAAAGGAATAAGTATTTTCTGATTTTATAAACATGTGACACACTGACAGGTATAGCTCCAGTAGCTGCTATGGCAAGCTCTTGACCTCTTAACGTCTGTAAGACCTGATCAGACCAAGGCTCCTCCTCAGCCTCACTAAAAAATTCCTGGGCCTGCTTATGCTAGGATTTGACCATCCCATAGCGTGAGCTTCATCCCACTAACTGCTGTTTTCTGGGCTACAGGACTTAAAGAACCAATCTCCTGTAGCCCTGGAGATAGGTGATGACTAAGTGAGCCCATACTTAGAAGCCCTTTTCCCTCTCCCTGTTGACCAGGCAGCTTTTCCTGGAGTTTTCTGGTTGCCGCAGAGACAGCCATTTGCTCACCTTGAACAACCTCAGCCATCCTGTACCTGGGCCAGTCCCACTCCCAACTTGTCACTGTATGGGACGTGCAGATATCTGCCAGCTTTTCCTTGAGCAGTCAAGATTCTCAAAATTGAGTTGGTAACATGCTGGGCAAGCGGTTTCCTGGAGTAGCCAGTTAGTTTTTTCCACATTTTGTTCTCAAGATTCTGAGGAATAAAAACCCCAGAAAGTGACATGGGGTTTTGAGGGGTTCAGCGAGAAACATTCCTTTATCTATATATATATCTATATTCATATTGATCAATCTCCTTCATTACTCATTTCTGTTTCCTACTTTGAGATTGCCTGTTTCATTATTCCATAGGTTTTATCCTTTCACTGGATGACTCTTCCCAAGAATGTAAATTGAGATATATTCAGAATTTCAAGTGGACAGACACATTACAAGGACAAGTCCCGAGGTGCGTGTGCTTTTCTGGGTGTGGGGTATGCAGCTGCTCTCTGCTGCTCTGTTACACACATGCACAGGCCTGAAGGGAAACAGAAATGCAGCAAAGTCTTGAACACAAAGTAGTTTCTAATAAGGTGTTGCTGTGTTTTTGGTAACTGCTGTACTGTGTTATGTGTTCTGAAGTGTGCCCAGTGGCCTTTATGTTAAACTGCGAGAATGCACAATAATGATAGAAGGATCCGTTGGGTCTCAGTTGATTTACAAACTGAACCTGCAGTTAGCTAGAGAAGTACGAAGAAGAGCCTTGAGGGTATTAGTGAACTGAGCATGGTAACAAAGGTCACTGCAGTTTAAAACTTAATTTGGCACTATTGCCTGACCAGGAACTTCTGTGTGTTTGGAGATTCCAGTGTTGCTAAAGATCTGACTTTGTTCTTCTCCTCTGAAGCTCCATGTACATGTCCTCTTGGTTCAAACAAATAAATCTTCTGTTTCCAGGAGGAATACAGATCTGTAACCTTCTGAATTATTCACTTGTCTTTTGCTATTGGAGGTAATTGTGTTGTATAATCATGTCTACAAATTTGTCAAGCTTTAGCTAGAAGTGCTTGACCTCCTCAAAGCTTTAATTCCCCATGGAAGAAAATCTGTTGTTTAGGACTTTATTTGAATTTTCTCACGGTCATGCACACTTTTTCTTGTGCCAACATTACTCTTCCCACTCCCACATCTTTCTTTTTAAAAGGTTTGCTAGTTCCTAAGCTAAACTGAGCTTGTGATTGCAAGTTCAGTCTTTTGAAAGACTGTTTTTAGCTTTTGAAATTTCCTGCTATTTGCACATGCTGTTTGTCTGCAGTTACATAAATAATTACAATAACATTAATTTGAGAGAGTTGTAACAGATTCTGACTTATTGACTTAGCAGTACAACTTTAAAGTGGACATTCCAGGGCAAGGCTTTCCACAAAATGTGCAATTGAAAACAAACAAACAAAAGAGATGGAAAAATGTTAGCCACACTCAAAGCTAAACAAATCTCAAGTTACAGTTTTAAAATAAAAGTTCCCAAAAGGGAAGGGTGGGCATCTGAATGTGCTAGATTCTAATTATGTGTTCTTAAAGGGAATAAGTAAAAAAATTGCCATCTCTCTTAGGCAGTTCAGCGAAGAAGGAGGTTCGGAATTGGAAATTGTTGACATCTTAAATGAAAAATGTTTTATGGAGAGAAGTGTTGACTTTTGCTACATGAACTGTCAGAGAGAGATGTGAGAAGAAAACTGAACGCATTAAGTTTTTTGGGGGTTTTTGTCTTTCTTTAGTGCCCAGCAGGATGCAGTGTTTGAACTGATTTCCATGGGATTCAATGTAGCTCTATGGTACACAAAATATGCATCAAGACTTGCTGGAAAAGAAGAGTAAGTGGTTTTCTTTTCTTAAGAATTCTGCTGCAGCAATACTTCACCAAAGATTTAGCAGGCTCTGGGGGTTGCCTGCTATAGGAAATGTCCAGCTCAGGCAGAGGAGTTCCAGGAGGCAGTTGATCTTTACACAAAAGCACTTCAATCCGTTCTTGCCTCTGTAAACCCAGTGCAGTAGTACTACATGACTGTGATACAGAGAAAGTGTCAGTTGTCAATAAACCCTTCATCAGTCCCCCTCTAAATGTCCAGGTAGAAAAGTGAGATTCTTAACATCAGAGCTCTGCTGAAGTTTAACCCTACAGACCTCTAAATCCTTGGCTTCTAACATTGAGGTTGCCTTTTACTTGAGAGTCATCACAGGATCTTACATTTCTTTTCTTTCAAGCAAGTTCTATATGATTATTTCATGATTGGACACTATAAGAAACTCCTTTACTCTGAGGGTAGCACAGCCATGGGACAGGTCACTTAGGAAATTAGTGGACTCTTGATTCTTGAAGGATTTAAGATTCATCTAGATAAAGCCATAACTGACCTGATCTGTTGTTGCCAAATGTGGTGCCCAAAGCAGGAGGTGGCACTAAACGACACTTAGAGTCCCTTTCTAACTATAATTTTACCAATTCGTTCTATTTTCTCAGTATAACAGAAGATGAAGCAAAAGATGTTCACCGCAGCCTGAAGATAGCAGCTGGGATTTTTAAACACCTGAAGGTAGAAGGACTTTCTTTGCTGTCTGTTCTTCGAGGTGTCTCCAAATACTTGACTTTTTGTCTTAGAGAGGCCTTTACTATACACACATACCTGAGAGCACCTGAATGATGCAGGAAACAGAAAGGTATTAATATGTTGTGGTATCACTCAATCCCTGCAACTCATTCCCAGTGGCACTGGAAGAGTGGTTTGTCTGCCCATATCATGTGCTACATGTGCTGTCATGTGCTGTCTTGGGACCTTCACTCAGTGTGTCCCATCCATTTAGGAATGAGGCACTTGTTTTGCACTGTTATTGGGCCTAAACTAATTCTGAGACTTGCGTATTTAGGAAAGCCACATTCCAAAATTGATTACACCTGTGGAAAAGGGAAGAGATTTAGAAGCTCGACTTATAGACTCCTACATCATACAGTGTCAAGCTGAAGCTCAAGAAGGTATCTTCAAATATACATTGGTTGGGTGTGGGAAATGACTCTTTGTGCGTCACTGCTGTCTCATGAATTCTGCTTGGCAGCAAGACCATGGGTTTTTTATTCTCCTGAAGTACTGTGGCATAGTGGGGCAGGTTGCTTTTAAAGAAAATTATGTTACAATTATAAAAGGAAAATGCCAAAAATCAGTCTGATATTAAAATTGTAATATAGAATATCTTACTTTGGAAGAACTTGAGTGTGGCATTACTCCTTTTTCCGGTTTCTTCCTTTCATGCAACCCTTTCACCGCCATGCTTGCCTAATAGACATTCCCAGTTCCTTTACTTTAAAATATGTGCAGCTTCTGTTTATTAGCTAATCTTAAGGCTAATATTCCTTCAGTTTTTCTATTAAATTGGAATCATTCTATCCAAGAAACAATCTATCTTTATTCTGCTGTTTGCTTGACTGCACAACATCTATTTTCTGTTCATGCAGGGGTTTTAAAACCCTAAATGCCTCTGCTGATTTGATGTGATGGGACATTTCAATTAAACTTAAACCATGGTGAACTATTTTTCAGTCACAATTGCTCGGGCTATTGAGCTGAAACACAATCCAGGCCTAATAGCTGCTCTTGCTTATGAAACAGCCAACTTCTACCAAAAAGCTGGTGAGTGTCTTGTTTTGTATCCTTAGTGATTTATATCCTTGATTTATGCTCTCTTGCCAGCAGATATATTTCACCTACCCATAAATTGCAATATTAATGCTGTTCTCGGTGGATATGGAGTGTGTATTTAGCTTCTATTTAGCACATTTTAGACTTCAGTTATCAGCATGTATTATGACAAGGCTTTTTGGTTTTATGGGAATCTTGTTTTGTCGCTGATGGTAGGAAACATTAGTGAAGGAAAACAGACTAGCAGCAGACAAATGGCCTGATGTCAGTGGAGTGTGTTCCAGCTGCCTTTGGGAAGCAGATCATGATGCAGAGCATGAAGAGTGGAGTGGGTTCATTATGTACCACCTTCCAGATGAGTAAGATGATCTCTGGGCTTACTGAGGCAAGTGGGAGGAGTGCAGAAATATGGGAGTCACTACTGGAACTTAAAACTAGGAACAAGCTTTGAAATGCTGCCTAAACTTAGCCATCCAGACTTAGTGGACAGCAGTTTCAGGGATTCTAGGGACAACTGCATGACAGCTGCATGTCTTTGGTGTTTTTCTCATGGTTTTTCTGTGCTTTTGCTGGAGGAATTTTTGTCCCTTGTTTCTGGATACTTTAGAGTTAGGGTCTAGTGCTAAGTTTAAGAATTCTGGTCTTTTAATGTGTTTGGGGTTTTTCTTTTTGGAATTGTCTTAAGAATAACTTTACATATGTGTTCACAGATCAAACATTATCCAGTTTGGATCCAGCCTATGCAGGTAAATGGAGGAAGTACTTAAACTTGAAGAGCTGTTTCTATATGGCCTACGTAAGTACTTTGGGTGGCAGCAGTGACAGCTTGTTGTCTGTCTGCCAAGGGCTGCATAGGGAATGGGGGCTAAGTATTGCCTTGGCTTTCTTTGCATACTGTGAAGAGGAATTGTGCAGTGTCAGTGACATTTGAACTGTTTTTGTGGAGCCAAATGAAATTGCAGCAGTGTGGATTTGTTGTTATCACAGATCTCTAATTGAAACCATTCAGGTTGAGCATAATGGTGCTCTCTGTTATCTACATTACAGTCTGATCCTAGGCACAGTTCAGAGTTGAGCATCTTTATGAAGGCCCTGAATGAAACGGCATCAAGTACCAAAAGGTACCATTCCAAGAGCTGTCCCTATTTGCCTGATGGATCTCCTAGCAAGTACTGCAGTGCCCTTGAGATCCTCAGCTGCTCAATTTGCTGTGTCTTGTAGCCTGCCACAGCCTGTAATCTGTCTTTTTTATACTGTACAAAAGGCCCAAGCTAAGCAGTCTTAGACATAATTATCTTTCTCGTAGGCTGAATCTGTAGCTAAAATCTGCTTGCCTTAGCAGGTTTGAGAGGTGAGGGAGGGTCAGAGTTGTGGTACTTCTCCGTTTTTTAAATTTGAGTGATTTCTACTACTGGGCAGTAGTAGATTTAGAAAGATTTGTACTGTGAGAACAGACACTAAAGGAAGGGGGGCAAGTTGGGCATTAGTTGATGAGTTGATGGGGTTGTTCCTTCACCTGTTATGTTTACTAGTTAAACTCAGCTCCTGATAATAGATAATAGGCAATTCAGTTCTCACTGGAACAGAATACCACCTTCAAGCACAGGTATGAAGGAATGGGACTTTTTGGGGGTGGAAAAGTTATTTGGACTATGACAAAATATCTTAGAACATCTCATCTCTTCTAGATTCAGTGATGTTTGTCACAGATGAATTTTTTGAGTGTTCAGGTAGTTTTAGTTTTAAGTCTTAGCTTTGTAAACTTGCCTGGGGTTCATTCTCTTTCTGTGCTGGGGCTTGATGCTGCACACTGCTACAGTGGGAGCTTCGACTGGCCTGTGTGCCAGTGCCTCAGGTCAAACAGCTTTGTGCAGCTCAGTTACTCTTGGCTAGAGCTGAGACAGCTCGGTTCATACCAAGTGTTCATGGTTCTGGTTCACAGTGTTCATGTTGAACTGCATTAATAGCTCAGTGAATGCTGCTTTGACTTGGAATCCCCAGCTGTCAACTACCTGCAGGGAATGACAGCTTTAAAGAGCTGCAGCTGCTGTAGGGAGCAGGAGGAGGGGATTGGTGCAGGAAGTGCCTAGGGATGTTGGTAATGATTTTGTCCTCTTCCATCAGGCATACTGTTACCATGGCCAGACTTTGCTGGCAAGTGATAAATGTGGGGAAGCAATAAGATCTCTGCAGGAATCAGAAAAATGTAAGTGTGGTTGAGACTGGAGTACTGAGTCTGATGATGCCATGCCTGTTCTGTTTGCTGTATTGTGTTAATTTGCTCTCCCGTAAAGATTTTATCAGTCACCTGTTGGAAATTCAGCACACCTTTGAAGAGAGACAGTGTATATTTTTTTTTATCTTACCAAATACTGTCTTTCATAACATTTCTGCAGAAAATTTTCATCTTCACTTCTTGGCCTGGCTTAAAGACTGGCTTTGAGCTGCCTGCAATATACAGTATAAAAACCAATGGTCATCCTGTTTTCTGGTCTGTATGTTAGAGTAGTACAGCCATTTCTGCTTTGGAGGTTAAATAGTAAATCTAGATCTTGCATGTTTATTTTTAAACAGATTTTCTATTCATTTGAAAGGTATATTCAGGCAGTAGTTCAAGGGCTTCTTCCCAGTCTTCTCTCTTCAAAGCTATTTGTACCCCACTGGCCTGCATTGCATAACTTTACTGCAATGTATAAAAATGCTCAAATCTTCCAAGTGGAAACTTTAATATTAGTTTTTAAAATAAATCAGAAATTTATTAAGAACAAACTAAGTTGGATTTCTGGGAGTAAAACAAATATTGTTCGGCTGTTCAGAGAAGAGTGCTTCTTCTCCCACTCCATATCAGTTATTGTTGTTTGGTTTGGGGCATCAGCTGTGTGTGGATGCCTTCATACCCTCTGTTTTTCCCTGCCATGTGGCACAGTTCTTGGGTTTATTGTTGCATTTTGCCCCACATATAAGAATGCTTTTCTGTATCTTCCCACCCAAAAAGCTATCTTCTTCTTTTCCTGTTCCTAGTCACTTGTTGAATGCAGTAAATCTTGGCTGTTTTTGAACTGGTTTGGTTTTGTTTCCAAGAAGAAAGAGGCCTGACTGGATTCTGGTGTCTTCTAAGACTGAAGCACTGTAGAGCAGAACCATGATTTAAGAAGGTCACATAAATAATTTTTATTTCCTTTTCTTTCTTGCAAAGTTTTTGCCAGGGCTGAAGCATTGTGCAAAGAATATGGAGAAACCAAAGGGCCTGGGACTACTGCCAAACCTTCTGGACATCTTTTCTTTAGGAAATTAGGAAGTTTGATTAAGAACACATTAGAAAAATGCCAGAGAGAGAATGGATTTATGTAAGTAATTCATGGTTGGTACAGCACTCTGCATGAAGTGCTATGTCATTTGCTTTTATTTCAGGATGGGATGGTAAATTTTACTCTCCAGTTGTTATATTACTTTAGGGCATGGCATGTAAGTTACAGATAAATTTGCAATTGTATAATTTTCTCTGGGAAGATTTGCAGTGGGTCAGTGCTGTCCCACTCTGTATCCTGTGCCAGTTCAGCAGGGGGGGCTGGACTGACATCTGGAGAGGCTGAGCAGTTTTCTTCCTTCATTCCTCAGCCACCTGGTCAGGAACTGCACAGGACAAAATCTGCAGAAGTTGCCATGTTGCTCTAATGCTCTCTTCCTGTCTCCTTGGATCTAGTAGGCAAAAGAGGACAGAGGGGGAAGTGGAGAAGACCAATAGGTGATTCTGCTTTGCAAGTAGGGAAGTCAAAACACGGTGCTGCTTTCAGTGAAGATCATGCTTAGGGTGCTAGGAGCTTTACCAGTCCAAGTATAGTTAATATTGTGAATAGGGCTTTCTGTTCATTAATGTCCTTCCAAAAAGGGAGATTTCAGCACATCCCTGTCCCTCTAGAACAAAACTTGGAAAGAGAAAGCAGGGACTGTTTTGGGAGAGCTCTGTGCAGCACAGGAAGTGTCGCAGAGTGTGTCAGTGTGTAAGCTCCTGCTGCCCTGCCAAGGGCGGAGGGACACCTGAGTCAGGCTTTGCCCTGTAGCCAGTCTTTGGCGGGCTGCTGTGTTACCATCATCCACTATGGCACATTAGGACTGTTTAGGAAAAGAACTGTCCTCTTCATCTTTGGAAAGTACTTTAAATCCTCATTTGTATTTTGAAAGGTTTTTTTGGACAAAAGATGCTCTTCTCATTGAAGCACTGGGAATAATGGTTATTAAGTAGGAGAAAGCCTGCCACATAATTAGGGAACAAACAACAATACTAGGAAGGAGTTGCTTTTGTTCTTGTGAGCCTTGCTGGCAGAATGCATGTTAGGCAGTGTCTTAATGAAATGGAAGAGAGCAGCAGTGCTTGCCACTGTGAAAACCCAGATTGTTTTGTTTAGAACTGCAAACAAGACTTGCAGAGATGGTGCACTGTATTTTAAATACATTTCTGTATTCTGTTCCAGCTATTTCCAGAAGGTGCCAGCAGAGGCTCCCCAGCTGGAATTGAAAGCAAACTATGGCTTAGTAGAGCCTGTTCCTTTTGAGTTTCCTGCTTTGAATGCACACTGGACTCCTGAAGCAGTTGCAGCATTTGATCTCACAAAGAGGCCAAAGGAGGATGCTGTAAGATAATCCCATGTGCTATTCTTTCCCTCTGTCTTTATTCTGTTTATCATACAGAGTTAGCTTGACTTGCATAACAATCCCCAGCTCAGTGTAGGAAGCAGACACAAGGCTACCACCTAAACTCATCCTTCTGTTGTGCCAAGGGCAAGTCAGTTAACCTCTGCCACACTGCCAGCATCTGGAACATCAGCTCATTTTTTACCAAGTCCTGTAACGTTACAGCGTGCTAGAGAAAGATTATTTTTTAGAAAAGGATTCATTTAAAGATGCTGAAACAGAGAAAAGTTGTCTTTTCCCTCTTGCTTGGGGCTTACTCAAAAGCCTTGAAAAAGAGGGGGGACTCTTAGATCATAACATGTAAAGTTAGCTGTGGATAAATACTGTGCAGACACAGTGGTTTGTACTTGTGGTATTTAGTTGGGTTTTTTTTTTTCTTCTTGTTTGCAGGCTAAACCAAAACCAGATGAAGAAGTAAAACCTCTGAAGGAACCAAATATAAAGCCTCAAAAAGACAGTGGATGCCAGATTTCTTAAATGCCATAAGTGCTTTGAATTTGCTTTGAAACTCTATTCATAGGACTCTGGGGCTTTCATTCTGATCTCCTTTTTTTGATTCTCCTCTTTTCATTTACAAGGCTAATTTAGTTTATCTTTGTTAATATGTGTCTATCTTGCTTTAGATTGTGGTGGATTTCTAGGAGGTTATTTATATCTGACTTGCTTTTGGTTTCAATGGGATATCATAGAATGAGTGGGCTTAAATGTTCCTATTGTGCCTCTAGGGAGTTGCTTTTTGTGGGTTTAGTTTTACCCACAAATAGCGAAGGAAGTATGATTGTAATGCTTGAGGGTTTTTCCATTACCTTGTATGCTGTATCATGTCCAATTCTGCAAACAGAAGTTTGCATGAACAGTTATATCTATTCAAGTTTTGTCATTCAGGCTTAGGACCCTATTGTGTTCGAATTCACCTAATTGTAGTGAGGGAAGAAAATCTGGGTTTGGTTTATAACAGTCCTATGATATTTCGCAGGACTTGCACAGAACTTGGGAAACCTCAAATTCTGCATAACAGGAGTACAATTTATGTTCTGAAACTATTAGTCTCTGTTCTTTCCTCTATAGATTAGGGTTTTTATATCAGAATTTGTAATAAGGTACCTTAGCTTTGTCTGTCCTTTAATCCAAATCCCTTAGTATCAAAGTGTATCTGAAAGTGATGCAGCAAGCAATATGGAAGTGCTTTAAAGGAAAGCATCCCTGTGTCGTTTGTTCAGAGTTTTTGAATCTTCAAAGCTTTGTTAAGTTTGAAGGCTGCAAACAGTTCTAACCCCCTACACTGGAATTCCTGAAGCTGTCATGCTAAGGTAATGGATTTGGAAGTAAGTTGCTGTATTTCCAGATGGGTGGTGTCTATAATAAGCTGTCAGGAAAACAGGAAGGAAAGACAAGCTGAAGAGCTGATAGCACAGCTGGGAAGCCAAGCTCTAGATTTTCTTTATGCCCTGTGTGTAAACAGTGCTGCTTCTCAGGTTTTACAGTATTGCTCTAAAATCAGCTCTTTCTGAAGAAAACTTGTGAGAAACCAAGCCCTGTCAAGGCTAAGAAAGAGTGGATTTTGTAGAACTTGCTGCTTCCATTTCTGCCTGCTGTGGAAAACGTGACAGCATTCTTTAGTGCTGAGCACTGCAAAACGCCCTTGACAACAAAGAACATCTTTCTGATTTGTTGCAAATGCATGCGTTGAAGTGAGAGCCTTGCAATCCCTGGGTACCAGTTGCTGCACTTCTCTTGGCCTGAGAAAGAAACTGAGTAGCCTGACAATGTTCACTCTTCCAGCAAACATGATGGCAGATGCACTTACCGTGATGTAAACTGTAAACACATTCCTCATTTGGTACTCTTTGTTCACCTTACACTGTGCTGTGATTCAGTGCTTCTAAAATCTTTAACGAGGCTTGGAGACACAGCTCAGAGAGTACGTGTGTAACTCCTTGAAGGCTTGTGAAACAAAAGCTGCCAAGGAGGTTAATAGGGAACTCAAGACTCTTCCTAAGATACTGGCCCAAATTACAAAATATGTTGATGCAAAAGGAAAAGAGACTTTTAATGCTGGATATTATGGGTTGATCAAATGCAGACCTCCTTGCTTCCCATGATGGATTTTTCTTTCTGTCAGTTCTGCACATAAAACTAAGTGTAAAGTGAGCTGAATTTCTTTGGAAGAAGTTTCTGTTCTGCAGGGGCCTAGAGGATAATGAGTATCAAGAAGAATACATACCTGAAATGGCTCCATTTCTTCTGGTGCTGCACAGGGACTTGGTGTATGTTTAATGAAGAGTTACTCAAATCTATTCCTAACTTGATCAGCTGATTCATTGCATTGTTAAAATACCAGCTTAGGTTTTGCCAGAGTAGAGTGTGGAGTTAGTTTTCTTACATAGATTTTAATTCTACAAATGTATTCCAGCTGTAGTCATCAACATTTGCTCAGCCTGCCCCCTTTAAGGATCAAGATACAATCACAATTTTTTTAGCTACTCATTGTTTTTCGGAATTCTGTGTCAATATATACACATCTCAACTGAATTAGTTTTCTTTCTGTGCAGACTAGATCCCATTTTCTCTCCTCCCCTCATTTTCCCTTCTATCTGCTACAAACTGTGGCACAGACTCACCCTCGTTTGCTAATGTACTTGTAGGTCCTGGGACTCATTTCCAATGCAGTTTTTACCCATGGGTGGGTTCCTGTAGAGTAATATCTTAAAATCAAATTAACAAATCATGACTAAATCATTCAAACATCTTGGAAGGAAAGATTATTTTATGGACTTGGAATTCTTTGGACACTTTCTCAAACTGAGCTGTTTGTCTGAATCAAATTCACTGTAAATAGTTTGGGGCATAACCAAGTGAATTGTGTCAGATGATGACATTACTTAAACCTAGCTGTATAACTTCTTGTGCCATAGCTGTTTCAGTAAATATGATGTAGTAGTTTAACAATAGAATAGTGGAACAAATTAATTAACATGTGTTGCTTTTCAAGACAAACTTTATTTACTTGTAGCTGAAATCCTGTGGCAAACATTGGATGGTTTTGCCAAAAAATAAGCTGGAAACTGTTAAGTTTGCAAAGGAGAGAGAGTTGTGAGGCAATGAGCAGCTTTCTCTTCTGGTTTTCTTGGGTAGTAGCAGGAATTACTATAAATAGGATATAGATTAACTGTCCAATATGCTTAAGAATATGAGTGAATGAACTGAGAGTTTCAGTGAATCTGGAAACCCAGCAGCCATGTTCCTTCTCTTATAGCTCCCTGTAGTAATATTTAAGAGTGAGGTTTTTTGAGTCGTGACTTTTTAATATTCTAATGCTGCAAGAGCCTGGTTTTGTGGCCTCTCTCTGGTTTTAGAGGCTCTCATGGCTAAGCCTGCAAATCTTGTTGGTGTAAATAATCTTTAAAAAGTTGTGCCCCATCTGAAGCAGGACAGAACTGCAGCTGAATAAAATATGGAGTGCTGGGCCCTCTGTTTTGTGTTTTAAGAAAAGCAGTGCTTGTCTTTAATCTACTGTAAAACCAAACCATTAAGCTCTTTGTAGGATTTCTATTTAAATACCTTCCTCCATGTATTTAAATACACTTCCTTCATGTTTCATGTTCCTGAGTTTTCAGTAGTTACTCTCTATCCAGCATATGACACATGTACAGCTGAGGGACTAAACCTGGCCCTTGGATGCTAATGTCTGCCTCTCTCTGGATTTGGTAGAGGAGTTTTGCCTGTCAGCCTAGGGATGGTGTTTGGTCACTTGGATGTTCAGCATGGAGCCGTGGTGTGTCTGTAACAATGATAGTCATTTGTACAGCAAGCAGGAAAATGGATCCCTGTGTCTGTGTAGAATAGAGACAACTTTGCACTTCAGAATTTTCTTGTCTTGCAAATTTAGTACAGTACAATATGCTTGTAAATACTCCTTCCTGTCATTTTGTTGCACTGATTTCAGTACTGTGCTATGGGTAAGGTTTTAATGGGAAACATTACTAAAATGTATTTTTAATTGTCTGTGTGTAAAACAAACTCCTATCTCTGCCTTTAGTATTGGGGAACATGAGAGGAGGCACTAGCTCATCTGTCTTCCATGGGAATTCCAAAAGGTGAAGACTTTCTGTCTGTTGGCTGCAGGGTGAAACATTTCATCCCACCCCTGTGTCTGGTATCTAAACTGAAGTTTCAGCATTAACATAAATCCTATTCATGCCTATGAATTATCTCTAAAAAGATTCTGTCTCTAAAGATCACTCTTAAATTACCATAGTAGCATAAGTTGCTTTTTTTTTTTCCTTTTTCTGTTTTTTCCCTGTCACTGGCCCAGCTGAGGGAGGAATAAAGCACAGTGAGTAAGACTGACATGGAAAAGCTCCTGCAGTGTGTACCTATCTCGAAGTTGTGAGTGCAGTGTAAAGGCCTTTCCACAGTGACCCTTGGCTTGTCTCAGACCTTTCCCTGCTGGTGATGCTCTCAAATTCAGCAAAGGTCCCATGGCAACCCAGGGTACACTTGATTAGCTTTTTATGTAGGAAGGCCTCCCTCCTTTGGTGTTGGTGCCTTCATGGCTTACAAGCGTCCAGAAGCCATCCTGTACTCTGAGTAATCCCACTTCAATGGAATCAGCTCTCAGATCACTGACCGAGCAGCCTTACTTTGTGAAGACAGTCACCATGCAATCTTAACCTTCATAGTTGTAAAATTTGTATATAGCCACGAATTTCAGAATACCATTTAAAATAAACCATCTTCAAATACCATGTTTTGTTTCATTATTTAAAATTTTACATACAGTAGCAAGAAAGAGGCTCTGTCTTGATTGCTACTTTTTGCAATTTAATGCAACTTTGTTATTATAGAGTGTTGTATCGTGCTTTTTGTTTTATCAGTGGGTCTATGGTTTGATTTGTGATTTAGTAGTTTTCCTTGGTGCTGGTCTCTCTTTTGTCTCCACCCTTTTCCCAGAAATGTCGTCAGCTAGTTCCTAGTTTCTATTTCTCCAAATTTTACCCATTTCCTAAAACTGTTTTTCTTCCTTGGAAGTTTATTGGTTCGTTACCATTATTCCCGCCTGGGTTTTTACTCCCAACTCTCCTGATTTGTTGGAAGTTGGGTCTGCCCCTGCCTTTCCCCTGAGATATAAGTCTTTGTTGGCCCCCTAGCTGGGGCCCAGGAAGAAAGAGGGGAAGAAACACCATCAAATAAAGTTTCCCTGGGACGCATGTGCGCTGCCTGTGTTTTATTCTGTGCCAAAACAACTGACAACTGGGATTCAAGGAGCTCCAGGGGGAAAACTGCCGCCCCTCACTCTCAACATCAGCTAGCCAGGGAAGAGAAGCGGCAATAGAGAATACTTAATCCTTGCTTAAAGAAAGACTTAAATAAGGAAGATCCATGAATTGGGTGCCTATGGAAGTAGTTGCTACAATGAAGCATGTTAAGTCCCGAGGCAGGAAGAGAAGAGATGGGCATTCCAAATTCTGGTTGAGAAAAAAATAAAGTAATTAGGCAGAATGTCTTATGGCTGTGCAAAATCCCAGTACTTGCCAAGGTCTGTGACATTGTGGGATTTTCTGTTATACTATGTCAAGGGGGTTCTTTGGGGGTAACTTCTCTGATATTCTGGATGAAGCCTCACTAGCACAGCAGGCTCAGTCTTCCCTGTCTGAACCAGACATGCATCTGCTGCTGTCTCCAGGAGTCCCATCTGTCTCTCAGAGCCATGGTGGTCTTTAATAATTTTGTTTCATGCTTCCAATCTTCCTGTCTGGCTTTCCCAAAGACAGACTCGTTTGCAATGTCCGTGTTGATGGCCCCTGGAATGTAAGGCTGCCCTTGCTTTGTTGAGTTGCTCTCAAATCTCAAGCTCAGGAACCTTGTCCTCTGTAACACCTGGACCCTCTCATCTGCTTGCCATGCTTCCCCAGTTTCTGCCAGCACTGCTTAGTCAATACCTTCTCCCCAAACATTGTCAAAACATGCGTAACAGCACCAACAGAGCCTTCTGGAATGGATCGACAATTCCCACAAGACCCTGCTGGAGTGATGGCCACCAAGGGGCAGCAGAGCTTGTGTTTTCATGCTGTTTTCCCACACAGCTGCCCAGCACAGTGTGCACCCAGGAACAGCACTGCAGCTTTAAAATGGAAAGAGGTGTCACAAGTTACACCTTCTACATCATTTCATGTGGAACATCTCTGTAATTACTGACAGGGGGGCATTCAGGAGCCCATGCATGCTCTGTGACCAGGAGAGCAGCTACCCCTTCATTGAGGACATTGCCAAGGCCATGGAGCAGGAGCACTGACAAACACAGATGATCTCTTGCCCTGTGTCCCAGCAGCTGCTCTGTCCCAGGGCCTGGTAGCCTCTCTAGGGCATCTGCCCTTTGGGAAGAAGATGCTGTGTACATCTCTGTGTGTGGAGGATCAGTAACAGGACATCACGCCATGATCAATATGATCAAGTGAAGCCAATTTATTACAAAAAGCAAGCTATATTTATACTGTTTTCTATTGTTCACGCCTCAAGCTTACATGATTGGTTAAATCCTTTTACGTATGCATTTTAATATTTCAGTTAATTTTACGTAGTCTTTCTTCAAGTGTCTTGCTGCAGTTTTCTTGTCTGCCTTTGCATCCTGAAATGTCTGCTTCTGAGTGTGTTCTTCTTTTGTGTCCTTCAAGGGCACAGTGGCCTTACTCAGTTTCTATGAAGGGTGGATTGTGCATATGTTGTACATGTCCATTGTCCTGCAAAAAACTCTCAACATCTGTGGGGTTTCTCCAGGGTCCTGGGCTGGGTTTCCGTGGCAAGGATTTGAAGTGGGAAGGTTGCAGGTGCAGCTTCTGTGAGCAGCAGCTGCCTTCATGTTGGCCAGAGCCCATTCCAGCCAGCCCCAAGATGGAGACACTGCTGGCCAAAGCTGTGTCCATCAGTTGCCTGCTCATGGCTGTGGGGAAGGGGCCATGAGGTAGACAGGGAGGCCTTAGGCAGCTGGAAATGTGAACCAAGGGCTTCTCTCCTCTGCACACTGCCCTGCCAGCATGCTCCAGTGGGCTGGGGGTGCACAGGAGGCTGTTGGGGGACACAGTGGGGCAACTGACCCCCAGTGACCAGAGGGATTTCCCACAGCATATGATGCCATGCTCAGGAGTCAAACCATGGGGATGGAGGTTGGCAGGGGCTCCCTTGGCTCAGAAACTGGCTGGGCATCAGTCTGTTGTTTTTCTTGGGTTTCAAGGTTTTTTTCTCCCTCTTCTTTGTGGTTGTTTTTTTGTTTGGTTGGTTTGGTTTTTGTTTGGTTTGGTTTAATTTAGTTAAACTGTTTTTATCTCAACCCACCAGTGTTTTTACCTTTCTGATTCTCTCCCCCAGGGCTAGGAAATGAGTGAGTGGCTGTGTGGTGCTCAGCTGCCAAGCAGGGATAAATCATGACAGTCCACTGTAAAACCATAACAGCAGTGCCCTGTGCAAACAACATCTGAATGATGGGACACAAGCAGCATCTGCAGATCAGGACTGCAGCAGGAAACAGGAGCTTTAGCTGTGGATGTCTAGAAAAATCACGAGTATGACAAGAAATCTCCACACAGGAAAACATCAGTATTAAAAATGGAGACAGTCACAAATACAGGAATTGTGATACTCACAAAGACCACCAAGTGAGTCTTCCCATAGCCACATTTAATGACACAGATGAGGTTGATGTGAACCTTTCATCTGGAGAGCTCAGTCACGAAGTTGTGAATCTGTAGAATAAAACATGGAACTTTGCCATTTTTGTCGTTTGGTTTGATAAACTGGCAAACAGGATACAGGTGATGTATCTCCAAGACTTGGTTCTTACCAAACTCAGTGTATAGCTGTTGCATACACTAACTAGTCTATCAAAACCTGCCACCCATGCTAGGATTATTTAAAGTGAATAATATATTAGCTGAATTGGGCCAGTCTGAGGAGATAAATTAATCAATTAAAAGAGGCTACAGGTTTTCTTTGCAAGGTGGTAGATCATATATTGCAAGCTGAATGGTACAGAACTGTGTTCACAGATTAACTTGTTTTTATGCTCAAAATTAAAGCTTTCTTGTTTTCATAGTTCACAGTTGGAGTCTGTATCTCTGGTTTGGGACAGTCTGAATTGCAACCACTTAATTCCTTAGGAAGTTAAAGTTTTTTCTTTCCTTTTTTAAAAAAATCTAATATGATTGATTAATTTACTTTAAGGATTGATTAACTGGAATGCAATCACTACTCAAGCAACAAAGCTGGCATATTGCCATTTTTTCTCCTTCTTTTAATACTTACTGGTGGTGTCTAAAGGGATTATCACCAGGATTTAAAACCCCTGATGATTTGTAAAATTAGCTATTTTCTTTTGTTCAAATGATACAAACTCTATCAATACAACTCAGACTACATTGCATAGTATCAGCCCATCAGCTTTTTCCAAAGGTTACATTTTTCTGTACCCACAAAGGAGCTTTTGCATGCCCAGATGCAGCCTTTTTGGATAAAAACAGCAGAAAACCATGGTTTTCACACAGGTAGACAGCAATCAGTGTGTGGTATGTTAGGTATGGTATGAAGTTGTCGGGACCCAGGACATTCCTCTGGCTGCCCTGTGTGATTTGAGACCCTGGCAAGGGGCTCAGAGACCTTGGCATGGAGTCAAAAACACCTGTGCCTTTGATTTTAGTCCATGGAAAAAATTACCAACTTTGTGTGAAGATTTACAAGCCACAAGAGTTTGAGTAGAATGATAGTTAATTTGTCACAGGGTGAAAAAGTAGAAATTTGGGGTTTTAGAATGGGGGTTCAAGAGGCAAGATGGAGGAATCTGGGCATGTCCTATCCTTCTTCTCCTTCTTGCCCTCTTCTGCTGTGATGGTGACACTTCTTGATTGGTTTAGAGTAGAGACAGACTGTCTAACATAGGTGATAGGTATTGGAAAATTATTGTAAATAAAGTACATGTAGTTCTTAGTATAAAAAGTTAACACCACCTGAAAGGCAGGCAGTGTGTGCCACAACCAGACCTGCAGGACAGATCTCAGCAGGTCAGAGAAAGAATGTAATAGGTAAGAAAAAAGAAACAACCTTGAAAAGCAGAACTGACGAATCTCAACTTCTTTGGTCATGGGGCTGGGAAAAAAAGAGACTTTCTAATACCTTGGGGGTCATCACAACCACGGAAACCTAAGATGAAGTTTGTGCAAACTTCACAGTTAGACCACTGTGGTAGAAAGCACTTGCAGAAAAATCAGAATAGGATGATTCTAATCAAGGGTGGACCAAGAAAGATCAAGTCATTCTTGCCAGGTTTGTTAAATTTGAGCCATGTATCACTAGGTTTAGTCAGCCTGATTAAGGACTTTCTTGCTCCTGTATTTCAAACCGCATAAACTTTTAAGTATTAACGAATTGACCAGAAAAAGAATCCACGTAAAGCTTAACATTGGATTACATGAATTCCTGTGAAAAGTACTGTAATACATGGTAGATCCTTAGGAATGTAAGAGGAAATTAATGAACAGAGAAAGGGGAAAATGTTGAACTCAAAGCCACACATTAAAATTCAAACCATTTGCTTTTGGCAACACAGCTTTAATAACCTCCATGCTGTAACTATTAATGGAAAAGCCTTTCTACTGGCAAGGCAGATACAAAATCTCCCTGCAGTTTCCACAATCTCTTCTGTCTCCTGCTGAAAGAAAAAATTTTGGTAAGAAAACACTTTCTGGAGAGAATTCCAGGTAAATATGACAGAGTTATTGAATGGCACGTCTGAAATGAGCCATCAAGAACTGCCACTGGGTTTCACCTCTTCCCCTCCATCAGCTCAGAGAACATCCTGACCAAGTGCGCATGGGCAGCACGGCCTGTGGAGGTAACCAAGGGCATCCACCTACTGCAGGAATTCTGAGACACAAATAATTGTGTGTCCCTATGTTCAGTTGTGGGGAGTTCTGATTTACAATTTACACAGACTTGGCTCTTTCTACCCAACGAATGCAATTTGCCTGTTTTTAATATCATGTGGGGATAACCACAACAGAAATAATAATCAAGTAAAAGATAGGGGGTTTAGGTGCTTTAAAAAACAAATAGAAATTGCATTTGTGACCGTGGAGATACTGATATTCCATAGGTACAGCAATAACCTTCAGACTGCTCCTCACTGCCACACAGAGTTGGGATGTATGTACAGGCAGGTTTCAAGGAAAAATAGTGCATAAGATTGAAACCTGCACTGGGCCTGCAGTTTTAAATGGTGCTATAGAAGGAAACCTTCCCTAGAATTTCATGTGTCCAGCTTTTCTTTTGGATAAGGTAAATAATGCATAGTTAGAGTACAGGAACAATTGATTTGCAAATTGTTAATAAATAAATACTAATAAAATGAGATAAATTTAACAGATTCTTGAATGCCAATGTAAAGTTTTGAACCCAGTGCTGGGTATGCAAAGAACTGCTGAGGGACCTGGCCTGAAAAAGCTCCCCCTGCATGTTGCAAAAAACAGTCTCAGCCATGACTGATTTTAATGCAAATGAGTTGATATAAATAAAGCAGATCTTTTCTCTTCCCTCACAATTTTATTTTACTCATTTACAGTTAGTCCAGAACTCAGACCTAGAAGAGCATGAAAAATTTACCACTGACTAAAAATAAAATTGTTTAAATGGAACATTTGATTCTTCCTGGCCTGATTACAGGAATACAAATAAGAAATTATTCCGTGGAAATCAATGTGTCTGTAGGAAAGTAATCTCAGTATAACCATGAAAATCTATCACCCTGTGAGATACAAGATTGCCATAAATAAATGTTGGTCTATTCCCCTCGTTTCCACTTTCCATGAACAACACTGGAATGTGAAGTTAAACTCGGTGTGTTCTAACCTGGCACTGCAAATAAGGTCTTCCTGGTGCTCCTGGACACTCTGCTGTCACAGGCACCTGCCCAAGTGTGTGTTGGGGGAGAGGGACACAAAGCCACAAGATTTCCCAGCAGGATGATGCCCAGGAAGAGGCAGGGGTGCCATTCCTCAGCAACAGCCATGGCAAAAAACTGGATGTGGTGTGGAGAGAAAGCTAATGAGGACAACCACACTGGCTGTGCAGAAAAGAGCATTTGAGGGTCCTTGGACATACTACAAAGCCATTCTCTCCAGGGTAAAAACAATCAACCAGCAGCTTTTATGACCTTATGCCAGGCAACCTCTTCTACATAAAACAGAAATTAGTTGAGCCTTAATGTGCATCTTTGCAATAGGTAATATCCCAAATTCAGCCTGATCCAAGAGTTAGGTGAAAATTTTTTGATGGGTCACTAACTTCATGACACTGTACAGCATTAACTTTGTCTAACCATAAAGGACCTTTGGGAATGTAGATTACACGAAACTTCCCAGAACCTTCTTCATCTCTAAACCTCTTTCCTGTCACCACTTCTCTGAAAGTCCCTAAAGTGTGTGGTTCTGTTGCAACACTCCTGGTTCTGTAAGTGGTGTTTGCTGTTGGGATAATGTAAGGTAACTCCAATTATCCTTTACTTATTCCTACCAGTAAGAAAACAACCTGCCCTGCTTTGTTATACTGCTAGACTGGTTACTGATAGCTGCAACAATGGTGCTGCATAGGACATTCAGCTGATCCAAGGTAAGTCCCAGGGCTTCTTGAGGAAACACCTCATGGATGATCAGCTGGGTGAAATTTTGTAACTAAGGATGCATGAAATCTGTGGTGGAGTTTTTCTACCAATAAAATTCTACACAAAATATGGGATTTTTTTTTTTTTTTAATGTGAAGGTAACAGATTATGGACTTTGTAATTTTAAATTCAGTTTTCATTACCTATCAATGAAGGGGTCCCAAAAGTTGCTGAAACTTGCAACTGTCTAAATCTGTATTTGATGTTCAAGTTAGCCAGTTTAACTTTAGAGAAGAATCACACATAGGCTCTTGCAATTTAGGTGCAACACAACTTCCCTGAAAGCCTGAAGTGTCAGCTTGTGCTAGTTTGTGTTTTAAAGTGAATGTCTGCTTTGGAAAAGTGATATCTGAAACTGGTAGTGTAGTTTTGCAAGTTTTAGGTGTGATACAACTGAATTTTAGAACAGGACCTCAGCTCTGGCAGCATATTCTGAGATCTTACCCTTGAGCTTGATTCTTGTCCATAAAATTCTATTCTTATTTCTCTTTAACAAGACTTAAATTTGAACCTTTGATACATAAACCTATTTAACAGCAGGTTTGCTTAGTGGACAGAGTAACTTGAGAAGAAAAGGCTAGCACAGGAGTTCAGACTCTTTAAACATGAGCCAGAGGTGATTGCAGCTCACCCTCCCTGCTCTTGCAGCTTCTTGCAGCTCTTTGCTGCTAAAGCAAAACTGATTCATTTGTAAAATGTAACAGCAGATTTGCTGATGGTGTTTCCACACTGTTGCTTTTCAAGATTTATTTTAACAATGTTTTGTGGCTTCTGATACTGCAAATGTGTTGTCGCTATTGACCACATAAGCTACAGCCACAAATCAGCCCAATGTGATGGAGTCTCATTGCAAGGTAAGTGGAAGCACTGGGACAATTATAAATTTTTAAGTATTCCTAATAGAAGACACCTACGTTAGTTGCCCTTTATTTCATAAATGTTTTACTGGTTTATCTTCAGGAACATGGAGATAGTGGAGAAAGCTCTGAGGGAAATGACATGGACTTTTTTGAGTAACAAAAGACACCTTGGGGTACAGAGTGTTTGTTGAAAATCAATAAAGAATACAATGTTTTTCTCACAACATGCTTTTGCAAATATGAATTTAGTTTCAGAATGTGACCCAAAAAGTGTCTCAACAACTAAACACTGTTGTTTTTCCAATATATCTCTGATTAAAGTAATTTAATAGGCTAGGAGTGAATTCTTACCCACTTGGGGCAAAAGACATCCCCTCCCTTTGCCCAGCCAGCAAGATTTGATGTGAAGTAGAGAAAAAACCACAGTCATGGAAAAGAAAGGGAGTTTTGTGAGGAAGAACATGACCTCAGTGGCATCTACTGCTTTATTTAAGCTAAAGGGATCGCTGGAGCTTGTCATCTGATTCCCATTAACTGAAGCTCTTATTTTCTGATGCATGGGTCTTGGAGCTGTCATTAGCTAATGACTTCTGAACACGGCAAACTTCCTGCTTGGGCCATTACAAAGGAATTCAATATCCTGATGTCCCTAAACCAGCCTGCAGAATCCTCTTTCGGTCTGGGCAAATGCTTTTTTTTTTTTTTTCTCATTCCACAAAGTAACCAAATGGAAACAAAAAGAACTTTGGCTGACTGGAAACATGTAAAATTTACCTATATTCAGCAAAGCAAGTAGTTTAACATTAAAAATAGTGATTTTCTTAATTCTTGCACTCCAGGTTCCATATTTTTGTTGCAGATTAAAGTGTTGGTCAGCATCCATAAAGAAGATAGATTTGCTTTATAGATCAACAAATCTAATAAAAGATGAATACTTCAGCAAAGGATTTTTCATAATATCATGGCTACATACTTTTATCCTAGTTGATATGCTGCTGCAGTAATCTCCTATGACATACTTAATATTGTCCCAAGCTACTCTTGGTTACACATTTTTTGTTTGCTGGTATGCCTGAAGAAAGTGAGGGGAACCACTGGATTGTGTAAAGTACTATACAAGACAAGTTTTCTGGACATGCTTTGAAGGGATATTTATATTATACTTTTGCCTGACATTTTCATGGTAGCTGAGAAAAAGCATGCCCAAAATCTGGGTTTACATGGGCCTGTGTGGTTTCAGCTAGCTAAACAGAATAAACAAAATTTTCCAGACGCTGGGCTGTCAGTTAAAAATGCAAATCAGTGTTAATACTGTTGCCTTCCCTACATTTTTCCTTTTCCCTCCTTCTTTTTTTTTTTTAAAAAAAAGTCTGAGTGTAATGGTTTACAGCATGGGGATATTTAGAAAGATAATATATCCTCCCAAAAGCTGTTCTCTCTCTCAACTAGGGAAAAGCAAGACAGAAATACAATCACTGAAAGCAGACGTTTCATTCATCCACATGCAAATTGCCACCATAAGCCATGCTTGAGTCTCAGGAAAGATTGGAAATTACACAACCTCCAAAGCAAAACTGGGAGCTCAGTGTTACAGTAAAAGACAAACAAGGGTGTTTCAAGGTTAAGAATTATTTCACTGCTGATGAGAATAATAACTAGCATCACTGTAAAGAAAGGCATGAAGAGATAAAATACATAAACCTGAAGTCAGATGATCTCTGGATAACCTTTAATATTTTGTCTCAAAAATCACCTTGTTCCTTTCTGTAGATGGATAGAAACACCTGTTACTCCAAGCCTTGCAAATTTACTTTGTAAATGAAATTGTGATTTGGCTCAGGTCTGGGGGCTACTCCTTTTCAGTAGAGCTGAAAATTAAGAAGGTGATAAATTATTTCAGTACTTTTTTAAAATGAGACCACTATTTTCCAAAGGAATCTAATTAATTACAGAGAACAGCACAGCCAAAAGTAAATAACTGATATATATACATAGGCTTGATTTGTCATTGCTATTGATTTTAATTTAATTAATGTACAAGTGTCAGAATTTAGTGTCTGTGTCAGAATTTAGTGCCATAAAAGAAAAACATGAATTATATATCGCTAGATTTATATAGAGAAATATTATATTAATATACCTTCTACCGGTGCCATCTATCAATTTCCAAAATGCATTAATTATAGCAAATCGATCTGATGAGGAGAAATTTGATTGATTACACCATCTCTTCCGAGCGGGCACTAGATGGCACTGAAAGATAGGAGCTGGGGTGTGGAAATTTCTTGATGTTAGTGCACTTCAGTGGAGGACCACTACATGAATGATATGAATGTAGTACATTCATACTACATGAATGATATCCTGTAATTTGTTCTGTGGGGGGAAAAAAGGAAGAAAGAAAAGAGTCATAGGAAATACAGAAGCTTTATTGTATGACTCAGTTGTTTCTTGAGTCTATGGAAGAAATTGGTACAATTAGAGGCGAAGTGGCAGAATGCCACTGGCAGGGCTGACAGCAAAGTCCTTTGCAGATGCGAGAAATGGAACTTTCCCTCTCTCTTGGTCATATTGCTTCACAGAAAAATCTCTTCCAGAATTCATATGCTCCCTCCCTGTCACCACAGTGCTCCTTGAGTGCAGTTTTAGTCCCAAACTTGACAGTGTTAAAAACATCAGCTTTCACATTTTATGCTCTGGTTCTGACCAAAGGCAAACCTTGGGTTAGTGGAGACACAGCAGTGGCTGTGTTCAGGAGTCCTTGGTCAGAACTGGAGATTACAAGCCAACAATAAAAACCACTCCAAATGAACCCCAGAATTATCAGGGAAGGAGGGGATTGGAGTCTGACTCAGGCTGCAGACTCCGGTTCTCAAACCATCAGCAGACCTGGGTGTTTCACATGCTTCAGAAGGGTTTTTGGAGAACTAATTACCCTCAGAACAGCATGAAAGTGAAACAGCTCATCATGTGCAAGGGATCACTGCAGATTACCCCGCATGTTACTATGGTTTTAAAAATTACAAAGACATACTTTTTATTCCAACTGCAAAAGAAAGCGCTCAAAGGTTAGGAAGCTCTGTAGTTGTATTTTGGCCCATTCTGTGCACTAAATAAGATAGATGCCTTTTGGGACGGAAAAGTATGCAACCATGTAATTAAAAAATTAGGCCTATGTACAAATTGGCACAGCTACGTCTGCAGCAAGCTTTTCCTAGGAATTCAGCACCAGGCTTATCCATATAGATAATGTTGTTTCCTCTGTGCAATTTCATGTGCAATATTGACATGTTTTTAGAGATGAAGGGTGGTCCAGCACATGGACTCTGATCTGTGTCACTGCCTAGGATGGAACTGCCTGGGGGCCAATGTGGCCCTTGCTGTGTAATCTCCCAAGACTAAAGGGGAATCCTTTCAACCCCAGACACGACTTTCCCACAGTTTCGATGTTACATTTTTAAAAGTGTGTCTATTAGGCTGTTGCTCTTTGGGGAGGTTTGGACACGCTCCGTCCATCGCAGCCACTACCCCAGGCGCCGGGCGGGCTGCGAGAGGCTGCGCGGGCTCTCACGCCACGCTCAAGATGGCGGCATGCGGTAGTCGGGCCGGGCGCCACGCACAAGATGGCGGCGACGGTCGCCCCGCCTTCCCCCGCCCCGCCGGCTGTGACTTCCGGAGAGAGCGGGAGAGGGCGTCCGTCCCATGGTAACTGCGTCTCGGTGAGGACGCTGCGGCCGCCTTTCGTTTCCTGCCGCCGCCGCCCGGCCCGCAACGACTGGCAGCCGCCAGGTCGCGAGGTGAGAGGAGCTCGCCGGGCAGTCTCTCCGCGCCGCCGAGGTACCGGGTCGGGCCGGCGGCGCTGGGGAGGGGGAGGAGGAGGAGGCGGAGGCGGCGGCCGCCCCCCCGTGCTCGTGTAGCGAGGGGGGAAGCCCCGGTCCGGGACAGCGGCGGCCCCGCCGCAGAGAGAGCCCTGCTGGGGGCGGCGGTGCCCTTGTGTCGGCTGAGCTGTACCTTAAAATATCTTGTAAAAATGGATTAATTATTCACCTTCACTTCTGAATCTTTTGTGTTTATTTTACTAGGACCCGGGGGGTTTTTTTGGTTTTTTTTTTTTTTTTTTTTTTTTTTCTTTATTTAAAAAGCGTTCGAACACCTGACTTTTTTCGTTCGTTACGGGCTGAGATGTGATCAGCCTTTCGTGTGCTCCTGCCCTTTGTTCAGATACACGGTGCTTGTAGTTGCCTGTTTTATTTGTTAGGAGCAGAGACTCCTTGAGAGCAGGTCTACAGGCAGTGGTTTCGAAAGGGAGCTCATTTCCCTTTGTCTTGGGAAATAAGGATACGGTAATTCCCGACTTCTGGTCGCACAACCGATGTTGTGATAAGGTTGCTCATTGCTTCCAGTGGCGGTGGAAAACACTGGAAGTGTTGGAGAGACCATTAGGGCAGAGTTCTGTCCAGGGAAGTGTGGGAGCCTCTTCAGTTTCTGGATTCAGTACGAGCAACCGGTTCCCATGTCTTCTGTGGAGCTGGCACCTGCATCCAGTGCAGGAGCTCTCGCTGTACCCTGCTTTGGGAATGGCTTAGTTCCTGCATCAGGTACAGCTCATCTGCTGGTTCTTCACATCCTCGTCCTAGGAGAGATTGAGAGGATACTAGAAGTTTAATGAAAAACTTTTCTGTGAGTAAGGCAATATGACACTCCATCTCTTTTTCTCAGCCTCTGGAGAAGATGGAAAAATAGATTTTTGCAGAGTTATTGATGGTTCAGCTTGTATGGATGTAAATGAGAACCAGCTCTTCAGGAGAGAGATGAAGAGCTGTAGTTACTCAGTGTGTTTGCAGCATATGTGTGATTTAAATGAACAAATGAACAAAATCTCTCTGATCAGACTTGCAAGTAGCTTGTTATAGAATATCTGGCTTGGATAAACCTGTGAAATAGTAACAAACACTTAGGACAAGGCATCTGGATTGTCTTTATAAAAGCACTTCTAAAAGTGCTCAGCTTCAAGAGTGTTGGCTGGTGGAACTACAGGCAAAAATAGGTGCCAGGAAGAAGATAGGATGAATTGAGACTGGAAGGAATAAGGGATTTATCAACTGGATAAAAGAATAAGAGCCTGAAGCAAGCAGCCTGTTGGGATGGGCGTGGAAGAGATCTAGGGTCAAACAGCCAAGGTGGGGCTAGGGAAAAGTGCATTAGAAAAATATAAATATTTCAAATGTTGGCATGACACTAAGACTGCCAGAGTTCAAGTGTTTGGACAATGCTCTCAGGCACATGGTGTGATTCTTGGGGCTGTCCCATGCAAGTGCTGGACTGGATGATTCTTGTGGTTCTGTTCCAACCCAGGAGATTCTGTGATTTGTAGTATCTTGTGGCAGATATTTAAGCTTGTAATGAAATCTTCACACTATATTAGAATGTATATAACATTTACAGATTGTATTTATTTTACATATATTTATGTTTTTCTTTGAATATAAAATAAATTACTTGTGCTTCTTCAGTTTTTTAGTAGCTCCCAGAAACTCTGACTAGTACTGGGGGGCTGCTGTGCTGATTGCTGAATATTTGTGTAAATTGAAACACAAATTAAAGAGGCAAACATCCAGGTGGGGGCTTTTTTTCCTAAGTAATTATCTTTAAACGTTAAAGTAAGGAAACAAAGCAGCCTTTGACACTCATGTTCTGCATCAGAATAGTGGTTGAACTTTTTTGTTGTAGTGTAGAATATTTTGGGGGTCATTAAATAGAAAGAAAAATCAGATTGCACAGGAAGGTTTGTTTCCTCCTTTAGAGTGAAGGGAGTGATATACTGTAGTAATATCATAGCCTAGTTGGAGGACACAGTTATTTTGAAATTAGAAGCTTAAATGTGTATGTTGGTTAGAAGCAGATGGATGTTGAATTGGGGACTTGACGCTAGAGTGGTGCCAAGTATGGAAGAGTGCCTTAGGATTTGAAGTCTTGTGCCATCACTCAGGAGGGTATTTTTTCCCCCTTTTGAGGGACGCAGTGTATATGTACGGAATAAAACTCAATGATTGGCTTTTCCCAATTGGCTTTTTTTTTGCCTGTTTTTGAACTCACTGTAGCAAAGTTAAGGTTGTTTGCAGGTTATATGAAGTGATAAATAAGGCCACAGCGATGTCTGTTTGCCTTCAAGGCACCTGGGAGAGGGCCGTGTCAATCGTTGGGCTTTCCTGTCTGTAGAGCCAAACCTTTGCTTCAATGGATTTGCCTTCTCCAGGGTAGGGGGAGACACGACTTGAGGATGAAGCTTTCTTAGCAGAGTCTCAATATTGCTGAGAACGGGGTTTTTTTCTCTTCACTTCAATTTTTTTTTCACTCCTTCTTTCCAAATGCACTACCATCACACATTCCTGGCTCTGTTGGAACATGCCATGTGAAGCTGTTTTTGACTGCTCAGAGAATTACTGTAGCGGGAACAAAGGACAGTGATTGGGGAGAAGTGGTCCCAAGGGGCCTTGAGAAGAAAGAGATGGAATTCAGATTAGTAGCCTCCAAAAAAATCTTGCCATAGGAGAGGTGAAAAGTAAAACTTCGGAAGAGCAAAGGTAAAAACAACATGTGAAAACACTTAGTTCTCAAAATGTTACCCTTTCCCACGAGGAGGCTTTTGGAATGGCTTTCACAGTAATGTTTTTCATATGTTGACCATAGATTTATTTGGGCAGTAAGCATGACTTTTTCTCTCAGCCTTTAACAGAGATGATTGATAGACTGGCTTTGATAGAGGGACAGAATTACTTTCAAACTTTGAAATGCATAATAAGCACCTCAGGTAGTTAATAAGCCTACATCTATCTCTCTTTAAAGTGATCAGTGGCATTAATTTGGTTTGGTAACCATGGCTATTTTCTTGTTCAGCAGCCATATGATATTTCTGAGTTTAGTGTGATTTCCCGTAGGTGGTTTTTACAGAGTCAGCTGGGCTTTGGTGTGAAGTGCAGCAAAAATTAAATACTATGGGAAGGTGTGAAAATGTTCTTATATTAAAAAAAAAAAAGATTGCTTTATATTTGGGGTAAGAGTAGATTGTAACCTCTAAGTCACACATTCATGGAGACTGTTACGTGAAAGCAGTACAAATTTGTAACTGCTGCTTGTTTGACATGGAAGTTTTTTAACGCAAATAATGATCAACAGATCAGTGTTCAGTTGTAAACAAAATACTTTTTAGCTTTTCTCTAAAAAGGAGACCCCTCTTTCAGTATCATACCCTTTTAATGGGTTTTCTTCTTGAGGTGTGATACTTTAATGCTGTTGTTAAATGTGTCATGACATTAACAGAACAGCCACAGGAAATTTCCATCTGAGTTCTGATTTTTTGAGGCTTGCAGTAATGAAAAAAGTGTGAATGTTATCTGTCACATGAGAAGTGGCTGAGGGAACTGGGGTTGTTTAGTCTGGAGAAAAGGAGGCCCAGGACCTTAGTTCTTTTTACAACCACCTGAAAGACGGTTGTTGACAGGTGGGAGTTGGTCCTTTCTCCCAGGTACCAAGTGATAGCACAAGAAGAAACAACCTCAGGTTGCTCCAGAGGAGGTTTCGATTGGATATTAGGAAAAATGTCTTCATTAAAAGGTGGGTCAAGCATTGAAACAGGCTGCCCAAGGAAGTGATGGAGTCCCCATCCCTAGAAGTGTTCAAAAAACATGCAGATGTGGTGCTTACAGATAGGATTTAGTGGTGGACTTGGCAGTGTTTGTTTAATGGTTGAACTTGATCTTAGAGGTCTTTTCCAACCATAATGATTCTAAGATGGGAAATCAAGATCTTCTGAGAAACTTTCTGGGCATCAGGGAGCATAGTCCAGCTGAGCTGGTGAAAGCTAGGATAACAGAGGAGTCTGGTTGGGAAGTTCAGAGCTGTTTCTTGAAGCAGTTTTATAAAGGTGAAAAATCCTGGGTTTTTTTTAAGCTGACCTTTACTCTATGCTTATAAATAACAGCTTAAATTTCTCTGTGGGAGATTCTCCAGCATGCAATATTAACATAAATAAATCTGTCTGGGAGAGTTGTGGGAAGGGGAACCAGTGTCAGATGGTGATCTTGCAAGGAGATCTGGAAGTGGAAGCATTCAAGTAAGTGGAGTGGGGCAAAGAAAAGCAGCAAAAGTGGTGTTGGGAAATGGAATGGGGCAAAGCCAGGGATCACAGAAGGCTAAAGGTTGCTGATAGTGTTGTAGATTAGTGCAGACCTTGCAAGCATAAAGTTTTCTCGTTAGTAAAGGTGGAATTGAGGAGAGACAGAGAAAGAAACTGTGTGGTATATAGGCAGGAAAGTGCCATTTAAAATTAAGTAGAAATACATCTGAAAGGCACTAGAGAAAGAATTGGTGATTGTAAGGTGTGTGTTCTTGGAGTGTGTGGAAGGAAATGACAATAGGGGCATGTGGCACGCATTCCTATGAGCGGGGAGAATCTCAGTGCTGAGGTGGGGAAGCAGAGGTCTTTGTGATATGGAGACAGCTTAACACTTGCAGCCCCAAATGAGAGAAGCTGTATGGTAACCTAGGGGCATGTTATGTCGCCATGATATTTTTATGAAAAATCCTTTTGCCAGGATTTTCTCCTGAGAAGCTGAGGAGCCTCAGGAAAGAAATGTAAACAACAACTATCTGCTGCTGTGGAATGCAACAGGTGCAGCTTCAGTTGGTCCATGTTGATTGTCTTCACTTGATGACCAATCACAGCCACCTGTGTCAAGGCTGTGAGCAGTCACAAGATTTTGTTATTCATTCCTTGATTTTTCTTTCTAGCCTTCTGGTGGATCTTTTCTCTCTATTCTTTTAATATAGTTTTAGTATAGCATTTTAATATAACATAATATAATATCATAATATAATAAATCAGCCTTCTGAAATATGGAGTCAAGATTCTCCTCTCTTCCCTCGTCCTGGCGCCCTCAAATATCACCATAATGTTAGTGTGCCATGCTGGGTGTTCTCAGTGATGCAGAGCCCAAAGCGTTGCTCACAGTATGCACAGCTTATAGAAGCTGTGAAAGAAACATTCTTTCTGCCCTCTGTGTTCTTTTTCCTCCCCCCATCTTTATCCTCTATGGGAGACAGGAAAAACTCGCTTTCTGCTGGGTTTGTACAGTCAACATATGACTGGAAATAACATCAACTTTCTGCATTCAAGTTTCTGAAGAAAGGTCTTGCTGTGTATCTTTATGTATAGCATTGTTTTTGTAGAAACAGACAAATACAGCATGATAAGAACATTCTTGTGCTGTCTATAGTACAACATAACTCTTGTGTTATGTAACACAAATTAATAAAAATGACTAATTAAGCCATAACTAATAGCAGATGGAAACTGTGGTTTAGTCTTGTGTAGTATCTCCTTCTTAATGAACTTCACATGCAGATGAAATGGGAGGGAGACAGGCTTTAATAACGGAAAATGTTTGCCTTGTCATCTGAAAACACTTATGCTCCTGGGTGAAGCTTGTCTGCTCAGCAGTACTCCTTTCTTGTGCAGAGCCAGAGTGTTTAGAAATTAAACTTGTTATTCCTGGATACTAGAGCTTTAATTCTTATCTTTCCTCTATATGTAACCAGGGTTGGTCAGGGGCTGTAAACAGCCTTGTTTTAGACTTCCTGGTATTTCCCTGTGCAATTGCCATCCTTGCATGTGAGAAGATGTGCCTGCTGGAGTTGAACCAGGGAGTCAATCTCAAAGGCACTAAGGTATATTGCCACAGCTAACAGTGGGCTTGTGCCTTGGTTTTTAAGAGTATCCTGTTTGCTGTTTACTGAGTGTTTGGAGAGAGTCTCAAGGAGAACTGTTTCAGGTTTCAAAGTTTTAAGTATGGCATCATCTTCCTGTGACTTGTACATGTCTGGTCAGTGAATATGCTTGAAAAATATTTTAGATCTAAAGTGACTGACTTAAGAAATTGTTTCTTTGAATACATCTCTCTTTAAGGCTTCTTTTCCAATACCTGACTTATTTGTAACAATTTTTGTTTTAACTTAGAGAAGATTCATTTGCCGATGAGCTGCCTTTTGTGAAGTGTTTGTGATTAAGTATTTATAGACAGGATGGAGCATTGGTAGTGAGAGTTGAGAAGATGTATTTTGTAAACACAAAATCCATTCTACCTGGAATGTGAGTGGAATGGTACAGCTCAGATTACACTTGTGCTTCGGGGTAGTGTTGGAATTAAAGCTGGGGGTTTTGGGGCTTGTTTGCTGGTTTTTTTGCAAAGCCTTTGTGGTCTTCTGAGTTTTGCACTTTCTTATTACTTTTTGTAAGATCTAGAGGGTGCTTAATACTTACGAGCTTGGACTGAAAGTGCTTTTAGACTCGATGCGAACTTAAAAGACTTCCTTAGGAATTTTCTCCCTATTGTGTTTACTGAAAGTAGTTGCTGTGCTCAGAAATACAGCTGATAGGATCCATTTCTAATGGTAAAAGTATTTAATATTGAAACACCCCTCTTGGACAGCAGTTCCTGAAGTTGCATCAAAACTGGGTGATGTGGAGATATCTTTGTGGGGGAGGAAGGAAGAGGGGATTTTGAGAACTAGGTAATTAGAGATTGCTGTGGTTATGATGTTTTGGGCTTAGAAAATTACAGAGTGCTATGCCATATCCTTTGAATATGCAAGTAAGTTAAAATATTTTCTTTAATACATATGCTGTTCTAAATAATTATATAAAGCTGAAGGGAATTTTTGCCTTTTGGAATAAACTTTACCCTAGTCTTAAACATATGTTCTCACTTATTGTTGACAGCTTCTTTAGTACTATAAAAAACTACAGTAGGTATTGCAAGAATTCAGTAACTTAATCTTAACCCTTTGAAGTTAAGTCCTGTGAAATATATGTCATGCTGATAGCTTTATAAAAACATAATGGAATTAAAACCAAAATCCATTATTAAAGCTAGAAGTAAGATCATTAATGTAGTTTAGAACTCACTTCTGTGGCAGTGAAGTCTAAGATCCTGAATGGTCCTGGACACTTTCTGGGCCTGAATTAGGCATCAGGTATTTTCAGTGACAGTGAAACTTTACAAACGTTGGGTACAAACAAAATTTGCTTTAAGGGTTTTGCGAATGTCATTGTGTAATAATGTTTATACACGAAGACAGCTGAAGAAAGTAGTTGTGGTTGACTGTGAGCTGTAACTGCGGGGTTTTTGCATTACTGCTTAGCTGTTGCATCAGCAAACTGCTTTTCTTTGCTGTCAAGCAAAGCCAGTTTGATTGGCTACAAAGTACTGAGTGCTTTGGCAACTTGTTCCGTGTTAAAAAATGGTAGAGATGGCATTAGTGGGAAAACAATTACTTGCTTTGTAAGTAGTGCAGTTGAGTTATGACTAAGTGCATTGATTTGCCTGGCCAACATAAACTCCAGACAAATTTCTTTTTTTTTTCATGGCCTTTCCATAAGAGGGTCACATGGTGGTTTGTTATTTCCCTGTACGTGGTTGAATTTTACAAACCAAACCGCTTTCTGGGGAAATTGAAAGGGGTTTTAATACTTTTTTTAATAGATTTTGATCACTGATGTGTGATGTTGAACGGATTGGGGATGGCTTGTCCCTCTCTTAGCTTTTGTTACTTTGTGAAGCTCTTTAACTTCTCCTCTTCTGTGGCTTTACTAATTGCATACACAATAAAGAAGTTACTGGCTTCCAAAAAGATAAGATTTTCTATTTTTGTTTTTACTATCTAGGCAGGAGAAATTGCATCTGTTTGCTTGTGGCAAACATGATTTTGTTTTTTCTTAAATTGGCATCTTATCCTCAAACCCCCAAAGGCAATTTGAATATGCTGTTTAGAGTTCTTAGCTGATTTTAGAACTTAGGATGCTAAATCTGTAGAACCTACAAGTTGAAGGCTTGTAACTTCTGTAAAAGTAACAAACAAAAAAGTTTACAAACTGTAAAACCCACAAACAGAAGCCATAATAACAGGACTACGAGACCCTGAGACAAATTCTTAATATTGAGTGCTCTCACTTATCTACTGTTCCTCTCATCATTGCCCTCTCTGGTTCAGGGAAGGCTTTGGTGGTCAGTGCCTTAGTGTAAAAGGTGTATTAGGTTAACATTTAGTCAGCTGATAATAATAGGTCTGAATGATAGCTCAACACAGTTGTACTACTTCACTCTTCGAGACATAACACCAGCCCTTCTGTCAGCCCTGTTAAGAAGGTGTTCTGTGGTATCTTGTTTGTCTTTTCTGGAAATTTGTGTTCATGTTTCTTATAAATGAAAAATGAAAAATAGCCAATTTTAATAAAAATATTAAAAAAATATTTATTTCGTGACCATAATACAGTCTCGACAGCCACCAACCAAATCGGACAGCGCACCACCCCCGGAAGGTGATGCGGTGAACGTTTTGATACACCTTTTATTCCCATGAATTACTACCCATATCTATAACAATGTTTGTGTTGTGAATTTTCCCTATTGTACTACAGCTTTGAGCAGAATGACTGAAGGGAGTAGAAGACAGAAATGCAGCAGGTGAAAAGTTTGAATAAAGTAAATATTTTGGTAGTTATTAATTGGAAGTGGTAATTACATGCCACATTGGATGTGGCATGTAATAAGCCATTGGCCAAAACAAGCACTTGTGGCTATTCCATGGAGAAGGGCAGATGCTTTGTTCCACTGCTTAAATTCTTCTTTTCTCAGAGTTACCTCTTTCCAGTGAATTCAGACATGTACAGACAGCTTCCTGAGAGGCTGTCTATAATTAACAATATCAAGTAGTTTTAGTTGTAGATGTGGCTGCTGTGTGCAGCAGCTGTGCTCCGGTGATGTGGTCATCCTTTGTCCTTGTAAGGTCCTGGCTTGAGGCTACACAGAATGAGCTCAAGGCATGGTGGGATGTGCACCAGCATGGCTGGTACAGCTCAACCAGGACAGGAGGCAAGAGACCTCAGTTAGCACCAAGGAGGTGTTTGGTGGTCTGTGAGATCATTTACATCTGCAATGTAAGACTTTGTTTTTCCAGTTTACCAAACTGGACTGTTGTTAACTTGAATGTGAAATGCTGCTGGGTATTTATAAATCAGGGTGCAGACAACTAATAGAAGACCTGAGTGGTGAAAATATTCTAAAAAATAAATTGGTTGCAACCTTTTTTTTGGAAAAGGTTTGAATGAACTTTCTTCCCAGGAAAACATTTAAAAATTTTAGACTGTATGTTTAGTGTACTTGTTTCAGATATATCTTTATTACTGGATAAGCTGTATTATACCTGACACCAAAAACAGAAGCACAGGAATTTTTCTTATATAAGGAAGATGATGAAGAGCACTTACAAAAGGGGTAATTTGGAAAGCAGGTGAAACTTAAAGGATAATTTGGTTCACCTGCTTCCTGGTCACAGAATGATTATCAGTTTCCATGTAGACAGATAACATTCTTTAACTGGGGAGACAAGCCAGGCCTGGCACCTATATCTAAATGGGTCAGGTAGAAAAGAAGCATGGGAGTTCTGGAGTACACTTGCAAAAACATTGCAACAAGTGTGAGCTATTGGATGAGTTTTTCAAGTAATAAGTACAAAAAACATTAAATAAACGTAAGAGTGGATTTTCTCAAATCAAAATTCACAACCAGTCAAATTTCCTTTTATGGCATGGTATTCAGTCTTTTTTGGGAGGAGCAAATGTGTTCTGAGTTTAGTTTGTTATTCTAATGGCTTTTTCTGTATTATAAGCAAGGATGTTTCTCTAAATACCACAAAGTTGGTGAAAAGCCTTAAATAGTTTCATGGATCACTGTCAGACCAGAGGATATGGAGACTGAATGCTCTCTGCAGGATTCTGTCACTAATTTTGACTTAAGTGAAACATTAAGGCTGTGCAGTATTAGCAGCAGATGATATCAACCTTGGAATTACTGTGTGTTGGAAAATGTGGATAGGGTTCAGAGAGACTTGAGGACAGAGAAGAAGCAGTCTGGGAGGGAGAAAACCATGCCTTTTGGATGAGGACAGGATTCAAGATCCTCTATTTATCATCTTTGTACAAGAAGACCGTGGAGGAGTATAATGAGTTTTGTGCAGAGTTCTGGGGATGATGCAATTGAGAAGCCAGACATGATTCTGTTAACACAGCTGCTGCAAATAGCTTGGATGTACTGTGACATGTATGCAGGATGAGTTTCTACAAAGCACATAATAGTCCTTCATGCCAGGCTTAAGCATTTCACGCTAGGAAAAGCATGATTACAAGACAGTATAGAGGAAAGTAAAGAATGAAGTCTTGAAAATGTAATTATTTTATTCCCAGAAAGATTGAGAAGTGTTTTCCTTACAGAAAGGAAGACTACAGAGGGAAGGAAGAGTTTTCTTCAGGTGAGGTGTAAACATGGTGAGCATTTTTCAGTTTAGTCTCTCTGACAACAGAACCACTGGTAACGTGCTTAAACTGCAACAGAGAGAGTGGAAATGGACACTAGAAAAGAACTGTAACCCATTGAAACAGATTGCTTGGAAAGACTGTGGTATTGCCATTTTTAGAGTGCCTCATAAGGCACAGATTAACTGTGTCTAGACCATATTTTTTCTCCCTCAGTCCTGAGAGGCAGGATTGGTTGATTTATTGAGCTGCTTTCTAACCATGAGAGTATTAGAAAATGCTAGAAGGGTTTCTAGAAAGCAGGGACATTCGAATTAAAAAGGTATCACAGTGGCTCATAGCACTGGGCCCATGTTAATCACCTTCTCATTTTGTGATAATAGGTCTTGCTGTCAAAATTGCGCCTCTGTACTCCCTCGTTTCCACTCCCTGTTCTTCAAAGAAAGTAATAGTGCATTGGGGGAGAGGGGGGAATATTTGTATAAATCTTCTGTCTCACTTCCGTTTCACATCTGTAAATATCTTCCAGTTGATACACTGAGTGTATACTGATGGCTACCAACTTCCAGAATCATCTTTCTTCCCTAACTGTATGTAAAATTGCTTTGGGGATGAGGGAGAAATTAGACTTTTTAAACCTCATGGTAAGTTTGATATCAGATTCTAAGATTTTCAACTGCTTAGTTCATTCCTCCGAGTCAGAATTAAGATATAAAATAAACCATTCTCTCATTAGCAGATAGCAGCCTTTATCTTGCATGCCTTTTTTTTCCAAATCTGGCAATTAAAATGCATGAATAAGAGGCAGTGTACTCTGATAGCAGGAACTGGGGCCTGGGAGACAGAACTGTCAGCATCTTAATCTTAGACTTGTTGAATTATGATTTGCTGAAGGGCATGTTTAATCCCTGGCCTTGTTTTCCACACACAGAATGTAACGCTGCAAGGATTAATTTTTGTCTGTAGCTGCAGAGTTAAAACTCTCAAACTTGTCTTCCCACGTTAAAAGTTAGTATGTAAGCCCAAGGTTTTTATTCATGAATTCCTAAGTTGTGTTTGAATTCTTCTGCTACAGTATCCTCAGGTTAAAGAACAATAATTTAAAATTCTGATAGGTTAAAAATATCTAACCTTGTGGTAATTTCCTTAGTTTTTAATATATGGAAAATAACTTTTTTTTTCTTCCTTTCCATTTTTGGTACCCTGCTATTGTTGAAGACAGCTCCTTTCTCAAAGACTTCAGATGTATGGTGTAGTTTTTTACTTAATTCATTATTTATAAGGATACAGAAAGATTGCAGAATTAAAATTTTACTGGAATCCCAGTCCTGTTATTTTCTAAGGAAGGAGGCTGCATTGGTATAAGCTGGTTTGTCTTGGAGCATTGATACAGCAATACAGCCAAAGGACTTTTTTTTTAATTTAAGTTCCTTTAGAGGCTGAGTGCAATGCTGTATGGTGTCATTCTGGTTCAACAGACTGGCAGTGTTGAAGAGTGAGAGGGTGTGTGGGGTCTTTAGGGCAATGAAATACCTTTTCCAAGGCTGGTAGCATCAGGTTGAAATCCCTGTGGGCTTCTTCCTGCAGGTGCTTGTTTTAAATTAGGTCTGCACAGACATTTAAATTTATTATTATGGTGTCACCCTATAGGGTTAATAGTTCTTTCAGTGAAATCTTTGTAAAAGAGCTGGCATCATTTTTTAAAAGGTTATTGTTGTATTCCATTTTGTTTAAATGGTATGCCCTGTCTCACCCCTCTGAAATGTATGGTATATTCTAAGCCTGTGGTCCTGCCCTGAACCATCCTGTATCTGTCATCTCATTGGCCCAATGTGATTCCGCGCCCACTTCAATTCCCCTCTTAAGCCTATAAAATCAGTCGGGCTCTTAGCCCTGGCTCTCTCTCAGCCTCTTCCCCTCCTCTTGCCCCTTCCCTCCCCTAGGCTCCCCCTCCTTCCCCTTTCCCCCCTTTTCCCTCAGGAGCCATGCTGTTCCCGGGGTTGGGACCCCAAATAAACCTTCATCTGATCAGCACCCTCAGAAGCCGTGTGGAGTCTGCTTGCCTGCCTGCTGCTGCCAGCCAGCTCACAGCTTAGGGGGCCCTCCAGCGACATCCCCGGGGTGCCCCACCTCAAAACGAACCGCAACAGGTTATGTTGAATTCTCATTTCCTCAGCAAGTTGCGTGGATATGTTAGGTTCTTAATGCTTTTTTACGGAGGAATGAGGTAGAGAAGGTTTATGGTAGCTATTTCCAAATGCATGTTCTGCTTTCAAGTGATGCAGTTCTCATTGGATCTAACCGGCCAGTGAATGTGAATTCTACTGTCTGCTTTGAGAATTAAGTTCACTTTGAAAAGAGTGAACAAGAGATGTTCATGTGTATATCCTTACTTTGCATTAGCTTGTCAGTTGTTCAGGTTGCTTTATTCCCTCTGCAGCAAAAAGACTCTGCTGATTTGTGTGCCCTGTGTTGTGTGTTGGAGTCCTGTCAGTCAGCATTGAAGTAGGGAGACAATGCACACACCTAGAACTAAGGAATTGCTGCTGCAAAATGTGCTGCATCTCGTGCACTTGCACAAAGCAGAGGTCCTAGACCTGCTGTGATTGGGAAAAGGGGATGGTGAATTTTTTCTGGCTAAGAACTGACATAACAAGGAAATCAGGCCATAAAACTCCTGCATGCATAGACGAAATGCCCATGAGAGAGCATTTGTATGTTGTATTACATAATACAACATTTGAAATATGTTTCTGGTCTGTTCTCTGCCTTTCAAGTCATCTGCTTTGCTCCTTTGTAGCTGCACACTTACTTTTCTCTCCTTCCAAAATAAAGCCCACAAAGATAAATATGTTTATGTAACCTCTCAAATCTTGATTCAGAAATACAAACTGATGACTTTGGAGCCCATGCAAATGACCTGCACAGCACTAGACTCTGCTGTCAAGTAACCACTAAAAAAATATGCAATTAAACCAGAAGTCAAACTTTAACTTGTTCCTTTCCCAGGTCACACAGGAAGAGATGTAGGCAGGCATGTTTGAAAGCTGAGGAAAACTGAACCCTGTGTCACAGTGAAGGTGTTACTAAGTGCTGCTCATGTCTCACTGTAAGCTGTGCAGCCCTTAAGGATGAGATAAACAACTGCTTCAGGATACTTGTTTCAATTTTGGGTCACATAGCCAAAAGAGTAGCAAAAAGTTAAGAGGCAACATAATGGAAAAGATTGAAAAGGTGAATATCCTGTTCTAGAAAGTAAAGGATGAGAGAGAAACACCTGTTAAAGAAGCAGCTGCTAAAAATGGATGACCACTCTTAGTGGAGAAAAAGAATTAGCAGCAGCTTTCTTGGTAAAATTGATCCTTGTTTACGTTCTGTGATGAATTTAGTTGTGAAAGTCCACAGCCACAATGACTCTGTTCCCTTCCACTTTGTAATCAAAGGTGGTTACTTGAGTGGGAGAGCATGCCTGGGCACGGTCAGTCTGTGCCAGTCAGTTCCCTGACTGATTCCACTGTCAACCTTTTAGAGTTACCTCACATGTAAAGTTTATTACAAGTATTTTGAGAAAAATGTGATAGTCTTATGCCTTGTGTGTTCCAAAACCTTGAAATGTATCTACAAAGAAGTGTCTTGTGTGTTTTTAAAAGTGCAAATGAAATACTCTCAGTGTGCTAATTTTAGTGCAGAAAGTCTGAATTTCCAGATGAAGGTGACAAGATGTTCTCTGGGTTTAGTATCTGTAGCAATAGCCAGAGGTGCCTTTGTGAAGTGACAGGTACAGAGATAGCTGTGTTTGAAATTGTTTGTGTTTCATAGAAGAGCTCTTTCATTGCTTTTATAGATGTAGTGCAAAATATCTTGAGTGGTTCCTGTAAGCTAAATACCAGCCCCATTGCACATCTGCATTTTCCATTCAGAATGAGCAATGTGGAGTCTGTACTTTCTGCACCTCTTTAGAGATACAGTTTCATTGGGTCCTTCCCTGTAGCCAAACATTCAGTCAGGAGTGTATGCCAGGGAGGGAACCCTTGCAGAGCAGTGAGACAAGCTGTAGTCTAGTTTTTTTCACAAGTTCAGCTTCTTTGGGAAGAAAGTGGGCATGGATCTGAAGACATATCCAGGACTAAATGAAGTTGTGAGAATCTTTACTGGAATTGCCAAGAAGTGGATTTCTAGCTTCACGTTGTGAAGCCTGATGTGGTACTGGCACCACGTGCTGCTCTAATATAGCCCATATCCCACAAATGTACAAACTTAACAGGATGCTAAAACATGACAGTGCTTGGGGATGAATGTCTTTTGCAGTCCATGCTTATTTCATTTTATTAGATGTTGTCTTAACAATACAAATCTGTCTCTTCTGCTGATAATCACCAGTGACCAAATGCTCTTGGGTTAGAATGCTTTTATGGCAGTTCAAGCCTAATTTCCAAGTAGATTTTTAGGTAAAAAGCCACTATGTTTTTGTTTTGTGTGTTGGGTTTTTTTTTTTTCCAATCATCCCATATGTTGATTTTGCTTACCTGGAGATTGTGCTGTACATAGAAAGGCCACTTGGCCCTAATGGTAGGGAAGAAAACCCAAAGTGCTGTGTACATCTGTTCGATTATCTCAGTTTTCATCAATCCTCGTGGTCTGACCCAACATCCAGCTTCCAAAGCTGCCACTACCAACCATCAAGATCCTAATATTCACAGAGTAATAATCTCTGTTAAATGCTTTGTGGTTGACCCTTACTTTGGTAACCTCTTACACTGTGATAAAATGCCCAGATGCAGAATGTTTGGATTAAAAAAAAGATACTTTAATTTTTTTTCTCTTATTCTAAAAGGGGTGACTGCTCCCACGAGTGTGTCAGTGTGAAGGAAGCTGAGCAGCCACCTGGTTCTTAAGCTCTCCTTGCTTCCATATTGCTCTTCTGTAACGGGTCATGTGATATGGGTTATGTTTTGAACTGAATTAGATGAGGCTTTAAAGTGAGAATGTTCAATATATGGCAAGTGTAAAGTTCTGTTTTGTAGTATTCACATGCCCTCTGAACAGAGAGAAGCTGTGAGACAAGCAGAGAAGGAAAAACATAATTCTTATCTCGTTTGCTGTACCAAAGTAGAATGCAATATGGAGATTGTTTACCTAAAGTGAGGATGTTTTGTTCCCTTGGCCTATGAAGGCCAAGAGTGTGTCTGTGTTGGGACTGTCTGCTGACAGTCACAGAACAGACAGGAGTTCAGAGAGTGCAGACAGTGCAGTTCTGTGCAGTTGTGAGCAAGAGTTGAGTGCAAGGCAGATTCAGTTTAGATGCAATGTATATAGTATAGAATAATAGAATAATTATTTAGCCTTCTGACAATGGAGTCAGATGCCTCTTTTTCTCTCCCCTTCATTGGGAGTTGCCTTTGATTTACAATACTGTTTTGCTGGAAAATATTTAGTATTTATCTATTTTTTCCTCAAGGTGTTTTCACATAAAAGATCCCCTGTCATGTGCAAGAATTGAAGCTTATTCTGTGAGCCATAAAAATCAATCTTAATATTCTGAATTAACAAGACTTAATTTTTCAGTATTGCTGTTTCTTTGTAATCTGCTTTTGGTGTAATTATTTCCCTTTGAGAGAGGAATGATTGTATATTACTGCTTAAAAGAGTCATATTTGAGAAGTTTGTCCCAAACCATAGGTTAGGTTTTAAAACTTAAAAGTTCCCTTTGTATGCAGCTGCGATGTGGGAGTCTCATGAGAGTTTGTGATTTGCACTTCTATGCTGCTTTGTGCAAACAGTACTTGATAGCAGGAATTTAGCTCCAACTGTGTTCTTACAGGAATTTGTTTTTCTTGATCTCAGGGGGTATTGCTTTTTTGATCCACATGCTCTTTATTAATCTTCTGTGCTGAATGCCTGAGAGAAATTGTGATAGGCAGGTATGGTCAGTTTAATAAATGAAGGCATTGTTGTGTCTATTTGAAACGTCACATGAGGACCTCTTCACTGGCTGGGGCTGTGACTGTACTGTAAGGCTGACAGGGTCCAAGAATATTCATGCGGAGAAATGTTATTTTTGAAGGTTCTTGAAGGGTGTGGTTGAATTCATGCTTCCCTTATCCATGTAAGAAAAATACCTATATAAACAGTATGCTGTGATTCTTTCTCAAAGTAGCAAAGAGCAGGTATGTGGATTTACAAAATAAAGGAATAAAAAATTATTCTCAGCTGTTTTTGCATTCTCATTTAAATAGCTGAACTATTTGATCTTGTTTCCTGTTGCTTTTAGTGATAATTTAGCTGAAACTTTGAGAAAAGATTCTTTGTTGTTGTGCTCTTGATGTGATGTCCATCATCTATAAAGTCATGACTAGGTCAGAGACCTAAGGCCTTAGAAGACTATTATGTTGCATTGGGTTTTTTATTTTAAAAACATAAGTGTATTAATTTTAAGTATTCATTTATTTGTCATATCATTCCTTTCTCTTCCTTTTGGGATTAACAGGAAAGCAATTATGAGCTTAGTACCAGCATTCTGTACTCTAATTTCTGGGGGAAAAAACCTCCTAAATGGAGAAATCAAGTGAATTACTGTAAGCATGTGATTTTTTTTGAAACTCTGAATTAGGCATATAAAAAGTCACTCTTTTCAATGTCTTGCTGTGCTAGAAAGAAGGATTTTTACACAGGGAGAGTTCTGCATACTTTTAAAAGCATTGCAAGAATGCCAGTGTTCATAAGTAAAATGCACTTTCAAATATAGTGGCAATGTACTTAAAGTGGGTGTTATCAAGTTTACTTACTTGCTCATCAATTATCTATAACCTTTACTTTCTTGCTATACATCACACATTTTGCAGAATAAAAAAAAAATTGATGATTTGAGATTCATTCATTTAAAATTTATTTTTGGATTAGCATTTGTGCACTTGGTGTCACTTCTTGAGCAGGCTTTTTGCTCTGTTTTCTATTTCTGGCTAAATAGGATGGATGTGCCTGTTAGGGATGTGTACTGGGAAGTCTTTGTTAGGGATTCCTTAGGTCTGTAAAACTCTGGAAGTGCACGGGCAGCCTGCTCACCCTGCTGGCCTAGAAGCAGTTGTTGTACAGAGGCACTGGCATTCCTGCAGACAGAAACTCTAACTTTTGAGTTATAATGGTGGTGAAGGAAGTCTGTGAAGTGCAAGTTAACATTACAGGAGTGTTGTATGTGTTATAATGACTCATAGTTAGCAAAAGACCGTGGCTTGCCTCAATCCTGCATAGCTGCTGTTACACTTTTATTTGTTTTCCCTGGTATTGTAGACTTTTTAGCAGCTGTCATTAATTGTGCAGTTGAACAGTGTGAGAGCTAGTTGGAAACAGGTGGTGCATGCTCCAAATATCTTGAGATACAAATGATGATCAATAGTGTTGTTACTGAAATGTAGATGTTTGTGCCAGCTTGTGTTGGTTTTGCTTCAGCAGACTTTTTGTATTCTTTGCTGTGGAGAAGTACATACAAAGCATTCAAACATGAATTTAGGTATAAAATGTTGCTGAAACATCAATTTATTTTATATTGCTAAGACTGTACAAAACCAGCATAGAATTTGCTGGCTTTATGGTAGAAGGTGTGGATTAAAGCAGCAGCAGAATGTCACGACTCTCAGCTGAAAGACAGCTTTGTATGGAGCATTTCATTTAGCATGCTGCAGTTCCCACCCTGAATATTCCGATGTCCAGTGAATGTGGCGTGTGTATAACTGGGAGATACACTTGCATAGCACAGTGATATCCTTCACAAACAGGCACTTTGGAAAGGCTCAAACTTCAGGCAGGATCTGGTATTTTGTACCTTATTTAATTTGCAATAGTCTATCCTGTAGCACAACATTAGTTTTGGATCTTAAATCTGTTTGCAAATTGAGCCTTGTAAAGTTGCAGCTAAAAGTGCATAGTTTTGAGTGTGCTGTAATTGAAGACTTTAGAGAAGAGGAAAATTGAGGCGATTAATTGGGCCTCCTTGATTGAATCTGTCTGTGGCTGAAAGTCTTATTAAACCTTTAAAAATATTATCCTGTATCTCTGTACAGTGTTGTACTGTACAATGTTGTGCTGTTCAGTCAAGTAAATGAGGGTTGATTCAGAGCTTTCTTTTAAGCAAAGTCCCTAGACCATTAAGCTGGTTAAAATAAATGTAGACATTTGGTTTTCATTAGTGCTGTACCTGAAACAAAAACATTTTAATGACTGATCCCAGGGTGTTTTGAAGTTTGTGGAACGTTGCTAGGAAGGTATTTAAACTGTAGTATCAGTTGCAAGTTGGCCATAAGCCAGGGTTTCAAAGCAAGATGTTGGGTTTCCAGAGTGTTACAAAACAGGAAAACTTTGAGAGGGGAGAAGTACTGGAAGGTAGTTACAATAAAATTTGCGCTGGTGAAAGGAAATTTTCTGCTAAAAGGAGACAGTGACAGTGTTCATGCTGTACTACAGTTTGCTGCTTTGTTAAAGAGATGTTTCAGTTATTGGAAAAGAAACATGATTTTGAGCTTTAATACTTACATTACAAAGAATTAACTTTGCCCAAGAAATAACATGCATTTTCAGGTGGGCTTTTGGTATCTTAAACTTACCCAAAATGAGATCCTGCTTCTAAGGGAAAGAACTTAATATATTACTTACAAGATCTAATTTAAAAAGTACTTTTTGGGAAAATATTTTGGTTGGTCTTGAAAAATGATGGCAGTGAAACTGGACAAACATTAGCATGTGGTCTTGGTCTTGGACAAATAAAATCATCTATAGCTTTGCATTTGTGGGAGAAGCTGGAGATGGTTAAAGTGCTGTAAGATGAAGATTGCTTGTTCTGTATCACTTTGTGGTCACGATAATGTCTCGGGCAAACCTGCAGAAGTTATTAGAATGTTCTGGGTGATCAGGGGTCAGTCCGGGAGGCAGGGACTGGATATCAAGAGCTTCATCGTGGCCACACTGCATTCTTGTGGGTACTGCTCGGCTTGGGTGCCAAAAGTACTGTTTACCAGATTAGTGTTAGGTTTTGGTGTTTCTGTTTTATTTTTTGTCCTCATGGTTGATTTGGGCCTAAGTAGCAATTAGAAAGAGTTCAGATTACTTCATTTAGAATATTAGAAATGGGAGCTATTTGAGCTAGGGAAAACCAGCACTTCTAGCAAAAAACTCCAGAACTTCTGAGATGGAATTACAGAACATTTCATCTGAACATGTTTGAATTTTGATGAGTTCTTTTGCATAGTTACAACCTTAGTGATTTATTTATAGTTGACAAAAACCAAGTGTTCCTACGAAAATCACTCTGTGTTAAGCAAGAAGGAGAGATCTGAGAGTTTCATCCCAGTTTTCCATTTGGTATGTTTATACTCCACTTTATATATTCACCTTCCAGGTATAGTGTATGTAGAGATTCTGCATATCATGAAGGTTTTATTTGAATGCCTGAAGTAAAGATTTTTACGAATGCCAAATAATGAATAGTTGCTATCCTTCTGGGATGGGTCAGAAAGGCAGTTTGCCTTTCCTCTTCTCCAATATTCTGTCTACAGGATATTTCTTTGGTGGTTTCACTGTTGGGATGTTCTAGCTGAATTGTCCCATCTCCTAAAGCTTGTGGAGAACATTGTGTATTTACACCTTCATGTTCTGCAAATAGAAATAAAGGAACATATGCAGATGAATGTTTATTTTGGTTCCTTTAGCTATAGGTTAGAAATATATTCACATTAAAGTTGGTTTTGCTAGGCCATGTAATAGTCATCTGACCACAAGATCATAATAGAGATAAAAAATTTTGCTGAAGATACCTTGCCTCAGCTGAAGATTTTGGTAGTACCAGTGTTGAGGACTCCCCATGTGTGGAGACATGAGGCCTGACTCCATTTCAGAAGGCTGATTTATTATATTATGATATTATATTATATTAAAATACTACATTAAAACTATACTAAAAGAACAGAGAGGAAAAGATCATCAGAAGGCTTGAAAGAACAAGAGTAGAATAGAATGCATAACAAAATCTTGTGACTGCTCACAGCCTCGGCACAGGTGGCTGTGATTGGTCATCAAGTGAAAACAATCCACAGGGACCAATGGAAGATGGACCTGTTGCACTCCACAGCAACAGATAGTTATTGTTTACATTCCTTTCCTGGGGCTCCTCAGCTTCCCAGGACAGGAGGGAAAAATCCTAGGAAAGGATTTTTCATAAAATATCATAACTACATACCAGTTTTGTGTTGTTCTACACCTGAAAAGGAACAATTTGTCATAATTCAGTTTAAGAAAGATAACTTCTTTTTGTGGTCATAAAATGCTAGAAGCTCATCTATAATTACACTGTTCTTTGAAACCAGTTTAGTCAGTTTTCCTTTTTTTTATACCTTCCCCCATTCTAACAGTCATTAGAGGTTCTAAAAAATATTACTTTCAAGTCTAATTTTAGAACTTAATTTCTTGAGAATATTTAGTTGAGATTTACTGCTGTTTGGTAGCACCACAGTCTTGGTGTACTGAAAGGAAATACTAACTTGGTGCTAGTACTAACATGAAGAGAATCATTTGATCTAGCCTAAGGCATTAAAAACCTTATTAGAAAGGGAAGAACTGTTCAGTACCATTTCACTGTACCATTTATTCACTACTTTTTTTTATATTGTGGTAGTTTTAGGAGAGATGAGATGGAGATGGCAGAAGACTGAATAACTGTGAGAAGGCAGGAAGAAGCGAAATCCTTGTTTGTACAAGGCCTGTCAGAGTGCTGGGTATGTATAGGAACAATGATGTTTTTTCAAAGTGTGGAGGAACAGAATAAGCAGGAGGAGAATGCACCATTATTAAGCTGCAGAAAAGGCAGGTTGAGGAAGAACATGGAATCTTACTGTCTCAGCGGGTGTGAAGTTATTTGAGCCAGAGGCATGAAAAGCTTAACACGTTAAACAGCAGATATTCACCTCTCTTCTAATAGTCCTTCTGTTGGCATTAATAGTATGAGCAGCTAAAAGTTCCTGACAACCATAAAAATTTGCAGTGCACTAAACTTTGCGGTGTTCCAAGGATAGCATCATGTGGCTGGGAATTTTAAAGGCTGATTGATTTCAAAGACATTAAGGTGCCAAATTTAGATTTTTGTTGAATGTTCCCTTGTCAGGAGCAGACAACTTGCTTTGCTTCTGTTCTGTTGTATTTCTCTCCACTTCTAGGCAACTGGGAGCAATATTCTTTCTAATGAGACTCCTGAGCATGAAGCTGCAGTAAGAGCAGCAATCTGCCTGTAATAAGGCTTTTCTCTCTTTCCTTCTTTGTTATTTCCATATGTCAAATGCCCAGTGGCTTCATGCAGCTGAATCTTGCTCAAAGCACGTCAATTATGGGGAAGAAAATGAACGTGCTGCGTGTAAACCCAGGAGCTGCAGGCAGCTAAGGGCGAAACAATGTAAGGTGGGAATATAAGTTGCAAGGTCACGAATGTGTGAGGCTCTTAAGTCTTTGAGACTATGAGGACAGAGTTTCTCCAGTTCTTATGAAGTTCTCTGTGTGGTTATTCTCCATATAACTTTCAGTAAGTACAACACACTCCTTTGCAAGGGAAATAACTTCTCTAAGTTCAGTGTCTTTTGATATGGATGGGCCTTTTTCCCCCTCTACGCCTGAGAGAGTCAGAATGACAGGAGTGTTGTTTTACTAGGGGGAATTAGGATGGAGGGTAGGTGGAAATTCTGTGATTGGGAACTGGTTTCTTGATGCTGATGGAGAAGAAAAGCAGGGACTTGGGGAAAGATGCTGCAGTACCGACAACAATGTTTACTTGGAGACAAGGACCTGAGGAATCAATCAAGACCAATGATGAAGAGGTCTTGGGTGGCAGTTGCATTAAAGGTAAATTTTTACAAATACAGTAATTGACTTTTAAATAAGAACATATCAAATGAGCCATTGTTATCTCTAAAGAACTGGAAACAGCAAAGTTGAATGTATGGGTTTTGAAAGTCAATTAAGTAACTGAGGATTCTTTTTACTGAATCTTTTTGTTATTTTCATTGTTCTGCTTGTAATTATCGTTATATTTGATTTGACTCTGTTAAAAAGCAGGTAAAACAAATTATTTAAAATATAGTGCAGATATAAGTGCAGCCTGCTGCAGAAGTGCAGACCTAATGTATGTGCTTGGGTGGGATGGAAGCTGGGCACAGACTGTGGAGGGTGGGGTCCTGCAGCAAGGGAGGGTGTGCCACTAAAATGACATCAATGCTTCACTTAAACATCGACCCTGACAGTGAAAGCAAAACAATTTCTCTGTGATTCATGGAATTGTTGACTTGGTGGGGTTTTTTCCTTTGGTTTACCTCATTGCTTGGGTAAGTAATGGAGGTGGCTGTAGGAATACTTACTTGAAATCTGGAATTAACCCTTTCATTTGATGAAAGAAGTACTTTGTCTGGGTGAAGATACTGGCATGGTTTCTCTGTAGAAGTGGAAAATTTATAAAGTTTTTAGGTGACAGAACTGGGAGTGAAAGTTGCAAATAAAACTTGCATGTGTATGCTTTTCTGTTCCCATGTTCACATTACCCATTCAACACCTCTAAAGGACCAGTGGCTGAAAATATTTACCTTCTACTTGTCCAAGCAGAACTATATAATAACACCTAAATATTAGAGAGATACTGTGTGTTCATGTAAGCCTTGACAGTTTTAGTTATTTAATTGCGAAGTAGTTATATGACAGGGAAAGCAGCATCCAGCATTAACTACTTCTACAAATTTATTTGCTTTGTAGAAATGCAAAAATTGCAGTTCTTTGTTTATAAGAGGCATAGTTTGTTTGTAGATCAGACAGTTTGGTTGCATGGTGCAGAATTGATGATGCAGAGATAGGAACTCTGCCATGTCTGAAACCTACCTTAAAAATGTCATAGACTCCAAAAGTGAAACATTATTCAAACAGTATTTTAAAAAAATCATAGTTATGGACTTGCAGCTTAAATAACTCCTAGGGAAAGCGTTCGCTATAGAGTTGTCCATTTTGTGGTAATCACACTTTTATCTGAAGAATCACATATTTTGTTGGTTTTGAGGCTTATAAAGTTCTTACTTTGTGGATTGATTCAGCACTTTTGATCACAGAAATGTAAATACCTACAATTGTTTACACTGCAGTGTGTAGTATTATAGCTGCTTTCCATGAGAGACATGATTTCATGAGCTGCAGAAAGCAGGAACGCCTTTTCTATTCCATAAACACATATGCTTCAGTATTGCTAATGGTTTCTCCTAACCTGATAAATATTGGAGAGAACTGTGTTATTTCGGTATTGATTTAAATGTCATTTCTCCTCCTAAAGGTGCCTGCCTGTCTAAAAACATTCAAATGAAAGTAACCTGTCTTTAAAATCATCAAGAAAAGAGACTTCTGACTCACTTTTCTCCAGCAAGGAGATTCTTAGTTCTTTTTCTTGTTGAGTGCTTACTTTCAGTGGCCCACTACTGCCACTGATGACTTTCAAGATTCCAGAGGCAAAATTTTAACATGATTGACCTGAGACATTATGCAGAGATTAGAGTTTCTTAAGCATTCTTGGTTCATGGAAAGTAGAGCAAATCAGCAGACTGTGAAATAGCAATCGGTCTGTCTTGAAGTTTTAAGCTAGGAGTGGGAGTGCTGGAATGACAGATTTCTGCCTCCTTCCTAACTTTTACTTTTTGAGACTTTGCACTGCACATTTTCAAAGAAAGGTCATGAGTAGGAGTACAGTCCCCTGCTATTCCTGAGTGCTCAGAGTCTTCTCGGAGAGTGAGTGGGGTGATAAACTGCTTTCCCTCTTTCCATTGCCTCATCCTTCCACCTCCTTGTTTTTCCAGTATAAGCCAGTGTTGCAGACACTACTTTTTTTCATTCACCTACAGTGACCTGATGGGCCAATTGCATGTTTTAATGGTTTGGTACAAAAAGCCTAATTCTTGTTAGTGCTGTGCTGTAAAATAAAAGTGTGCACTTTGTGTTTCTGCTTAGTTTAGCGATTACAGGAGGAAGTGGTGTTTGTGTTTGTATTTTCATTTCTCAGAGCTGGATGAGTATCTGTGCAGAGCTCATTTCAGGAGATGAAGAGGGAATGACAAACTACTTCACTACTTGCATCTACTTTCTATCCCATCCAGCTCTGCTGCAGTCCATAAGAACAGGTTGTGCCTAGGGAATGGAGCAGTTTCTCAGATGTATTTTAGCTCTGTGAGTTTAGTGGCAACAGCTGCTTCCATCTGTGTCCATGTGCAGGAAGAGATGTTCAACTGAACAGGCAACTTGCCTTTTTATTGTGGTGTGTATAATGCTCACATATGGTCTCAGTTTGCAAAGCTGCAGAATATGACAGATTTTTTTATAAAGCTCATTGAGCAAAATACGACTGTAAGAGTGTGTATGTTTATATTTTAAAAACAAACAAACAGCTTCAAAAAACCACCCTTTATCTCATAGTGGTAATTTGAAGCTATGACCTGTTTGATCATCTATCCAAATGAATTTCTGTTATAAAAGGAAGATACATTATTTTTTCTTTCTGTATGCCACCCTAAAAGTGAAATGCTGTTTTCTGTCAAGATCTCTAGAGAGGAAGCCAGGGCTTTTGGCCTGTATTCCCAGTTCTGGCAGTGTACCTAGACTCTATTTGCGACTGGCTGATATCATCACAGGCAAAGTTTCAGTTCATTGAGCCTTTGCACCTCAGTCCACAAAATATTTTTTTTATGCAAATATATGTTTGGGCATTGGGATATATAGGAACTGTGGATTTAGTTATTTAAAAAAACAAAAAAAACCAAAAAAAACCAAAAAAAAACAAAACACCAGTAAACTGAGAAGTACACATTCTATTTTAGGATAAAGACAAGTGAATTTTCACTTTTCCTTCTAAAAAAATCTGGATATTGTGTAGCACATAGAAGTCTTTTTTTGCTTAAACAGTGGATAGTTGCCCTCCTACTTGTGTTAGCTATTGTTTTGCAACATCAGCTAACTTGGAGCCCAGCAGCCAAGTCTTTCCTCAAATACTGTGATTAAACACTTCTTTTACTTGTGCTTGCAGACAGAGGGGAAAGAATGGTGTAATTCTGCACCAGACAGATTAATATACTGACAGTTTAGCTTTTGTGAAGAGGATCTATGACTTGGAAAGCTTCACACTTGTGAGTTCCAACAGGACAAGCTGAGGTGTAATGCTGCCTTCGGTCAGCAAGAGGGAAGACAAACTGGATCTTCAGTCCCCTGCAGTGTACACAGAAGGGTGAATAAGCATGGCATAACTAAAGTTTAAAAGAACTCTAATTATGTTAAAGTATTAAAGTTCTGGTGTTTCCAAAGAAGCTTTTGATACAGGTGTAAGTAATGTTAGCTGAAAAAATGAAAAGCAGACCTACTCAGATATTCTCTTAGTCTGTTCTTATGTTTTCTGTAGAGTACAGGTTGTTTTTTTTTTTTTTAATTCATGTTTTATTCAAATGTTGTTAGAAGTACTGGCTCCTTTTCTGCAGTACTGTGTGTTTCAGTGATCAGTATAGACATGTCCCACTTTGAAGTGGTTTATATCTAATTACTTTGTTGAAATTCCAAGCAGAGCTGCACTTAAAAATTTACACTGAGATTCCCTTGTGAGGCTGATCGGTTCAGACTGTTTACTTTCAATCCAGGTACAACTGCTGTTTCACTCTAAAAAAAATTTGATTTCTTAGAAAAATTATGTAGAAAGTGTGAAGTGAGTGGCAAGGTATTCTGATAATGAGAAACTTTGTTTGATCTTTCTCATAATTATCCTTTACAGAGATGTAATTTTCCTAAATGAGCACAAATACTTTGTACTAGTTTGTTTTCCACGTCAAATAAAGAATAGATAAACATGAGATCATATTCCTGATGTTAATCAGGTATTAAGAGTATTAGAAATCTGCCATCAGTTGCACACAAATATTTACCTTTTGATTGTTTCAATTACACAGATTTGATTACATTTTGGTTTTGAGTAAGGTACTTTATATTCATGTAGTAGGCAAGATCAGCAAGATACTTCAGCCAAGGAATTGCATTTCCTTGGAAGGCTAATTCATGTGGCTTTCCACACCCAGGACAAACTGCATTATAGAGGCCTTGACTGGAACATCCTTGGGAGTCTTCTGCCCCAGTGATAATCTATGAGGGATGCTGAAATAATATCAGGTCATTTTTGAAGGCAAGTCTGTCCCCTTCCCATCACTCCTGATGTTTCCACCAAGTAAAGCTTTTTACTATCAGTTCTGAAATCAAGTCATTTGCTCAGTTTGCATGAGCAGTCAAAAAGTTGTCTGATAACTTTTTTTTATGAATGCTGCCTGAAGCTGAGTATCAACTAGCATGCTAGGGATCTTCCTCTCCTACTTCTAGTATCTAAGCTTTATAGTTATTTTCTGAACCATTTCACATGCATATATGTAGTGCTTTGTTGTGGAGATTCTCAGTTCAGTTGAAGAGAATTCTCCCAGGCTTCAGGCCTGGGAAACTTAGAGGAGGAATGAAAACAATTATTATCTCTCTTTCTGTTCATGTTGTTTATTAATATGTATCTTCAGAGTGTGCTATTCATAGTTCGCTAATAGTGTGAAAGGTTTTTACTTTGACAGCAATCAGATTTCACTTTAGCAATCCTGGTTATAAAAGGACGCTACCTCTTAATAAAGGATCTCTCTCTTTCGCCTTCTGAATCACAGAGTCATTTTGTCTGTCCCTGACTCAACAGCGTCACTTTGGTATCTTTGTGGGTTCTCAATCCTTGTTTTCAGGTTAAGGCATTTAAAATTTTCTTTGTTTTTAATAGCTTTATAAATATTTAAATAGACACTTGTTGATAATTGTTTTATTGGTAATGTCTAAACTCAAATATGGAGTGTAGATGTCTGCTTTCACTATATTTTTTCAGACTTGAAAATTTTTGCTTGAAGATAGAATAGATGAAATAATAAATCCATATCAGTTACTTTGTGGAGAGAATGAGATTGTGATGATAATTCCTATTAATCTTATTGTCTAAAACTTGCGTCTTGGTCTAAAAGTTCCAAGATAACATAGTTCTGACAAGAAGTCATCATCCAGAAAATGCAGAAATTAGATTTTAATAGTGTCAGACAAACCAAAACAGGGTGTCACTGGTGAAGCAGTGCGAAAGGGGGAAAAAAAGTAATTGTTAACCTTTTTGACAGAAGGGTCTGCACGGTAAGTTTTAGGGAATTGTACAGATATTGGGCTGGTAGTCATTGGGCTCCCTGTGTAATGGCAGGATGAAACTTTGCCTATTGGCAAAACTTGGTTGGCTCAAAAAAATCTACAAAAAAAAGCATCAAAAAGCTGGTGGATATCCATAGCTACCAGTAGTTCCAAGACAGACACCTGTTTTTCATAGTGTAAAATTTTCTGTCTTTTTTCAAGATTGACAGATGAAGAAATTGATGTGGTTGTTGTTTTCAGATAGTGCAAATTATCCACACATCTTATCATTTTAAGTGACTTCTCCGAGACAGTGATTTTCTTCCATAATTTCCATGATTTGCAACCGTTTACTTGTCTGCATCCCTACTGCCATAGATGTCACCAGCCAGTGCACAGCTGTTCCATCTGTTGGGTGTTTCAGCTGACACTGTGCTGCTTGAACTTACAAAGCATCATCCATTCTTCTATCATCCAGACAGAAAAATATTTGTACCTAGCAGTTTCCAAAGTTAAAGGTAGCTGAAGGCCCAAGACAGGCAAGCTGCTGTTATCCACCTGTTCAAATGGCAAATTTGGTTCATGTTACTGCTGATGGAGAGAACAAGCTACAAGAAAAGGAGTGGGGCCAAGAGCTGCTGTTGAAATTGGATGGAAATCAGTGAGTCCAAGGCAGGACATGCAGCTCTCCAAGCTCATGGTGTAGCAGTACAGGGAAAGCAAGAGATATCCTTTGTTCCATCTTCTTTGGAGTTAAATGTGTAGCTAACTGGTAACTTGGCTTATCAAAATTTTGTGTGCCCATGCTTCGCTGGTCTGAGAGTTTATTAATAGGTTTGTTTCTCTTGTCTTCTTTTCCTCCCTGCTCCCTGGCCATGAGTTGTATGAGGAGAAGGGAGAATGTGCCCTGACCAAGGAATTTCTAAACATCATCTTCTGTCAAGAGTGGGCAAAAGTTCCTGCCAACACAAACAAGATGCAGAACTAGAATGCAGAATGTTGCATGTGACAGCAATCTTTGCAGCACATGGATGAAAATAGTGAATCAGCAGTGCCCAGAACAGTCTCATGGGATTTGTTAAAACTGCATGTCATGCAACAGGATTTATGACTTAAAATATCTCAGTGCATTAGGGCTGGTTCTGATGTGCAAAAAATATGCAGAGGTTTGCATGGTCAAGTGGTCAATAAGTTCTCCTTGTTAACCATTCTCAAGACAATGAAGTTTATGTACAGCAGTTGAGACACAACCTCATTCCATATTCTGATTTAATTTTCTGTTCTGGAAACTAAGAGCAATGTATTTGGATGGATGTCTGTGCTCCCTCTGCCTCGTGATGTGTTGAATTGTGCTGCTTATAACTTTTCAAGTAAAACAGATGTGACTGGCTAAAGACGCTTAATTTCTCTGCCTACTTGGAATCCATTTTGCATTGCCTGGAATTTAGGACAGGAAGTCAAATATTGCAAAACTTTGTTTTAAGCTGTGACAATCAATGCCCGATTATCTAAAATCTCCAATGAGTGTACTGATTGAACTAGGAAAATCCTTCCACAAATACTCATTTCTCTCAAATTGATAAAAAGCTAACTCAGACAGCCTGTGACAGGCTACTTTGGGGATTTTGGCCTCTTTTTTGACTTTAGGTAGGGAGGTAAGTTTTGGGGATTTTATTATTCCCTGAGGTTCCAACCTGGTGATGACATGCATTCAGTCTCTGCTCTTCTCTTATGTTACTCTTGCTCCCAGACAGGTTCACCCCCTTCAAGTCCTTTCATTTTCTTCTCAGAAAGTTTGTCTAAAAGGACAAAAGAAAGGATTTTCAGATGTGTAACTCTTCCAGATGTACTTCCAGCAATGCCAGGTGTTTGATCAAGCCCATCACATTAAGGACAAGTTGAAATCCTGCTTTGCCGCGAGTATTGTCATTTTTATTTGTTGGATCTGTACCTGTTCTTGTGGCTTATTCTTGTGGCTGTGAGCTGTCCTGTAGTGGCCGTACCAGTTTGGGTTGTTCTGCTGAGCTCCCATCCCCAATTCACAGTGAATGAATGAGCTTATGACTGGTAAGCTGTATTTTTGATATCCACCTTGATGTCTGTTTTGTGGGGAACTTCATTGAACCAGGTGCTCAGAATATGAGGTACTTGTCCACAAACAGTGGCTTGGGCCAAAATCCTTGAAGTACCTAAACATGGTGTAGTGAAAACATGCTAAAACAAGCTAAAATCTTACAATTCCTTCCTTGACAAGAATCTGTTTGAATCATATGCACCTTTAGCTCCGTTGATACTTGGGATTTTCTGTGTGTCAAAACAGTTCAATTCAACTTCCAACTTGCATTGTTCAGATTGTTTCTACCTGCCTGAGACCTATTACAGACTCCCAGATTTGTTGGGGTTGGGAGGGACCTCTGGAGATCAACAGTCCAACCTCCTGCCAAGGCAGGGTCACCTGGAGCAGGTGACACAGGAATGTATCTAGGTGGGGTTTGAATGTCTCCAGAGAGGGAGACTCCGTGACCTCCCTAGGCAGCTGTTCCAGTGCTATTGTTTAAAGAATATTTGAAGAAGGAACACTTTCTATGACACTTTAAGGCAATGTTCTATTTGATTATGTACTGAAAGATCAAGAGAATTTGCTTATATTGTCAGTAATAATATTGATACATAAGTTTTGACACTTATTTTTCCAGTGGTAATTGCACTAAATGCTTTAAAAAACTATTTCAGAATCACGTAGTGGAAAACTGCTGAAGACTTAGCTGTTTCTTTTTTTTTTTTTTTTTTTTTTTTTTTTTTTTTTTGGTAATTTTGCTGTTGGAAACACAAAACACGTAGGTGGCCAAATTGCATTTCAGCACGACCTGCTAGCAGGCAGGAGGATTTCTGCTTCAGTGCTGCAGTTCATTAAAGAGCTGCAAGCAGAAATGCTGAAAAAGTTTGCTGTGGGCATGTGACAGGAGATTTCAGATAACCTCAAGGCTGCCTTCCAAATGATCTTATTAATTCTGTGAGTAATCCCGGGAAAACGAGTAGGGTTTCTTTGACTTTTGCCCTCCAAGGTTGCAGTTTTTACAGCTCAGAGCAGCTATTAGTAACAATAGCTCTTGAGGTGCAATTTAAAAAGCCCTAGGAAGTGTGTTCCTGTTTTTCTCTCTGGTACGCTTACAACTGACACCTCATCTTCCTTTAGCCCCTAATTCAGTGTGCTGCTGCTCCTGGAAACCTGTTTGGAATGTTCTAATGAAGTTTTTCACTTGCCTGAAGTACATCAAATGTAACACATGAGCTGAATTTCCAGCAGAGACTTCAGTCTGTGTGCAGTCAGCTGCTTCTCAAAAGTCACACTCATGGCTGGGTATGGAAGGATGGGGTTGCTTTGTGCGGGTTCTGGGAAGCTCAGGTTTTTAATTCTGCTGTATTGGGAAGGTGCTGTTACAGTGGTCAGCTCACTTGTGTTCAAGGTTACTAATCCAGAACCAGAAAGTGACTTCTTTTTTGCTTTTAGTGAGGATCATCGATGGAGATTTAGATTATAGGACATATGGACCTAGAATGTCATGGTCTGCATTGATGATTGGAAGAAAGGGAAATAAGTGTTTTCATCTCTTCTTGTGAACATGTTCTCTTTTTTTATGTAGCTTGAGGTTCGATTTTTTTTCAGATTCCCTTATTTTCATTATCATTAAAATCTTCTATTGAAGAGTAACACAAAGGGCTGATTAAAATTGCTTTTTCTCCTTATGCAGCAGCTTTCAGTGTGTTATCGTCCCACCTAAAACTGGGCTACTTCTTTCTAGGTGCCTTTTCTTCTCCTGTTCCCCTTTGTCTTTGCTCTCCAGAGTTGACATTATACACTCTGCATTGCAGAGGGCAAGATTCCTGAGAATAGCACACTGCTTGGAAAGGATTGTATCTGTGGCCTGTTGTCTGGATGTTATTTATTATGTACACAGAACTGTTAACTCTCTCTCTAAATATTTCCCATTTTAAGACTGTTCTTCCTTTGCAAATTCATCTTGACTGCTCCTTAAAACTGGTTTTCCAGCTGATAATAGGACTCTCTTACCTTGCTAATTAGCATTAGCAATGTATTTATTTGCTGCATATCTATGTACCTTTAATGCTATTATAGTTTCCAGTTCAGCTAGCTGTCTTACCTCTCTGCTTTTAATTCAGTTTTGGGAAAAGCATACCTTTTAATTCAGATAAAAGGGAAAGGCAGAATAAAGAGTATTAAAAAGTTCAGTCCAATCCTCAGTAGTGTTCAACCTTTGGTTACTGCAGTTGGGAGACTATGAAAAGTTTAGCTTTTTTTTCAGCCTAAAATTTTCTCATAATTACTGGTTTTGAAGCCAGCAGCTGTGTTACTTAATGCATGAAACCCTAACTGTTCAGCTATGAGTTTTAAATGGGAGAGGTAAACAATTGTTTATTTTTTTATGACTTCTAAAGCAACTGTTATACCTATTAAAAAAAAACTAAAGAAAAATAATTGCTTACAATTTGTTAATATCCACTATTATTTCTAAAGTTCTATTTAAGGGTTTAAAGTTCCAGTACTGGTTTTTAATATTTGCTAAAGATAGGAGCTTCTATGATAAGTAACTATTGCTTGTTCAGTGGTCTTTTGAGAATTTAAAGTAGTTGCCTGGCTTGATCTGAAATTGGTGAAATGTAACTGTATTGTAACTTACCAGTTAAGTTAAAACCATTTAGAAAGGATTTTCTGAAGCATTTTGTTGAAGTCAGTCTGTAAAAACAAAGTCATTTTAGTGAAGACTTTGAATATTACAGTTTCTCCCTAGTCTCATGAACAAAACTTCAGATTTTGTTTTGCAGCTCTTTCCCTTAGGGGTTAAATAGCTTGGAAATAATCTTACCCTAAATTGGAGAGCTCAAGGAATGCTCATGAAGGAGCATTATGTTGACTGGCACTTGAGTGTTTTGTGAGATGCAAGTGCAGTACAGGTCACTGCAATGATTAAAAGGTGAAACTGGTTAATGGGGTCTGTGTAACCTGTGTGCCCACAGCAGCTCCTTGGTTATTTGTTCAAACTGTCCTGCACATCTAAACTGCTTCCAGTGATAAGTGGTGTTTATGCAGACTGGTATTCTACTCAGGGAGATTTCCTGCAGGACAGAGGCAGATTTCCTCTTCCCTATCTAGACTGCTGCTTCTAGAAATTATTCATCAAAGTTTCTGATTCCTCTGATTTAGAAGGCTTTGTAATTCGGGAAATTCAGGACCAGAAGAGATAAAAACAGAAGCAGGAGATGAGAAAGAAGCCAAGGTCCATGTAAAGCCAAGGTCCATGTAAAGTGAGGAATGGTGCAGTACCAGGAGTATAAGGAGAGATTGCTTTTGATAGACTGGTGGAACTGTGTGAATTGGGTTTGGCTCTAACAGTCATTCCTTTGAAATATTTTTTGTCCCGTTTTTTAAAAAATTATGACTTGGTTATTTTGCTGCTTTGGACTGAAAAGCGGATTGGGACAGCCTCTGATTTCTTCCCTTCTTTTTTGATTTGCCCATGTGTTCTTAGTCCAGTATTGAGAAACTGTAGCTCCCCACTGTGCAAAAACCACTTTTTTTTAAAGTTTCTTTATATTCCTCTGTCCGTTACTAATGCACTTGTATGGATTCTTAAGGAATTCTGTAATATTTGGAAATAATGATCTCATTAAGATTCTTATCCCCCAAGTTTTCAAAGTCCATAAGTGGGAAAATTCCAAATTTATCAGATGGAATAGACTAATGAAGGAATGTTTACTTTGATAACAAAAGAGGCTCAGTGCTCACAAAGATTTTCTGGAAGGATGTTCTTTAGTTAGAGTGCATAATTTGACCACTTCAAAATAAGGGATAATATAATATGTTGATACATTTATTCACAGCTTCAGCTAAAATGACACAAGCAATGGCTTTAGCAAGTTTTAAGTATTCTGTCTATCCTTAGCAACAGATTTCTGTTAAGTAGGAGGATATAATTCAGTGTGTGCTTACAAAAGTAAGAAAACTGCTTTTGTCTCAGATGACTCTGTTGTATCTTACATGCTTACATCTCCATTAGATTTACTCTAGCATGACTTTCTAGACTATGGGGTTGATTTAATAAATAAACAGTATGTGGAGCAATTCTCTTGTAGGTCACTTGCCTGAATGTGTGATGCCAGCAAAGACCAATCTGATTTCCCTCTTTGATACCAAGGACTCAGTTGCTCCTATGGAGACTCCAAAAGATTCAGTAGGCATAGAAATGTGTTTTTCTTTTTCATGTTGTTTATGCTTGCATTTTGTTAGTACTGCCTTTACATTTTTGATTAAGCTTTTACTGAATCCTTATCTGTAATGACAGTTTAACTTTTCAGAAGATAAATTGAAGTGACATATACAGAAAACTATTTTTTCAGTAGTGCTAAACATTTCCAGCTTTAGATGCAGTTTAATCACATCTACAATTTATGAAAAATGTACATCTGCAATTCTCTAAGGAATGTTTCCTAATACCTTTAATGATTATGATTGTACATAGGGAAGATATACATAATCCCTCTGTGTTAGAAAGACCCTTCAATTTAAATTTATTAAAGATTACTTTCCCCTGTCAGGAGCAAAGTGTCCCCTAAATCCAGTTCCCTCCCACAAAAGCGTGAGAATTTCTCCACTACTTGGGGTCTGTGCAAATCATCTGCACTACAAAAGAGCCCTGGCTTCTTCCATTTTAGGAATCTGGGAAGGGTAAATATTTAGAAGTGCTGGCATAACAATGGCAGAAGTAGAAGGAAATTAAAATTTGAGATCCAGTGCTGAGACACATTTGGCTTAAGCCTTGGGTGAAAAAAACACAAGCTTTTTGGTAAATTGGTGAAACGTTACAATTTTCAGCTTTGGAATACAGAATCAGCAGGAGTCTGTGTAGAATAAAACACACAGTTTTGAAACTGTGTCCTTTTTGTTCTTGTTTAGGTTTTTTGTTGGTTTTGGTTTGGTTTTTTGGTTTGTTTTTTTTTTGTCAGACTCCAGAGTGTGTTGTTTGGTCCCTTTCTGACAGGTTGCAGGAAGTAATATTTCACTGAGCAAATACTAGCACTGTTAAGGGAATGGGGCTCTTTATGGAAGACAACTGCTGGTATGAGAACTTCTTGAATATAAAGCTTAGGGGCTGTAGGTTGAATGAATATACAAAGTAAACTAACATTAAGACCATGGCATAGAAATTGATTTAATTATAGGAACTATGGTGTTTAGGTTGCAAAGTAGTTTGCCCTATAAAAGATTTTTTGTAGAATCTCTTAGAGAGTTTTCAGCATCTGTTGTTTTCAACAGCTGTTTGATACTGAGCAGAAAGATTCATCTGTTCTCTGCATAGCAAGAAAAATGTATTCTTGATAAATTCAGTTGAGCTGGAGTAACTCTTCGGATATTAAAGTTTTTCTGGTGTGTTTCAGTTGTCTTTGGGAGATTTTTGGCACCATGTTCAAATACCTAAACGTGTCCAAAGACTGAAGTCTGTTTCTGCCAGAATTTGCCGTGTGACTTATGAGCCTATATAAAGACCATTATAGTAACTTAGGCTGATACTTGGCTTGTCTTTATGCAAGACAACTCCAAATGATCCTTTAACTTAATTTTGAGCAATGCTGTATTTTTCAGAAAGAGACTATATAGAGTTGTCTGGATAAAGAGAACTGTACTTTTGGAAAGAACTTAAGTGTTTTGAAATTTGATTTATATTTTTCATCTAATTTAAAAGCTAAAACAAAAAATTGTGCATTCCATTGTAGAAGGAAATAGAGTTTAACCTCCACAGATAGGAGACTGCTTGCGTAGCTTTATCTGATGCCTCAGGGCTCTTAGCTCTCACTCAGCTTGCTTCAGGTTGTATGGGTCTTCAGAAAAGGCAGGTTTCCAGTTAGTTCTATTGGAAAGTTGTCAAGCTTTACCATCACTGTTGTGTTTTAATAATACTTTTTTCATGTCCCTTCCTATAATTTTGATTTTTACAGTTTCCAGATAATTCAGCACATCCCCTGACAGTTTGTTGAATTTTAGATCCCCTAATACCTGAAGGCTAGCAGAAGTTGCTCTGCAAGAGGTGCTAGACTCCTGAAATACAATATAAATTAATATTTGAAGATAGTTTAGAGACCACTCCAACACTTCAGTGCCTCGGTTTCCTTGCAAACTTTTTCAGCATTTTGGTTACCCTACTTAAATTAATACTGTTACCGCTAAGTTTCTTTAGCAGGATAACAAACACTTCAGTATTTAAATGCCTGTCCTTTCTTGGCTTATTCTTACTGAGAGTATTCTGCAAATTCTGAATTAAAGCAATTCAAAGAAATTCTTATTCCTGTGAGGTCATTTGCCCAACCTAGACACTGGAGAATGTGGTAATTTTTTTCAATTTAGACACCCAGTGCCAAGAGGAAGAGGAATAATACAGTCTTACTCTCTACCACAAAGATTCAGAGACTAGCACAGCACAGAGCATGTTTGCCTTCCTTGTTCAGAATCAGATATGTCCTATACAAAAGGTGACACTGAATCTTAGAGTTGATTAATCAAGCTCTTTTCCAGCCTTTTGCATCTTTATCTGTTATGGGTATGTTTAGTTGTTGCATGAGATATATTAGTTATTAAAACAAAAGCCCTTAAAATAGTAAGCAGAAAAAAGGAATTACAAAGAGAACTGAATTAATAGTAAACTGAATTTCAACGAATAAACTTGCACTCTATGGTAGGTTAGTCTCTTAATTTAAAATTAGTATCAGTCTTCTTCAGATTCAAGGTCTGTGGCAAATGTGGAATTTTGGTAGTAGTTCCATGGAACTCATCTGGAACTCAGGGTCGGTGGGATTCTATGATCTTTGCACAATAATGTTCCACTGGTAAAATAAATCATAACAGAGCATGTTTTACATCTATTTAAGGCTTGTGAGACTCTAAGAACTCTGTTAGGTTTCTGTTCAATAGTAACGAACAGGGCTCAGTTGTGACAGGTGACCCTCATTTGGTGTAAGATTTACCAGGACCATTTCATGGGTGTTCCATTTCTTCCCCAGTAATTCAGTTATAGCCCCATTTTACCTATCAGTTCTTTATGAACCAGCAGAATTCAAGGTGTTTATTTTACACTGTGTAAAGACAGACATTTCAAAATGGCTTTGGCTAGGTTGGAATGGCATTACTTCTGGGAGTTCTTGAAGTAACCTCTGACAAAGTAGATCAGAAGTTGGGAGGAACAGCAGGGATGACGGCTCTCATTGCTTATGGGAGGAGTGGAGAGCTTAGTGTAAGCAAATGTGACATCCAGTCCCTCTGTGGTCCTAGCAGCCAGGCAAACTGGTGTGCTGGGGAGCAGAGGTGTGCCCAGTGCTGCTCCTGCCAGCGCCCCAGTGTCCCAGCACCACGCCAGTGTCTGCACATGCCCTGCAAAGCTAGGATATAATTGCTGGGCAGCTGTGTGATAACTCTCAGAAAGGGAAGACTTGGATTTAATGCTGAAATGCAGCTGAAGGATTTCAAGCTGAGGTTTCTCACCAAGTAGTGGACTCTTCATTCCTCAGCTCTTTACTGGATTGGGATGAAGGGCATTCTTTGTACTCCTAGGTATCCAAAATTTACAGGACCAGAGCAACAGAGAGCACCAGTAAGAGGAACAGGACTTTATAATCTGGTGGTGAGGTCACTTCCTTGGAAGGGGGAAACACAGGCTGGACTTTGAGGACTCTCTATGTACTTTACATGAAACAGTGCACAGAGTTTATGAACTGTCTTGGAAGATTAAGCAGAACTAAGTGTAACCTGTAAAGTGGTGCACAGTTTCTGTCTAAGGCTCTTCATCAATAATTGAGAAATGGTGGTAATAAACATAGAATGAAAGTAAGGTTTTTGTACATGTGGTTTCTTTTTTTTTTTTTCAGATGCTTGACATTGCAAAATTGATTCATTTCATAATAGAATTTTATGTGGTGAAAGCTTTTTTTAATCCTATTTTAAGCTTCTGTATAATCTTACTTTAAATGTGCTAATCAAGCTATGGCTTGTGTACTTGCCAGAAAAATTATTCTTGATTTGTGTTATAGTTGAAAGAGAAATGAGCATATTTAAAATCAATAGAAATTCTGAATCCACATCTGTGGATATAAAATGTTGATGTAATAGTGGTGCATGTCAAAACTCTTCTATTTCTCAGTTTATAACTTCAAAGTGAAGAAATGAAAATGTATTGTACTACAGTGCATGACTGGATTAGGGTATTAAAGCAGGTTCTTTATTATGTTTATCTCTAATTTAGTTGGTTTCAAAAACTCAGTTGTTATTAGCTAAATTTACAGTGGCAGTTTTAGGTTTCTAGGAAGCTCCAGTGACCACTGTAAAGAGGTAATTTAGTGAACCTGTCACTAATAATTTCATTCTGCAGCTAATAGTAATGGGTTTAACCCAGAAATTATGAACTGGGCCCCCCTTCCCTGAAGGAAATATTTCTTTCCACCTTTAAATATAAGGAGGAGTGAGCATAGGAAATTTAACGGAACCTGTTATTTTATTTTTGTAATCATGAGGCTTTTGTGAAGTACTGTGCAGAATCAGTAATGTACAGCAGAGTTTTCCTTTAATTACCTCCTTCTAAAGGCTTCACTGCTGCCATTTTAATGGAATACAGCTTTATCTGCTGTCACTCACATGTTTACCTGGAAACTAGCTCCAGATGGCTGTGGAATCTTTGGGGTGCGTTCTGTGCACAAGAAGCCTGACTGCTCTCAGTCATGATCTGAAGAGCGTTGATGCTCTTGCTCACTGTTTACAGTGGCTGTGCAAGTAGCTCAGTACTGCAGCACTTGTGAGGAAAGTCATAGCAGATAATGATGTTTTTGAACTGTTGACTTTTTCTGAAAGAAAAAATGCAGTCATTCAACAAGGAACCTGGGAAAATGCCCATCAGTGCCTTTACCAATTGTACCTCACTATGTTTTAGTATTGAATTAGAATTCTAATCACTGACTTGTTTTCCATCTTGTCCTAGTGAAAGAAAGTCCTTTATGTAGGGAACTGGAATTTCAGCCCTTTCTTTCTGCTTTGTTATTTTGTGAGAATTCAAAACTAGTTCAGCAATAACATTTTGTACAGAAAAATCAGAGGCAGAGGTTGTGCATAATGCACAACCCTATGATTTTAATTTCTGCCTTTTAGTTATATTCTATATACTACATGCTTTTTCTTCAGCATTTTTAAAAAGTTTCTCTTTAGTCCTGTAAAGCCTATTGCTTTTGCAGTTTGTACTCTAATAAACACATTATATGCATGGGTTCTCATAAGTGAACCTAAATCATCAGTGCCACTGAACAAAAAGCATCGCCCCCATCTGGTTGTCCTTGCTTGCTGTAGCCACCATCCTTAAGCCAGCAAACAAGCTTGTGCAAGTATGTGGGGAGTTGAATTTAGAAAATTCATTGGTATTAAAACTAATCTCTGAAGAGGAAGTGTGTGGGTGAACATGATAAGCACATGTTTGCATGATAGGCACTTACCTCTTAAAATTGCCACCTAGCTCTGAAATTCTTTTTCCTCTGATCCTGGGCCAAGCATTCCAGGTTCCTTTCTCTCCCTTTTTCCCAGCCCCCTTCCCCATGATATGTGTGAGCAGTTTGCTCTCACCCCTGGTTTATAATGTGCCAGTAACCAAGGAGCTCAGGGTCATTCACCGTGCACAAAGTGTTGGTCCTGCCCGGCAACTGACACTCAGCTGTACTGGAAAGGTGGAAGGAACGCTGGCTGGTATTACAGTCTCTTCTAATGCCTAGCAGCAACTCTGTGTACCTTTGAGTACTGTGACCAGATCATGTGATAATTTTTTTTTGTCCACTGTGAGGAAAAACATGGATGTGTCATACAAGTATGAAGAACAAGTCATGCGAAATTCAGTGGGATGGTTCCCTCAAGGTTAGATCATTTTTGGCTTTGTTTCTAAAGCAAACTCTTTGAGAAAGATTTTTTTTTTTTTTTTTGCTAGTAGACTTATACTTGTTTTGGAAAGGGCATATACAAAGATTAATATATTTTGACAAATGAAGCAACCTTACTGAGGCTGGTCTCTTTTTTTTTAGTAGCTGGGCTACTTGAGTGAGTTCTTGCTGGGAAGGTCAGTACATTTTGCGTTCATTGCTCTTTAAAATGATATCTGCTGGTGACTGTTAAATCTGTAGACTAAACGAGGCTGTTCTGTGAAGTAAGATTTAAAATTATCAAAAGACTATTCAGGTTTTACTATCTGAACACTTGCTATAAAGGTTCAATGGATTGATAGTTAACAGGTTTCTCAAGTTCATTAAAATTGCCAGTGCCCATGCCCTGGAACAAGTACATGGTGCAATTGAGGGAGCTGGACGGGAGGGAATTGCAAAGGGACCAAATTTCTCTTGGAGCCATGGAATGGCTGTGCAGCTGCTGCTGCTTGAGGCTGCCAGGAATCTTCCACAGCTGCTGTTTCCTTATCTCCATGTCTGATATGGAGGTGCTTTGCTGGTGTTAACTTTGTACAGCTGTGGTACTGCTGGCATATGCCCAGGCACTCCTATTTGCCAGGATATAAAAAAAACCAACTGCATAGTTGTAGTCTCTAATGACCAATACTGACTAGTGTTCTCTCAATTCTCATAGCCTGGCTTCCTTTGCAGACTGCTATCAGTCTTGCTGCTTCAGAGTCCTGATCCTCAAATCCTGGGTATGGAAAGATACTATACTCCTAAATACATTTCAGCAGCTGATCCTCTTTAGATTCCTTAATTCTTGTGTGAAGAGCATTAACCTGATACTAGAGTTCATATAACCAGTAGAGAACCAAATCCTGTTCCAATGAAATCTCCTAGAAACTGAGCATGTGTAGCCTGTATAGTAATTTGATAAAATGCTAAAATCAGTATTGTCCAACTGAATTTCTACATGCATCACAGAATGTATAAGTAATCTAGTCAAAGTTCTCTTGAATTTCATCTTTAAGTAGGTATCCAGCTGTATTTATTGAATGTAAATCTCAAGAGGTACCCTTAAGCTTGAAAAGCACTCGAGTACCTCACCTTAGATATTTTGGTCAATACTGGGTCATCTTCTGCATAAAAGTCTGATCTCTTAAATGGACCTCATGCAGAGAAGCAATTTATCTGGGTTTGTATTACAACTGTAATGCAATATTTCTGTACCTTGTGCTTTTCTGAAGGATTTTTTTGAGTCAAGCATTGATCAGGAAGGTTTGCAATTGCAGTTTTGTACTGACAACACAAGTTTTGTACTGTACAGTCAGAACTGCATGGCTCCAGGGAACCTGTGCACAGTAGAAAATGCCAGATCAGTTTTTGGAGAAGACACACCTCACAAACCTTGGTCATAATACAAAAGGAATAGAGATAGCATAGAAAAATCCATAGGGGAATGTTACGGGTGTTTTGTAGTTTAGACTTGTCTCAAGGTTTTTCCCATAGAGTAGCAGGTGAAATGGAAGTGTATCAAACTTGGTGAAGAGTTTTGGAAATTATGTGGCTTGCATAATTGGCAATAACTGTATTTTAGTCGAAGTTGTGTGAAATCAGAGGCTTTTGCAAAAATCTGACATCTCCTTCTAAAGCCACAGAGGCTGAGGCTTTGAACAGTCAGGTTCTTGATTTATCTGAATATATCAGGAATTCCCATGCTCACGTCTGTTTGCTAAGAGACGGCCAGAAAAGATTGACTTCACATTGCAGGGGCTGTGTTTGGGTAAGCCTGTGGCAGGCAAGCAGCCTGGTGAGCAAACATTGAGGTTGTGCTCAAACACCATTTTCTCCTGCCTTGTCTGTCAGGCCTTCCTTAGTGTGTCAGTAAAGCTCACTTCAAATAAAAGGTCCTCTCTGGGCTCTAGCAATGCTTATTTGCTCCAAACACTTAGATCTCTCTTTTTTTCTGGGGAAAAAAAAAAAAAAAAATATTAGCTCTGGTGCTTATTCAACTTTCCTAATGAAGAAAGGTGAAGGTGTGATGTTGGTTGAGCACAAAGGGAGGGGGAGTCCTTTCAGGTATTGCTTGAAGGTTTAGGTAGCTAACTTTGAAAACCTTAAAAAATAAGAAAAAGGCTGCTAGGGATTTCCTCTCCTGTTAGTTTTACTAAGCCAAGGGAGCTAGGCTGCGCTGAAGGTTGAACATGCAATGTACAACCTTCAGAAAGGTACAAGAAATGTTTTAGAAATGTTTCAGAATTGCCAGTTACCCAGTTTACTCTTAAATTAATAGCAAGAACCTTCTGCTTAGCTCTGTAAGTGAATGAACAGCAAAATTAATGTGATATCTGCAACATAAAAGTTTATTTTGCACACAGCTGTTAATATTGTATAAGCATTATATGGCAATACTTACGCCGTTGTGTTAAATACGGATGTTACCTTTTTCGTTTCCCTAAATTAATTTCAAAACAGTTGTTCCTATCTTAAAAATAATTTATATCTTTTGAAAGAATCCCATACATTGCAAGACGTTGCTGTTTCCTGAACTAAGAATATGAATCTGAAAAAAGTGACATTTCCTTTGCTTCCCTAACTGAAATGGAAACAGTGATATTTGTGGTTTCTGCATTGTTGCTATATGAATTTCTCCAAATGATGGGAGAAATACAGTTCTTTGTTACTTCTTTGATTACAGACAAGTTAATGTGGTGGTTATTAAAACAGTATTAGTAAAATACATTTCTCCTGTCGTGGAAAAAAAATTACACTGCAATAGTCGTTTTCACTGCCATCAGGCTGGTGGTTGTAATTTAAGTGCTGGTGTTGTACAAGGGGTAGAATTACTGCTTTTATGTCACTTGTTTATTTTATGTTCAGATAAAGCATTCTGTTAGTTTTTCCCCCTGGTCAGTCTGGACTGTTTTACAAGTGACATTATACATGTGTGCACTTACATAAGATATATTTAAGTTTAGTTACTTCATAGTGGAAAAGGTACACCTGTGAGAAAGGAATGTGAATGAGAAAATATAACTGTGTGTAAACATGTTTATGCAGCTGCATTTTAATGTAACTTATTATTGGAGCTGTTTAGCGAATGAAACACTGTTTAGAGAATGAAACTTTTACAGCTGAAGACAAGCTATTAAAAGCTCCTTCAAAACATTGTAAGCTGTAGATAAATCAAACGTATATTCACTTCTGCTTCCAGATTTATTTGTTTTTTTAACAAGTTTTCTTCATATTAGTATCTGAAAACTATTTGAGATGCTAATAAAACTATCTTATAAACTTTCCATATTAAAGCTTTTTTGCAGAGTATTAAATCTAATGTTTTCTTCTGTTTTTCACAGTTAATACACAACTTTCAGGTTTTTTTAAGTAATGTACATAATTTCATCCAATGTGGAGAATTTTAAAACTTAATCGCTTTTCAAGGCTTTTTGTGTGATGTGGGACTTGAGTTACTGTGGAACCTCAAATATGCATTTCAGTACATGTGGTTTGGAAACATGGAAAATAAAAGGTTTATGTCTGTTAGATGTCCACCCAAAAAAAGTCATTAAATCTATATTAGTATTTCTGTTCTGCAAGTAGATAAAACAAGACAGTGTTATATGTCATAAAACTCAGCCTTTACATGTAAAATCTCAGAATCTCAATGAAAAAAAGTTAGGGAAATGCTGACAGTGACTTGTTACAGTTGGGAGAAGAGGCAAGGCTGTAAAACGTCATTATCATTCTTTGAGAACTTTTAAAAAAAATCAATAAAGGCCAAAAATCAATAAAGGAAGTAGGTTAGAATCAGGCTGTATTTGTTTGCAGAATCATACTGAACTAACTTTTTCATTACACTAGGGACTGAGAGGACATTGTTCTAGGCACTTCATGGACAAAGAAAGACCTTCTTCGCCCCCAGAAATTTATTTCTGTGCTTTGACTTCTAGTGTTATTTAAGCTGATGTGGCCTTAAATGCCCAGTTTCCAGCGTATTAAAAAGAATATGTTGGCATCTGTTTTTTTGAATGTAGTATGTGGAGTTTAAATTTTCCAAATCCAAGCCAGATGTCCTTTGCATATCTTAACCCCAAACAACCAAAACAAACAAACCAAAGCCCAAAAAACAACCACAAGGAATAGAGCATGAATAGTGAGCATGTCTGAACTTTTCCCCTGTCACTAGTGCTGCAGAAAGACTGCTTTGCAAGGTCTAAAGATTTCTCAGCCTGTAAACTCACTCAATTCTCAGCCTTTCTCCAGGTTGTCAATTATGAAAGATCTTGTGATAAAGTCTGGATGAGTGGAAGCTGGAGAAGGAGTCAATTTACTTCACATCCTCCATTGATCAATGTTTCATCTTTGTGGAGGCAGCAGACTGTAAGTAGAGGAGTCTGTAAGTGTACTTAAGGCTTCTGCCATAGGTATATGATGATATTGAATCAGTTTTGCTTATAGTATGACCTGTAATTATAAGAAGGTCTGTCTTCTACACTTCAAGGGGAAGAAAAAAGTGTATAGAAGAATACCAGTGTAAGAGGATGCAGATTTTAATACCTTGATTTTCAGTCACTGTGTTTTCTTCATCCTGTATCTCAAATAAATAAACCTACAGATTGATGTGTCAGATTTTCATTGCTGGCTACTTTTGTTTTTATATTTTGCAATATTTTCTTTCTTCTCTGGATGGGTAGCAGAGGTTGCAAATGAATTCCAATGTTCAGAGGCTTCCAAATGCCAATTTTGAGCGTTTCCAACTTCATTTCCTTATGGACACAAGCATTCTCTTTTCAGGTTCAGTTTATGCATAGGAGCAGAGAGCTCACTTTAGCATGGCTGCAGTCTCAGTCCTCTCTGTGTCTGTGCCTCATATTTCTGGACCCAAGAACACTTGGGAACACCGTATAGGCTCTTGGATCTCTCTACAGATTGTCAGGTGTGAAGATTAGTGGCAGTCTAGACCTTGTAATCTCTGATAGATCAAGCTGACTCAGCCCAATTAACTTCTCAGTGCAGTGCTGGTGTGTCCCAGGTGCTGCTAGAAGCTGGAAGTGTCTGGTCTGTGCCCTGTGTGCCTCTGAGTAATTAAAAGTAGGCACTGCTACGTTCGTATTACCTCAAGTGTTGCACAAAAATATACTTTAGTATGAAAAGTAGTAAATTAATGGTTGGTTCCTAACAACCAATATTTTTCCTGTTATGTTGTTTATTTTAAAAGGCATTTGGTAAATTGCCTACTGCAAGCACTGTGCTATGGCATCTAAAAGGCAACAGAGACTTTTGCATCCAAGAAAAAAAGACCCACCAGCCAGGAAATTCTGGAGGTGGATAGGAATTGTAATAAAAATTCAATGTAGCTGTAATAAAATATGTGCAGAGTACATTAGTGCCACATGCAGAACTCATTTTGTCATTTTAACCTCTGATTGGCTCTTTTATTCTGTATACCCTTATTCTCCCCAGTTCATTAGCAATTCATCAGAATTTCTACAGTACCTCTTGTGCCTTCTGTCTGGCTTTCAAAGATTTTGGAAGCCTCTGCACTTTTTTCCTGAGCACTTGCTGAGTCCTTCATCACCCATTTGTCCCCAGAACACCCAAGACTTCCACTGGCTCTCTTATTAACATGCAATGTTCAAAGTCTTTCAGCTTCTTCTGGAGCTCTCTTTGGAAGAGTGACACTGTGACAAGAAGAACCTGTGATTAATGTCATATTAAGCTCAAAGAAGCAGGTGAGGGCATCCAGGCAGGAAAGGGTACAAGGTATAGCTGCACCTCCTGTGGTGGAAGGGGGTGGCAGCTTAGTCACAGCCCTTGATCAGGGACAGACAGAGATCAGAGAAGTGGCTGGCACTCAGTGGCATTGCCCGATGTCTTCAGTTTAGGGGAGTCTATGAAAGGGTCATGGCCAAGTACTGCAGCTCTTTGTATCTTGTTTGAAGAGAAAAAACTTCATGCATTACAACACTCTGTCCTGCTTTGTAAATACAAGCTTCAGTTTTTTAGGTTCATTTTCTTGCACAGACTACAGCTCCTTTGAGTCTCTACCATGGTTATCTTCCTAATCTTTTTCTGAAGTATTGTATACATAAATCTGGAAATGTATTAGTCTTTTTACTACTATTTGATTTTATTCATGAAGTATACTGTGAAAAATGTTATTTTAAAATCTCAATTAAAGAAACACAACTTATGACAGAAAAATAGAGAAAGCATCTCTTACAATAACTAAGTTAAAGAGTTTTTCTTTGCCTGAACAATCAAACTACTTGTAAAATGCATTCGCAGATCCATATACCTATGGACAGAGTTTCCTGATGCTTTGAGGATCATCTTCAATTAAACCAAGGCTGAATTAGTAGTGCAGATATCCTCCAGATTCACTCCACAGATGCATTTCCAGGCAGTGAATAGCGCACTTTATAGGATAAACTCGTTTATCCTCTCAAGGCTTCCACAGATCAAATCTGACATTCCTGGTCTGCCTTGAATCACTCTAAGTTCTTCCGTCCTTTTTCACTGGACCTGCTTTCCATTTACTGTAGGGCTCAGTTGTATTTTTTAATCACTTGCAAATAAAGAAGTCAGCATTTGTCTGCTGTTGCTGGAGATGAATGGTGGGATAAGTAGCAACATTAGAAGTGATGCCGAAGGGGATGTTAAAGGGTAGATGATGGAAATATCCAAACCAGGAATATGTTGGGGGGACCCAGGGCAACCAAGGCTCTGCAGGGCGTAAGTGTAGCATGGGGAAAAGGTTTCTCAGCACTTAGTGCTGAGTTTGGTTTTCAGATACTGTAAGGACAATAATCTACTACAAGGCTGTAATTCAAATATATGATACACTATTTAAATCCCATTTGGACAAATACTTTTATTAAGTATATCTCTGAACATGCATTATACATTTGTTTTACTTTCACCCTTGGGAACAAAGTATCTGCATTAAATTTATGTGCTAAGAAACTAACACTATTTTCTGCAGTACATATAATCTTAAGAGTCTTAATAGACTGTAATCCTTTAGATTTTTATAGTCCTTTTCCTCCTAGATAAAAAAGCAGTTAGCAAATATGTGCCTCTTGTCATTTCTTTGAGGTAGTTAGCAAATACAAGGGACACAGTATCTGCAGTGAACTGATAAACAGTAGTATTTACACATTTCAGAAATACTTTTATTAGTAGATATTTTTTAAAAATACATGGAGCTGTGTGACTTTGGAAGAGTAACTTTGAGATTATTCTTTTGGTGCTTCCAGGCTATATTATGTGTTTCAGATATTCAGAAAGTGAATACTGTATTGCCATGCTACTTTCATTTTGAATTATGGTTGAGTTACCAGCTGTGTAGTAGTGCTGTTTTGCTGAATAAATAGATTTGAGCAAAATACATTTCTTACGTAAAATCTGTCCTAGATGATTAACGCTGAATGGTTCTACCTTGGATAGAAAGCAAGTTTTCTCTTAGAGACTCCATTAGTGTTAGAAAAATGATGTTCTAGATGGGATGCTGATGGTGTGGGGGGAGGTGGAGATGGCAGCTGATGCCAGTGAAATTTCCCAGTTTAAGCTCAGTGAGAAAGTGAAGGAAGACAGGTTTAACAAAAAAAAAAAAAGTTTCCCCTTAGAAGTGGGGAAGCAGCACAGTTTCTCACCACCTGTTAAAGACCAGATCCAAATAGCAGAAAGAGCTGCCTTGGGTAAAAACTTGTATCACAATTGGAATGCATAATTCTAAGGTCACACTAAGGGAAGTTGAGCTTCAGTGTTTCCTTTGGTTAAATCTTTTGCTTTACAAAGAGTAAAGGTGTTTATAGATGAGCAATTACTTTTGCTCCAACCAGTTCAACTTGACCCTGAAATCAGAGCTCCTGTATTTCAATAGAGAATAAGGAGAGCACTTCTAAAAGCCAGTCAGACGCCTGTGAATTGTGATCTACTTTGGATTTAGAGAGACTGATTCACAAGATCTGCCCCAGGAAGATGCCAGTTCTGAGGTTTATTATCTGAGATACCCAGAGTTGAGGAAAAACCAGGAGTCAGCTCCCAAAACACAAGGCTTGTGAGCATATGGGCTTTCATAGTTAATTTGAATGTAATATCCTAGTAAACCACAGACTGAGACCTGTTTGTAGCACTTCTTCTGGTAGGATTTTAAGCTCCTTATAAAACACCTCTGCTAAGTGAGCAAGTGCCATGTTCCCCATGTTAATACCTAGAACTGAGGTTTTAATTATCTCCAGACTTTGGTAAACTCTTATTTTTTCATTTTGAGTTGTGAACCATGAGATTTTCAGTTTTTCACAGTAATAGTCTATAAAAATTGTGTTTGTCTTTATAAAGTCTTATAAAGAATTGTTATCTGAGATGTATGTGGAGATGAACTGCAGGTCCTCAAATACTCCTCTATGGGTGAAGCTTTTTTAGGTACAAATACCGTAAAATCTGGTGGGGTAAAGGCCCTTAAATCCCAGTAGGTATTCTGTTGCTGGAGACCTGTTGGAGATTTGTAGCCACACACCAATATTTGGCCTGACAGCTAAAGGATAAAGTAAGAGCTTGGTGCTTGGTGGGGAAAAGCCCTTGCCAGGAGCTAATGAGGGCTGAAGTGAGTTTGAAATGCACTCCAAATGAGTCCCGGAGCTGTTTGCAGTCTCCCGCCTTCCTCGGCTCTTTCCCTTTGCAGCAGGCTGGTGCCAAGGCAGTGCCACTCGTGCTCTCCACGTGGAGAGGCTGGCGCGCAGCCCCGGCGGGCGCGGGCAAGTGAGGTGGCAGCGCTCGGCTCGGCCCCGCGCCCCGAACCCATTCCGAGGGGGCTGGGAGCGAGGGCGGGGAGCGACCCGGAGCTCCCGCGGCAGCAGCAGGAGCAGGGAGGAGCCGCCGGGCGCTGCCAGAGCTCGAACGTGTCGCGGGGAGGGGCGGCCCCGGCTCCCGGCGCTCCCCGCTCGGGGCCAGTGTTGGGGCAAGCGGAGCAGCGGCTCCGGCTGTGGAGAGAGCGGGCTCGGAGCCTGGGGATACCTGGATCGAGACCGGGCTGCCGCCTCCTTCCTGCCCATCTGTCCTGATTTGCGGCTGGTGAGTGGCGAGAGCTGCGTCCCGCTGGGTCGCTTCAGACCTGGCTGTGCCTTCAGAAAGCGCGGGGATGGAGATTAAATCTGTGTTGGTTACCCTGCAATGCTACTTTGTAATGTAAGTGGACTCCTGGGGTTGTGAGAGACTTTTCAGCTGGGTAGAAATGCAGGAGAGCTTAGCCCAGGACCCCGCTGAAGAGCCTGGTGAGAAAGCAAACCCGTCCCCGACTCGAGATCCGGTTCTCTTGGGGCAGATGCTCTGTGATAAAAGTGCTGTATGAGGTTTATCATTTGACCTTTAGATCACGGCTCAGCGAATGGGAGACTTTAAACCCACTCACGCTTGGGAAATGAAGCGGGGGGGGGGGGGGGGGCGGGAAACCAAACAGCTCCCATGTTTAGCTTTCAACGAAAATTATTGCTGGACTGATAGTGCAGAAGTGCTTTGCTGTGTTTTCTGTAGCCAAGTGCAAAAATGCTCTATGTTTTATCAATTAGGTGTGACTACCAGTGTGTACCTGCCTGATGTGCCCTGACGGTCTCACTGATTCTTTGCCTTCTTTATTGTACTTAGAGGGAGATTATATTGGTGCTTCCTATAGGAAGAGAAATGCTAATATTAGTAACAATTCTTTTTACTATGTTACTACGTTCAAACACAGTCTTTAAATTTGGACAGAAAACAAAAACTTGGATTCTAAGCAGGTGGCAGAGAGGTTTCTTAACCTCTTACATAACATTTATATAGCCAGGGTGATGGTAGGTATAGCTGGGGCTGTACCTCAAAGTGTTGCTTTTGTGCCCCTTTACAGCTGTAATAATTTCAATATTAGTCCCACATCATAATGAAGTAAAAACATGTAGAACTGTCAATGCAAATAACTCTTTTTACAGCCAGAAAGAGCCACATTTTAGTTTCTTCCATTCTGTGTAAGCAGGATTAGGGCTATTTTGGATCCGAATATTTGCAATTACAAAAACTTTAAAGTCTTTCATATGGTAATGGAAAGTCAGTAAGTTGTGTAAATAAGATTTAGTGCAATGACAGTGTGGCACTTGTAAGCAATGTTTGGAGTTTTTTAACAGCTTTCTGGGCTCTTAAACTCTGCTGAGGTATACACCTGCTTTCCAGAACTGTGCACATTTTTTCTTGGAGTAGTGTGGTTCCAATAATTTCTGATTGTAGCTGTATCTCATTCCAAAACTCAGAATATTTGAAGCTTTCTTGGACTTTAATACATTTTCTTCTATTTTCCCTACATAGATATGCTTTTTTTCCCCCTCTTAGAATTAAAACTTTAGAATCCTACAAAACTTCTGGAAGACAATTCAGAGCTCCTTGTTGTTGCTTCTGAAGCATCTGTAGTCTGATTATATCTATTGTAAATTTTGACTTTGACAAGACTTTGTAGTTAAAGCACTTCCATTGATTTCTATAGTTGAAGCCCTGCAAATGGTTTCTGGAAATGATCTGCTGTTGCTTTGTTCTTTATGCCAGAAGAAGTAACTTTAGCTTAAAAGCAAAGGAAAATCTGTTTCTGAGGGTCTGAAGAACCCTGGTTTTCCCATCCTTTGCAGTCTTTCCCAGCTCCCTCGCCCCATAGCTGTCGCTGGTGGGTTGGTTCTTGTGCCAGTTTGGCAACAGTGGTTGCCAGTGCCCATCTGTACATGAGCTGCGCTCCTGGCATGGTGACATCTGGAAACCCCCTGTCACAAGAATTGCGGTTCCCGAGCCAGCCTGTGACACAGGAAATGAACTCATGGAGTCTCAGGTTCGGGACAGGGCAGCTTCAAAGCCTTGCAAGCTGTGGAGAGGGATCGCAGGGACAGCGGTCTCTCAGAAACATTTGCAGGAGGAGAAATTTCCCCTCTACAAGCCTCTTCTGCTTCATAATTGTCTGCTAACTACTACCTCATGGAACAAGGACTTAGATTGCTGAAAATCTGCTTGTTAATAGGGTGACATTAGTTGAGAATATGGGTATTTATAGACGTGCAGAAAACACACTGACCATAATGGCATTTCTCAAAAATAGGAACTGTGTTGTACCAATTCACAAAGTGAAATGGCTGCATTAATAAATATACCAGGTAAATTTGCTCATTGATAAAATAAGAAATTGAGACTTCCTGAAGCTGAAATGCTTCTATTTAATGTACTTGAAATACCTGGGGGAAGAAAAGGAGAGCACAGGGATGACTTGTTCTGGGAAACGCCTGTATTTTGTACAGAGAAAGTTTTTCAGGGAAGAGGTAGGGGTTAACAGCTGAAATGAAAGAGAAAGAATTGAGGTATAGAGAGAAACCAAGCACCACATATGATGGCATTGGAGTAAGAGCTGGAGAATTTAAAAAATATCTAGCTGGGAGCCAAAATGGAGATCAACAACCATGAAACACTAAAAAGCAGTTTGACTTGCTAAAGACCATTGCAGTGATAGATAAATAGACATCTCCCATGAAACCCAGTATCGAACACCAGGCACCACCTGTTACTTCTCTGGGCACAGAGAAAAAGCAAAGATACAAAGAATTCTGGTAATGTGAAGGAGGAGCAAATCCTCCTTTAGAGTGGCTGTGCACTGACTGGCACAGCAGACGAAGGCTGGAGAGGATTTAACTGAGTTTACAGACTGTAAGACTATTGGCCACGTTGGAAAACTTCAGCGTCTTAAAAGACTGCAAGGCCATTATGGTATTTCATCTGGAAGGAACCTTACCAATTAGCACTGGGATTGCTAAATGTTGCTTATTTTAGAAATGCACTGCTTCTAGAATCCAGCTGGTTTAGATGAATTTTAACATGAAAAGACATTTTTGTTACTTTGGACATTGTGTTTGTCTCAGAACTATGATGCTTTGTAGCTGACAGGTCTGCGAAGTCTATAAAGCCTGGGCTGGTTCAGCTGGTTGAGTGGTGCAATGCAGTCAGCCGAAAAGCTGTAGATAACTTTGAAATGAAATTTGAATTTTTTCCTACCTTAAATGAAAAATCTAAAGTCTTAGAACAGTTTAGTTTTAACTTTGTGCAAGTTACAGATTTGGGGTACTTTTTTTTCTTATGTGGTTAAAACAACCCTCAACACTTGGCTGTTCTCTGTTGTCTTCTAAAAATCTATAAATTATCTGTACTAGGTTATACTAAATTTCCACTACGTCATTCTCTCCTGGATTTGCACTTCTGTCATTTGCAACTGAAGGCATTCTGAGTTCAGATGCGATTTGTTGAACAAATTTTTTTTTTTTAAGTCTAGTTGGGGCTTTTTGTTGGTTTTTTCCTTTTTCAGAAAATTAAATCAAGGAAAAATTCTTTCAGTTGCAGTCAAAGGAACATGTGAACTTAATGCTAGTTTTAAAAGAACATGCTAGCTGGGGAACACCAAATCCCACATAGTTTGTGTGGTACAGCATTACTTTATTTCCTGAAGGGCTTGCAATGCTTGTCTACTGGGTGAGCTGTGTTCACTGTTAGCTCTACAGATAACAGATGGATTATGTTATGTAGAAACTTACTGTTGCTGTTATGAAGGAACATTGCCGCTACAGACCGTGTTACATTCCTGATATGATGCTCTTCCAGGAGTTGTTTTGAACTGCATGGCTCAAGTCCTTTCTGAGCAGTTACTGATATCAAGAGTGCAGTAATTAAAGACAGTTCTGGTTTTCTTCTCTTAGCAGTCCAGCTGGCATAATTTCTACAGAGATTGATCACTTTTAAAATACCCTGTGTCCAGCTAGAGACGTGGGTTGTATTAAACATGTAGATTAACACTTTTTCTAATTGTATTTAATCTTCTATTAAGTAGGGCTGCCTGCGTTAGAACCTGTATTTTCTACCACCTCATTATTCAGGCTACCTGTCCACTGCTTCAAAGCTTTTAGGTGTAAATTTTTATAAGTCTGAAACCCCCACTCTACTGGAGAATGCCAGGTCCTAAAGCAGTCTGATGCGTGCAGCAAAAATAAACTTAAACATTGAAAGAATTCAGAATTCTCAAAGACTAAATTTTCAAAGATTCCTATTTTTAGATTTTTTTTTTCATGGTCAGTATGTTCTTAGATTTCCCATCCCTTGTCATATTAAAAATCTTACTGTGCTTTTACTTGTGACATCTTAATTGGCTTATTTATTCATCCTCTAAAGAAAAGACTCTCAGTTAACTATTTCATTGGGCCATTGTTACATCTCTCTAAGTTTCCAGTCACTGCAATTATGGTAGAGGAGACAAAATGCAATGGAGAGTTAAGAATATATTTTGGTGTGACAGCTGCAGGTGAAGTTTTGCTGTCAGTGGATTTACAGCCACTTCTGTAAAGAAAGACACAAATAAAGTACCATAGTAAAAAATTTTTAATCCCTCAAACATGAGTGAAACAAAACTCAGATGGCATTAGCCTGGTCAAATTCAATGACTCAAAATAGAAAAGTTACCAAACCAAATGAAAATGTACAGCCCAGCTCACATTCTAGAGAATTAGTTTGAGTCCCAGTTCTTCATAGCTGTGACTGAACAAAATATTTAATCAGATGGCTACCTTAGCATGCAAAGTACTCTTGCTTTAATGTGCCATTGAAAGAACTTAAATGCAAGCAGGTGCTTGCTTTGCCTTTCTAAAAGAGTCCATAAAAATGAACAGAACTCAAGAGTTCCTCAAAGTTTAAGAAAAAAGAATGAATTAGCTCTGTCTGTTAAAATTTTAGTGTTTGAAATGGTTCATGAATTGCTTGTTCAACAGGAGAACAAAGTCAGAATTATATGTTGTGGTACTGAGGATCTTCAAATTTAGTAGTTCTAAAACATTTCTGAACAAAAGGTACTCAGGTAGGTATTACATCTATGGAAAATAAAGTGTTTATCTTTGATTGTATTAAATGGAGGCTGCTGAGCTGTCTAGACAAAAGTTAAAATTGCCCTGTCAGTGTTCCGAAGGGCACAGCTGCTGCGGGCATGAGTTTGGGCATCTGTGCTTGGCACAGAGATGTATGGTTTCCTTCATGAAGTGGTTGAAAAAAGCTACTAAAAATTAATGTTGCAAGTGTCCTGGGTTTAAAGCAAAAGGATGTGTGTCTGTCTTCCTGAAATATCAGATATTTGCAGTCTCTCTGTCCCTTCTGTTCAGTTATTACTGTAGACAGTAACTTTGAGAAGTGTACAGCAGTTTCAAGCGATGGTATGGATGGATCCAACTAACTTAGAAACAAATGCAACAGTATCACTGTGCAGCCTATCTCTTATGTGAGTGAATGTAAAAATAAGCAGCCAGAAATTCCAAAAATGCTGCCAGACACCTGGAGAGGAGCTTTCTCTGCCTCAGGGTCCAGCTCTCACTGAGGTTTGATGTCATCTGCAGTGTGAGAGAAAACCAGACTGCTGATACATGGTGGAATTTCACATAACTAATATATCTCTTCAGACCAAACTGAAGTTTAGCCAGCCCCTTGAATTTGCTCTCTCTGCTCAGCAGAAAGTCCTCATTGGGCTTGACTTTCCTGGGCCAGGAGAGGGGGTACCCAGCAGGAATGTGTGGAATTGAAGGCTGGAAAAATTTGTTTGTCAAGCAGCACATTCTCCTGTTCTGAGTGGGTATCTAAATGAAAGTGATTTCCCAGGGCATCTGGCTCTGCACATGATCTAGAACAAATAGCAGAGGATTAATTTTCGTTTCAGAAGTGGAGGATTTAGCTCTGTCTCAGAGAGATGCTACGTGGAGGGCTGCCAGGAGGAGCTTTCCAGTCGGCAAATCACTTTACTCAGAATTAGCATTCAGGCAATTAAATAGCTCAACTGTCTGGGCAGGCTTAGCTCTCTGAATACTCAGCAAAGGTATCAGGGAAGAAAATGAATTAGAAGCTTCCTTGTTTATCTGCCTTAATCTATGTATGCTGTGTCTCTCTGCAAAGTTCAATGTTTGTAATGCAAGCTTTGCAATTTGGACTTGCAATGCTGTTAATTAAATTCGGTATTAAAAAGTCAAAGCAGTTGTAATTAATTCTGTAATTGATTCTGTTTTTTCAGCAAGTGTTGATTTATTATTCTAAGTAGCATATAATTAGTGTTTTTCATGCTCTTTTCCCTCCTCTCTCACCCACAGTCATGTAAATTGGATAGCAAACTCGTCTGAGTGTGGTGTTTGACCTTTCATGTTATTTATCAAAATAATGATCTCCAATTTACCTTTTTATCTTATTAAAACAAAGTTATAGTTAAGATAGGAAAAATTTGCTGCTGTAAGTGCCTCACACAAGTTTTGATCTTGAGCTGTAGTCACTTCTACAATGTTAATAGTTCTCATTTACCTACCTATTGCCTGAAAAACCTTAGGAGAAAATCTTTTAATATCCTTTATTTATGACACATTACATTATGCACTGCCTTTAGAGTACACGTCGCTGAGAAGCAAGAGCTTCTCAATCAGCAGTAATTCAATCCTGGGATTTTTTTTTTTTTTTGTCAACTTGGGAAAAACTTGTGGTGGTATTTGTGGTTGTATTTTTACTATTCATAACAGTTCATTTTGAGCTTCTGTTAAAGACCTAGTATACTGTGAAAAATGCCAGTCACTTGTTTTTAAAATTTTAGAAGTTTAATAGTAATAAAATGGTTATAAAAATAGTAATATAATTAGAGTAATAAAATTTGGACAATTGAGATTAGGACAATATGAGACAATAAAAACAAAGAGATACGGACATCCAGGTACATTTTTCTGGGCAACACAAGCCCGAAAAAGGACACCTGTTAACAGAGGATTAAGCCTTAAAAACAGTTGCCTGTTGCATATTCATACATCTCATACGTGATGCATAAATGATTTATTATTCTAAGTAGCATATAATTAGTGTTTTTCATGCTCTTTTCCCTCCTCTCTCACCCACAGTCATGTAAATTGGATAGCAAACTCGTCTGAGTGTGGTGTTTGACCTTTCATGTTATTTATCAAAATAATGATCTCCAATTTACCTTTTTATCTTATTAAAACAAAGTTATAGTTAAGATAGGAAAAATTTGCTGCTGTAAGTGCCTCACACAAGTTTTGATCTTGAGCTGTAGTCACTTCTACAATGTTAATAGTTCTCATTTACCTACCTATTGCCTGAAAAACCTTAGGAGAAAATCTTTTAATATCCTTTATTTATGACACATTACATTATGCACTGCCTTTAGAGTACACGTCGCTGAGAAGCAAGAGCTTCTCAATCAGCAGTAATTCAATCCTGGGATTTTTTTTTTTTTTTGTCAACTTGGGAAAAACTTGTGGTGGTATTTGTGGTTGTATTTTTACTATTCATAACAGTTCATTTTGAGCTTCTGTTAAAGACCTAGTATACTGTGAAAAATGCCAGTCACTTGTTTTTAAAATTTTAGAAGTTTAATAGTAATAAAATGGTTATAAAAATAGTAATATAATTAGAGTAATAAAATTTGGACAATTGAGATTAGGACAATATGAGACAATAAAAACAAAGAGATACGGACATCCAGGTACATTTTTCTGGGCAACACAAGCCCGAAAAAGGACACCTGTTAACAGAGGATTAAGCCTTAAAAACAGTTGCCTGTTGCATATTCATACATCTCATACGTGATGCATAAATTCCATTCAAACACAGGATTCTGTCTGGTCACTGTCAACTTCTTCCTCTTAATCCTCATGCCATCTTCCTGTCTGAGCGAGGTGGGAAGAAGTTAGTTTTCTGCTGATAAGGGAGCAATAAATTCCCTTTCTCTGAAAGATTTAGGTGTCCTGTGGCTTCTATCTGTTGCGAGTCCTTTCTTAAACAAATACCTTACATAGCATAGTTTCTATTTTAACATTATGTTATAACCTAAAATTATATTTAACACATACTTAAGAAAATTAATACAGCATAACTTTCTAACATAACACAATATTCATTTTAATACTTGTGAAAAGCCAATCATAAAATACACATTTTTCACATCTACTATTCAGAAAATTTGATATGTGTGCTGAAATGGCTTGATTTATTCAAATAAGGCATTTCAAAATTTCTTTTATAAACATGAATGCCTAGTTTTTAATAGAAATTGGAAAGGAAGTTACTGAAACCAGCACATTATTGGTTATTAAATAATCTCTATTATGTGGGTTCGTTTCCTGCAGGTTTTCAAAGCACACAGGTAAATTGCAGTGCAATGGATGGTGACATCGTTTATACCAAAATCTGTTTTTATAAATAGCGGCTGTATCTTGGTTTTGTGTACAATGATCTTGTTCTGTGCATGTCAGCCATTACTTGTTAGCTGTGACACAGACACTGACAAATCTCTATTCATTTGACTTATAACTTGGTGTAATCACTGCAAATCGACATAACTTCACTCTTAACATTTTGTTGAACAAATTTAAGTACTTTAAAACATTCCTGGCAATGTGTATGGCTCCTTTCCCTGTCTCCCTGTGTTGCAAAAGGTGAAGCTCAGAGCAGTTTTACTCATATTAATTTAAAGTTATTTTTGAGCATCTAAAAACACTGCAGCTCTCTAAACTGTTCTTTATTTGTTTCTTCAGGAACATCACGTGTCCACTGAGAACTTGGAGCATGGCTATGAGCAATGCCAGTGACTCCATGGTCCTGAGCAATGGCAGCATCTTGTCAAATGCTGCTGGCCCAGGGGTTGTTGCAGCAAATGATGGAGACATCATGGTCCAACAACTCCCGTCCAAGGAAACACCAAGAACAAAACCAAGTCCAAATGGCTGCCTGCAACTAAATGGTACAATCAAACCATCCTTTCTGCCTTCAGACAACCAAAGAACTCAGCAGATGTTGTCGCAATGCTGCCACCCTTGTCCATACCATCATTCTTTAAGTAGCCATAATAACAAGCAAGAATGTCATTCAGTGGTTGGCAGCTCAGCACCATCTCCTATGACCTCATGCTGCATGCAGCCACATACTGAGTACTCAGCCTCTATTTGCCAAAAACACACCCCTGTCTATCAGCCTGCCTGCTGTCTTCAGCCCTCCCTATCCTTCTGCCTTCACCATCAGTGGCCTGACCATTTCCAGCATCAGCCTGTGCAGCAACACATAGCCAGGATAAGGTAAGCAGGTTGCATTATTTCTTAGTTCTCAGGATGGATAATCTTTTTCTGAACTATTTTGTTTTCTTACAGAAGTAGAAGATCTGAAAGGAAGATGAACCAAATTTATTTCCCAGTGATTTTACAGATAAATTTTCGGTGCATCACCAAGTCATTATTTCCAGGAGAAACCAAGTCAGGAGATTTGTTTTGTTGGGCTCCATGGTTATTCCTGAAATGAAGTAGTTCTTTCTTGGAAAAAAAAAACAAAAACCACTGCTGGTTTTTTTTTTCTTGTTGGGGATTGTTTGGAAGCTCATTAGCTCTTTTAGAAGACTCAGGCTACACCAATATTGTGTAAAACAAACCACTATAGAGGTAGCTAAGAATACACTGAAAGATCTGGTATGTCTGCACAGTCCAATCAAAACACATATTTCCTTAAAAAGATGCATTGAAAAATATTTTCAACAATTCTGTTCTCAAATGTACAGGGTGTTTTTTCTTTGTCAGGTCAGCTGGTTCAGTGGGTTGCCCTCGTGTCTTTTCAGTGTAGGTTGTCTGCTAAACTTCAAAATTGTGCTTGGATTGAGAAATTTGGGATTGTTCCAGGTTTTAGTCCTTTCTGTTCTCTATTTCATAAGAACCTGCCTCTTTGTATTTGTTAGCTTTGGAGTTCCAGAGCTTCAGGGAGCAACAAACACAAGAAAAATCTTCTACAGCCTCCTGGTCCTGGGCAAAATCAGCCAATCTAAGAGGCAATTTCTAAAAAGCAAATTCCCATAGAAGGAAGACACTTTGAAGCTTTTAAGCAAGGTTACTATTTTTTGAGTTGCAGTTGGGCTAAAAGGGGTGGATTTTCATGGGAGCATTAAAAACTACCCTTCTCCCTGTTTTGTAACATCTGCACCCTTATTCAAGAACTTGGAGCTGTAAGTGTTTCTCAGTCAGCTACAATGATTTTGTCTTGATGAAATATATGAGCTAATTTTAAACTCCTAAAAATATCAGACTGGGAAAAACATGTAGTGTGGAAAAACTCAAAGTGAATAAAGCTTTTTATTCACTCAAAGTGAATAAAGCTTTTTTCTCCTAAGATAAAAGCAGATGAAAATAGGGATGATAATACAGAACGCAAATCAGCTTTCTCCTTAGTTATTCCACTTACAAATGGAAAAAATCTTAATTGTCAGAACTGCTTATAATCAGAGATGTATTTTCCACGCCATACTAGTTTAAATGTCAAGCAAAGACGTATAATTTTGTATGCAAAGGTATGCAGGAATTTGAACTATTGTAGGATGAGTCGTACTTTTCAAACTGTCAGAATGGTTGCACTGATTTCACTGTTTTTCTCCCTGTGCAGCAGGGTTGTTAAACTTCATCTATATTCCATAGTCATGAGGAAGGGAACAAATGCCATCCATAGTCTGGGTTTCTGGTTTTAGTCTAGAAATAAAAACAGTGAAAATTTCTTCTGGATATGATAAAATAATGTTTTCTGTCACACTTCACAGATACAAAAACTGTTTGAACTGCTCTGATTGGGCTCTTGAGCCAAGACACTGGTTTTTCATCTTCCTTGCCATACCATGCACTTCTACAAAAATGTACAGAAATTATTAATGATGATTTATGATAAATGGTTTTTCTTACTGCTAGCAGTCAAAACAAAGATGCAATCCAACCTTTAAAGCATCTGTACTTATTTAACCAGCTCTGTCTGTTAGCATACCCTGCATATCCCTATCAAATGATTACTGGACTGCTTCCATGCCTTTGCACTCTGTAAACTGCCCATGGCTGCATTAATGGACAGTGTATACTGATCTGACTGTCACTTAGCATGGAACCAAAGACTTCTTTTCTCTCTTCATACTCAGCAAGGTGTGTCTGAATATAATAGTCTGTCATTGTATTGTGAAGTTATCACCCAGAGAGGCCACTGTCAATGTAGACATGTTGGGAGATGGTAAAAACTGGGAGCAACTGGATGCAGCCTTGCAGGTGGATGGATGTGCACTGAGGAGGAAGCAAACTGCCTCATGTGTAGCTCCTTGGCAGTGCTAAAAATGAGAGGTGATAAATGTGTATTTATTTTTTATGTGCTCAGTCACTTCCTGTAAACAGAAGAGTAACACTTAGGTGTGTGATATTTCAATGTGATCGCTGTTCCACACTCTTAATTTTATTGCAGTTTGAGCTTATAATTTGCACAGCAGCTTCTTCTACAGGTATTTTTATTACAAGGTTCATTGGAAATCATCCAGCTTTAGGAAACGTGCATATTTTAACAGGGTTATTTAAAATGCAGGTTCTCATACAATACATTAGTTAAATTAAGTATGTAGTCAAAGTACACTTAATTTAGCTTCTTTCTTTTTTTAAAAAAATGCATTCAAATATTGTTATATTTTAAGAAGGGGGAAAAGTTTTGATTAGATAGAGGAGGGTGAACACTTCTTGCAGACTGTATCACCAATGCTTACAGCTCTGGGCAGGTAACCAGTTGTTTCAGCACAACAGGCTTTGTCAGGTTTTGAAGCCCAAGGCTTAACATTTGTCGGTGACCTAATATTAAAGGAATGTGGCTTTGGTATATCATTGCAGATTGGAGTGAGTAAAGACAGATTGAAATAATGCCACACTTGTCCTATCCTCTTAAAGCTGGCTGGATCTGGAATTTTATAGAGAGTTCAGCTTTGAAGTTTAACTAAATTACATGGAAACGTCATCTATTCACTGCATCTTGAGAGTATGGACAACTGTTAATTTTTTTTAGGTTGGTGAAAACATTCTGTAGCGTAAAAGAAAATATTTTTAGTGGTTGGTGTTTTGCAGCATGAATGTGGTAAAAAAAATTCTATTGTAAAAATAAGTAAAAGAGGTCAACATTTGGTTGTAATGATTTTTAGATGTTTTTCTGAGGTTGGAAGATCTTGAGTAAAGTTTCTTTTATTGTTTGGTGCACATATTTAAGAAGTAACTCATGTAAACATGTTCATACTTCTTTTTTTTTCAGTGGCCATAATATCTTGACCACACAAACACTCCCTGGAAAATTCTAGCCATCTCTCCATATCACAATGCAGTTGTCTGGGGGTTTGATTTTCTTTCTAACCATTTCTAAATTTACCTGTCTACGAGCATGGCACATGTAATTCTCTTCAGTACTGTTGGATGGGGTTTTTTTGTTCCCCTACCCTGCCTCTTTGGAGAGCTCATGCTGAAGTATCTGTTTTTGTTGGAATGCACTTACGTATCTCAAGAAACACGGGGGCTTAGACACCGTGGAAGGTATGTAGTTACTGCTGCTCCTTTGCTGCCACCTGCTTCTGTAGTCATCAGCAGCCTTCATCAGGGTGGGTAGAAATACCAAGAACCAACCAAGTAAGGCTGTGAAAAAAGCATGAAGATTGATCCATAATGACTGGAAGCACTGAGTTAGGAGTCCCTAGGGAAAAGTAAAAATGTGCAGCCCCATAGCATGCTTAGTGGGATGAAAGGAGGATAAAATAAATAGTGAACAGTTGCATAGTTCTCTAAGAGAACTAAATACTACCATTTTAAAAAAGCCAGAAAACTTTTACAGTGCTTCCTGGTATTTTTCAAAACCTCTTCTTTATATAGGAATGTATGCGTGTCAGTAGGAGTGGCAGAGGAAGGATGTGCAGAGATCATTTAAGAAATTGTCTCAGGAGTGAGGAAGGCATGGAATAACAGTGGTGGTATCTCTGGTCCCAAATTGGATTGCTTCCTTCAGATGTGTACGGGAAGTTTTTAGTGGGAGAATACCAGTTAAAAGCTACCTGTGTGCTTGTTAATCTTGATGTCAACTCTGCTGGAATCTCTCTGGTGATAAAATTTAGAAAGCTTAGGTCTGTGAACTGAGAGACAAAAGGTAGGGCAGAAGAGGTCAGGGAGCTGTGAAGAAACTGCTGATGCTGATGCTAAGGAAAATGCTCCAGACTACCAGTGTGTGCAGTGCTTGCACTTTCACAGTATCAAACCAAGAAATTCAAACAAGCACTCTTGGCTCAGGGTGAACCTGCTTTGTGTCACCCACTGTTATTTACTTTTTTAGACTATACTGTTGATGCTTTTGACTGAAGCAGACAGGTAAGGAAAACTGTTCTGAAAAGCATCTCAATTATCTGTGGTAAAAAACAAAACAGGCTGAAAGGGTGATCTCCCCATGATCATGCGATCATCTCAAGCTGGAACAGGAAAATAAAATCTGTTTAAAGCCCCACAGAATCCTTACTTTGGATAAAATTTAAGAATTGTTCCTCATCCCTCACCAGCCTACTTTGGAGGTTTTAGCTCCCAAAGCTTAGTTAGTTTAAATTGCTGGATTCAAAGCTTTTGCTTGTTAGACCAATTTTTATTCAAAGAAGGCAAAAGACAGCATCAGGAAACTGGTAAAGCATCCAGACTTATTGTACATCTTGCTTTTAGTTCGATTTAAACCTTCTTTTGAAGTGTTTTGGCATTGCAGATTTATGTGATGGTTCTGGGACTCTGGGTTCTGCTGTGTCTCAGTGTTCTGTGCCACACACTGTTCAAACAGCATGGCAGACATATGTGAATACTTGCACTTTATTTAATACTTTAAAACAAAGCTCTGTAGAAATGAAAAAGCTGTGAAGTGAGGATAGAACACTACAGCTGCCTCTTACCCATTTTAAATTTTTCCTTCTAGTAATTTGGCATAAAGATTAGAACCAGAAAAAAATAAAATCTTCTGTTTTTTCAAAAAGCAAGGGAATGTTTGTCAAATACCAATCTTAATAACGAGACTTTGTTATGAAACAGTTCCCTGCTTGATTCTAGGAAAAGGATAATTGTTATCTAGTACATTCTGCATGGCTTGCAGACCTGATTTTGCATGTACATATGTGTAAAATATTTTCAAATAGACTAATTTCAGCAACACAAGCTGTTCACAAAAATTTTTCCACTGAGCTTTTTTAACAACTTATCCTATATTGAAAGTTGTTGGCTTCTCCTTTATTTGATGCATTAAAAGATATTTTAGTTTTCACTTTTTATATGAATTGTATACTAATGTCTTTTGTACAAAATACATGTGCATATAATGATTTAAAAATTAATAAAGGAGCCTTTCTGCCTTCCCCTAAGAAGATTAAAAATAGAAATCTTTAAGAAGAAACCTTTGGGTCAGGTTTCTGGAAGTGGGATTTCTGAAATGTTTTATCAACCTTTAGCAACTAAAAAGCAAAAGCTGTGACCATCATTTCATTCAGTGTTCAGGGTGTTGCAAATCTTGTGGTTCAAGCTATAGATCAGCAGTTCCTGAAACAATACAAATTCTGGCTCTGTTCTCATTTAAGCCATTTATTCTATGCCAAAATAGGAGTTCTTATTATGAAGCATTAACAACCCAATGGCATACTTGGGATTTTGATATAGTTGAGAAAAAAGTAAAGGAATGTGAAGCCATCTCATGCATCCATCTGAGTCCAAATGTGGGATTCTCTGTTGAGCACATGTGGAAAAGCAGGTTTTCCCTGTGACCAAATGAACTGGGTTTTTTCTTTCTTTGAAATAATTTTTCATGTCAGTCTAATTTGAGCTGTGCTTCTTCATTTTCACACATTTTTATTTTCATCTTGCATGATCTCTGAGTGTGATACCTTATTTATTAATTCATTTACTCTTGCCATGATAAATACTGTGCATTGTTGGCTGTGCAAACAACTTGCTGCACTTTCTGGAACTGAAAGCAAAGAGCTGATACACAGAGACCAGAATACAAATAAAAATGCCATTTATAATTTGGTGGCTGTCCAAATTAAAAATAGCATGGCTAAGAAAGTAATTATGCACATTTAAAAAAAAGAAAAAAAAACAACCTGTCATTCTGGGCTGAGCAGGGGATTTTTGCAGGCTTTGTAATTGTACTAATTAAACATTAGTATTGGCCTAGACTTCAGGTTGTTTGGAATCAAGCAATTTTGCCATAGGAAGGTTGTACCTGGTGCTTTGGTCTGAGTGCAGCTGAGGACCAGCCTGGCTGTATTTTGCTGTGCATGTTCTGCTCCTTAGGGAATTCAGGTCCTGTGTGTGCTTGAAAATGAGTCCCGTGCCCCGTATCCCTCACCTTTCCCTGAACAACAGAGGAGCTCACTCATAACTAGCAATCTGATGGGCCTTTGAACTGCTGGCCTTAGAAGATGTAAAGCTGAGGGAAATAATTAAAAAACCATGGCTCCTTTCTTTTGTACTAAATTGACTAGAAAACCAGCATCAGCTGTGCTTGTTCTGGAAAAGGACTGATTGGTGTGGGGTTTGAGATGACTTATAAAACTGAGCATTTATGTACACTTAAAAATAACCCACAACATCCAAAATTATGTCAGTTTGTTGGAATATTTTGATGATGTATGGTTGTTTTCATGTACTTTTAATTTAGTAGGAGGTTGTAGTAAAGTTCAAATGTGAATAAGACAACACCAGACAACAAAGAACAACAGTCTAAACTATGCATGGCAAATGATCTGATTTTCATCACTCTTTAGAGATGGATTTTGAAAGATTTGCACATTCCTACATAAAAGTTTTGAGTCTTCCTTCTGATGGGGGAAAGTGCAGAATGATCAACATCATCTTTAGAAAGCTCTTTATGAGTTACCATCATTGTTTCTGTCTTTTAACTCCTTCTAAAATCACTTGTTCTTCCTCTCTGATAATTAAATGTTGTCTTCGTCTCCTAGTGAATAATAATTTATGTCCATGCTTTTAATTGGTCAGTGATGCTTGAACAGCAAAACAAAACAAAACCCCTAAATACAGTGCAAGAGGGAAATACAGAGGGTACCTGAGCAATTTGGCACTGATTTTGCTGCACAAAAATTGCAGTGAGATTCTACTGAATAAAGAAATCTCTTAAAACCTGGACTATCAATGCAAAATAGAAATGAAATGGTGTCACTGACAGATCAATGGAGGTAAGGGAAGTTACAGGTAGAAATCCTGCTGATATTTTAGAGAGCTTAGTCTCACTATTGGCAAATTAGGATGTGCTTTGGTTCTTTTCTAGTAAAATCACAAATAGATTTATGTACTGGACTGGAAAAGCTGATTTGCATCACTTCTGCCACTTCTCCCGTATTTTCTAGCATGTTAATAGGCTACTTTACCTCAAAATTCTTATGTTACTTTTTCAGTTTGTAGGATGTTTAGTTTGTTCTGTCAAATGGATGAACTTTTGCAAACATTTTGCTGAACAGCTTTGATTATGTTAAATCTGTTATAGTCTGTTCAATCCTAGAGCGCTTTTTTTGGGTTTTAGCTGCAATACTGGAAACCTTAAATGTTCAGGAAATATTTCCTTTTTTTTTTTTTTTGCTTACTTGTTGTTGAGCATACAAAACAAATTTCATGTCAGGAGATCCAGAAGATAATGTTGCCTTATATATGTACAAGTTTTCATTAGCACTACCAAAAGCTAAAGAGCCTTCTTTGTGCAATTACATATTAAATCCTTTAAAATATATTAATTGTATTGAATAGACATTTGTTTTGTATCACTTAAAAGTTACAGCATTCTAAATTACTAAATTCACAGATATTGGAACAGGAGTTCAACACTGAAGAGAAATATTTGACTAAATTTAGAACAAAGATCTGAAGTAACAGTATTTTCATTTGCTGCAAGAGATTAAATATGGGGAAAGGTAAAAACTGTTGTTTGTCCCCATGGTTAGATGAATAATCTGGAGAAATTGTAACTGCTTTTAATCTATCTTTAGAAAAGCTCTCTAGTCAAAGAAGGTTTTCTGAGAGCAAAACTGAACTCCCTAGTGACGTACAATCACGAAGTCTTACATCTGCACAGGAAGGAAGACTGAAGCATGTATCAGTTGAAGCATGATTTATGACACTCCAAGTCTCCCTACTCCAGAGCCAGACTTCCATGTGCTTATTGTCAGTTTTAATACCTATAGGAACATGTACTTCAGCCTGTGTGGAGAGATACCATCATAAAAATAGGCACTCTTGGACATTTTCATTCTCGGTGGTATCATGAGGTGGGGGTTTTCTTCTGGGTATGTTGTGATTCCTTGAGTCATGTTAATTTCCTGTCTATCAGAGAAATACAAAATGCGGCCATGACCTTGCAGTGCTCCATTCAACTCGGAAGTGTAATAAAAACAACTTTGAAATAAAATATTTCTAAGGAACGGACTTTTTGCCAGTAAAAATGTTGAAAACTACTCAAGTCATCATTTAAATCCCAGAACATATCTATTAATCTCACTGTAATTACCAAGAAAAGAGAAAAGACTAATGGTTTTAGACTTGTGAAAGATCTTGAAATAATATTAGTCTGCTCCAAATTAGCTGTTGGCTTGTTTTCAAATAATGATTCATGGTGGTATTTTACTAAGTTTTTTTGAAATTCTCCTTTAATAGATCAGACCTTTTGTTTAATTTGCCAGGCAGTGCTCTACATAGTCCTGCCTTCAGTGCTTCAAAAGTTTAAGGAATATATATATATATATATATATATATATATATATAGCTTCAGTTAAACCTTTTGAAGAAGTGTATATAAACTTTGCCATTTAAAGCAGGGAGAATCCAATTGAAGTATGCTTGATGGCAGTCTTCTTATTGACAGTTTTGGAGCACTGTTTAAAAGTGGCTACACTCATTGGAGAAAAGTTTAGGGAAACAAGAATACAAGAAAAGTGTTTGGAGAGTCTGTATGACTTGGCTCCTTCATATGCTCTCAGATTTTCCTACAGAGAAGATGATTTCATTCCTTTCAAGACAAGTAAACCAAGTAGATGCTATAAAGGAAAAGAGCCAGCTTTCCTAGTGACTGATAATACTTAGTTGTTGAAGATGAAAGAGGAAAGACATTAGAAGTCAGTATTGCAAAAAGGGGTTTCTAAGGAGCCTTAAATTGAAGACTTGGTCAGTAAATCCTGGGCTCATATGTGGATACTACCCCTAAGAAGCAGTGAGGAAGAGGAGAGGGGGGAAAAACCCAACAATCCCCCCAGCCTTGGAGATGATTATAATAGGATCATTTCAGTTTCAAATTACCTGTATGTTATAAATTTATAGAAGTTTTAATTTTAGCATAATGAGTTATACAAGGTTAGAATAAAATTGACCGTTTCAGTTGGGAGGGACCTGCAAGGATCACCTGACCCATTCAGGGCTAACCCTGTTAAAGCATCTTGTTAAGGGCATTGTCCAAATGCCTCTTGAGCACTGACAGGACTGGGACATCAGCACCTTCCTAAGAAGGTCTGGTCAGGTGTTTAACTACCTTCTAGATAAATAAATGTCCGGTCTAAATGTCCCCTGGCTCAGCTTTGAACCATTCCTGCCTGTTCCAGCACTGGATTCCAGAGAGAAGAGATCACCTCTCCACTTCCCTGCCTCAAGAAGCTGTAGAGAGCAATGAGGTCACTGCTCAGTTTCCTTTTCTCCAAATTAGACAAGTCCAAAGTCCTCAACTCATCTTCTTAGGACATTCCTCACAGTACTGTTAATAAACTTGCAAATGAAAATACACGCATTTAGTTTGTAAATAGATTGCAGTGAGCTTTTCCATCTCTGGTTCCTTGATTTCCCTTTTTACTCTGGCATGAGGCAGAGTTTTGTCCATGGAAGGTGTCAAAACTCCCTGTTACTCTTTCAGAGTAGGTTAATAAAGTTTAATATTGATTTCATAGCAGAAAGGGAGTGAGTGAAATGCTGGCTTAGTTAAGGATATATAGGGTTTGCCCCACTCCATGGGGTTTTATCCAGTGGGCATTCTGTAGGTCAGTAAAGCTTACACGTCTATGCTGAATTTAAATCAGTAAGAGCAAGAATCACTCATACAATGATTTTGTTGTTAACACCTTCCTTACAGTTGCTTTCCTCACAGAAAGGCAATCTTATTTACTCCTATTTGCTGTGAAAATAGAGCAGATGCTCCGTTGGAACTGAAGAGGTAGGTAAGAACAAACAAGAAAAGCAGATGGGAACTTTTATAAAGCTTGATGTCTCAACTGTAAAAATGTGAATTGACATCTGTAATACAGTTGCCAAATAGCATATTGATTTTTGATCTGCTAAGTTGCATTTTGCTTAATTTTAAGCAAAAGAACAGTCATGTGTTCAACATTAAGAAAATGTGCAAAAATTTTGCACATTTTAATGGGATGAAATAGCAGTTAGTTTCAGATAATTTCACCCTGATAATTTAGACATTAAAAATATTAAATCCTTTTGGATTATTCCATGATATTTTATGTGTGGGAAAAACCAGAAAAATTAGTTGCATTCTTCTTTGTTTTAATAAAACCTTAAAAAAGCAACTTAACAGAAAACAGAATTCTCTGTCTCCTCTACAACATCATTTTGCTGTGGGTTGTCCTGTTCCTTAGAGATGTACACAAGTAAACTAAGTGCAGACAAATACAATGAACGCTGCATGTTTAAAAAACATCTAGATAGAATTCATTACTAAAATAACGGAAAACTGCTTATCATAGCAAAAAATTAAATTGGGAAGCTTATAAAAACTTTTTTGGCAACTTAATCTGGATTTGTTGTCTGAGTGATTGTTAAAATGATAAAGCACATAGGTGTTACATCTGATATAACAGCAAAAGCTAATTTGATATTTAGGAACAATTTAAATTAGCCTCCACTTCCCTTAGCTCCTGTCTCCCAGGAACGAAACAGAGGAGAAGAACCCACATTGACAGTCTTGGATTTATCCAGTGCTGTTTGTTGTTTCCTTACACCTAAAAATAGGGCACAACAATCACAGGCAGTGCCTTTGTGCTGCCCCATGTCAGGCTGGTAGGCATTAATTTCAGCTTAAAGTCTAACTGGCTTGTTGTTCCTCCAAGGAAAACAGAGGAAAAGCCTTGCTATTTTCAAGTTTCAGTCTTTACATCTGCTCATGGTAAAATATAAATTAATTGCAGCTAAGTGAAGTGGCATAAATGAGAAACTGAGTGTTTAGCCAGGGCAATATCCAGAATTGTAATAGGAATTTTAGGAAGGTAATATTTGGATAAGTTAGTACAAAGATATGATTTGAAATGTGTTGATGCTTTTTAACTGACTCAAAAAAAGACCCCAATCAACATTACTGTCAGTGTAAGCAGGAATGTTCCTATTTAAAATCATATTAATATCTCTTTCAACCTCTTAGGTTATTGAGAGCTGCCTTTTTAACACTTTGAAATGGTGGGTGCTTCGCAACAGCTAGAAAACTCTTCAAAAACACAGCCTGTTTTCCTAATTTTCTATTTCATGGCTACGTTCTGCAGGGTTTCTTGTACTCACTAAAGAAGCAGCAAGCATTGATTCCTTGGGGTGTGAGGCCAAGGGGGTTGCTGACATTGATACCTTTCTCGCAACTGATGTTTGTGAAGAAAGCCTGAAAAATAATGCCTTGGACTATCTAGATACTTTTGTTGTCCTCTGGCACATTCAGTTTTGTATTTCCCTGAAATGCATTATATTAATGAAACACGCTGCATATGAAGTAAATCAGCCATGGTGTTAAGTCCCATGCTGTGGAACATGTTTTGAAATACTGCCTTGTGCTATGTGATGTCCAGGTGACATGAAGGTTATGAACTATATTTAATAATACATAGGATTTCCAAAAGCTTGTTTTCCAGTGTGATACTCAAAATTAGGACCAAACTCCCTTCTCTGATGTACCCTATTAACTTCCATGAGAAAACTCATTCGGTGCTGTAATCAAAAGGAGGCTTTGGCTTCCCTGGGAACCCAAAGTCAGGATGTTGCTATGTGGCACAGCATGTTCCCCTCCAGGAAGCTCAAGCATAGGTCATTATCTTTCTCAGATTGAAAAATATGTAAAGCAATCATATTTTTTATACCTGTGAACTGCTCCTATTCAAATAGGTTTGTTCACAAAGAAACAAATTATTTCTGCTACCTCACTGTTCAAAATGCCAGTAGAAACACTGAGGTTAAGTGCTTATTTAGGCTGGAAAGGTAAATAATTGGAGCTGTGGTAGTCCAGTCCAAAGCTGATCAATCTTCCTGATACTCAGTTATTTCCTAGAGTAAACTTGCTGGTATTTACAGCAGCTCTTTTTAAAGACACCATTCCTCCTTTTCAGCATGTTGCACAGAAGGATGCTGGGCATCCAAAATACATTTCATGCTGAGTAACATCTGGGGTGTTTAACCAATCTAATTATCTTTTCTTTATGTATTTCTTAATTGTGTGATGTTCAGACAAAACTTGCCACTAGGAAAGGACAGGATGAAGCAAATCATGTTGAACAGCAGCTGACACTTGCAGTAAATGGTGCTAGAACACAGCCTGTCCTTTTCTTCCTCTTTCCCTTTTCCCCTCTTGGTGCAGAGTGTTTATTAGATTTTATCAGTGACTGCAGTTCGTGCAGTAACTTGGTTGTGCTGGTCTTGTCACCAACAACTGTGATTGTCACTTTCTGCTTGTGAGAATTTTCTGACTTGTGAGAATTTTCTGACTTGTGAGAATTAACTACAAAGGTAATTTAATACACAGATCAACTTGGCTTTTGTCCAAACAAGAGTGGAATTCACCACTTCTTTCTCACAAAAACTGATGAGGACTCTTTTGTTCACACTTTTTTTTGGAGGCTGATGGTGTTATTTAAACTGGCTCAATGAAAGTATGATACTTCAAAAATTAGATACAGCAACATTAATTAAGTGGGAAAGATCTGGTTTTACCATGCATTTCTGTATTTTAGGGCATAACTAAAGAATTTTGGGGCATAGTTTTCAGGGATAACTTTTCCTATTGACCAATATAATAAAGTCATCACAACAGCTGCAAGGGATTGGTTACATTATTGGAATTTACCCGGGTGTACCCAGGTTTTTTCAATGCATGTGTTTCAAAACAAAAGAGTTTGGTAGCAGGTGTGACCTTTAGCCCTCCCTAACTTTGAAGAACTTCTCATCGTCATTTGTTCAGCACTGAATATATTTTGCAGGTGTAGGAAACAGAGGGAAATGTAGTTTGGTTTTGATGGGACCAGGGGAGGATGAGGAATGACTGTGTTGGTATTTTTACCCACTTTGTGTAAACCAAATTAGGCAAATTTAATTTTAAAGTAGCCCCCATGCAGAAGAAAACAATTTTATCTGCTAATATAAAACAGAATTGTCATAGAAGTCTTTATACAAGAGAGCATTGTTGTTGGGAGGCTCTTCTCGTGCCAAAGGGTTGCCTGATACTATTACTCACAGCAGAGCCTATTATGGCACAGACAAAAACAAGTGACAATATATATGAAAATTCAGATCTTTGCAAATGAAAGCTAGAAATGAATGTTTGAATCACCTTACTAATAGTAAGTATGTCTGCTTATATTTTTCTCTCATTAAACCCAGGAGTTTGTGCTGCAGTTTAAAAAATTGTTATTCCCAACACTGTGGCTTTGCCCCCTTTTCCATACAGTCGTTGAAGGCACATTCAGCATGTGCTCTGCCTTAGTGCAAGTTCATGAAAGGGACTGTCTGCTTAAGCATTTCTCTTCATCCAGAGTCCTGTTACTGTTCACTTCAGATTCAAGTTTAGTGAGTTCTGACTTCAGTACCTGGTTTCTGATCCTCCAGTCTGGGCTGAGTTGAGTAAAAGTTGGTTTTGTGGTTGAGGCTGTAGATCAGACAATGAGCAGTCCCCCAAGCCTGCCACAACTTCTTTTCAGCCTCAGGGAATTTACTGTTCAAAGTAGTTTCAGAACTCAGTTCTGATGGTTTTCTCTATATTCTGGCTGCTGGTGAGTCTGTTGTAGTGCTACCAGCAGCTTTTAGCATCAGTTGGAAACTGGGTATGTTCTGTACCTCTGGATGTCAGATTTGTGCACCTAGTCTGAAGGTTGGTGACACTTAATAAATTTAATCTTTTATGGCTGCATTCAACCGAGAATCTTTGTCTATACCTTTCCTTAATCCTTGAGTTACTCTGCAACTAGAGAATGGTGATTCTGCTTTCCTCCAGTTTTCTCATGGCTGAAAGGAGCAAATCTTACTATTGTGTAGTAGTAAACAACTTTTACTGTTTTGAAGAACAGCAAATTTCATTTCTATGTAGTGGATTAAGTTTTTCTGAAAATCTCTGAGGAGTCTGAACTGTTTTTCTGTGTGTGAAAGCATACAAATCTATGCTTTTGACAACCTCATTGTGATGTTACTAAGTGATCTAGTTTATGCAAGTTCCTGTTTCTTAATTCAGTGCTTTCCATACTTTTAAAAAGAACTAATATTAAATGTGTCCTTGGCGGTAAAACAAATCCATAACAACTGAAGCTGTTGTATGGTTACAGTTTCGGAGTGATTTTATGTCACATTCTTGAAATGACTTGCAGATTGTTTATGAAGGTTTTTTTTAAGCGAAACTTAGTGGATCTTACTGGTCCAGTAGCTAAGAAATTGAAATGTGCACTGAACAGTGTTAGATAAGAATAATTTTTACTTGGGTTTGCTACCTCTTTCTCAAAATAATATACTTTATATTAAATGTTTAAGAAGTAACAAAAACTTGGATATTTTGTAGAGGTATCCTATGTCATTCTACTTCCTGTATTATGGCAAGACAGAATTTATGGCCAAAATAATTTTTTGAAACGAAATTACAAAGGACAACTTTGAAGTTTTGTGAATTACAGTCAGAACATGGTGTTGTGGTTGTCTGTTTCCATCATATACAAACTTTGTCGTGATTTTCAATAGTATTAAATTTTTATCATGTTAGTTTATTTGGTCTCTTGTTGAAAACTGGAAAAGCCTCAGGAATAGTAATCTCAAAAATCAGCTGCATAAAATTCCACTTTTGAAAACCCAGCTGTCTCTAGCTGTAATTACTCTCTGAACTACCTGTTTGCAAAGACTCAATTGAATATGATTGTGGGCCTTTCAAAATAATTAATATCCTAAAATATCTGATTCTTATAATTTATTTTCTTACTCCTGTATGAGAATAATGAAACAAATTGGTGTGTGCATGCATATTTTATGCATTTTCAATTACTCTCTTTTTTCTCTTCTTTCAGGCCAGCCAGACCATTCAAGTTACCAAAAAGGTAAGGTTCAGTGCTGTCACAGCTGAGGTTTGTGGAATTATAAAGATGGTAGATGAGATGATGGCAAAACTGTTATTCCCCATACAAAGCAAGAATAAGGAATATTCAAAGAAAAAAAATAAACATTCAAATTAAATCAGACTTTAAAAGTATTTCTTTAGGCAGTGGGTAGTAAACTTCTGCAACTGCCATGGGAAACCAGGGTAGCAGATACTATCAGCAAGGTCAAACAACATTTAGAAGAATTGATCTGTAATGGGTCCCTAAATAAACTCTGAAATAAGGAGCCAGGGCCAAGTTCTTTAACATCCCTAAAAACACATCTGTGAATCCTAAGGAAGCAGGAAGGGGATTGAACATGCAGGATATCCAAACTCAGGCTCTATTTACAGACAGAAAAGCAGTCTCCTCATTAATACTAGGCTGGAATTTTAAAATCTTTGCAGATTTCAATGCTTCTTGTTTTCAACTATTTTAGGCATTTTTATAACAATCTGTGCCTGGATACTCCATGCTTCAGTACTTTTTTGGTTAAGGGTTGCTCTGAGAAGTGGCTTGGTTGTATCATCAATAGTGATAAACAAACCTGACAGACATTCTGAAAATTTTGTCATAGTAGTTTTTGATTCTTCCTAAACCCCCATGCAATCTAGAACACTGGGTTTGGATTGTATAGGCTCTGTAGCATGGCAGTGTCAGAGAAAATAACAGAGCATTGTATCTAAAACTATCAGTGCATCAGAATGGCAAGAAGAAACAATCTTAAGTGAAAAGACCTTAAAAACACGGTCCATCTTTAGGATTTGCTTTCAGTAAAGAGCAGGCCTGTTTATTAAGTGTCATATAATATGTAAATATTTTAGTTACAGAAATCTGTGTGTTGATATGTTTGGGTCACACAAATATCTATTGTTTATAGTGACCTTTTCACAATACAAAACCTATATATGGTACATTTCTGTCTCTGTACAAACCTGAGGAGTGGTTGAACCTGAGGACATCTGTATTTAGGAGCTCAATTGAAAAGTTTTTCACTAGCCACATATTATGCTTAAAATGGGAAAAGAACCTAAACATTCTCTTTTCTACCTTCTCCTTTCGAAGAAAACATTTAAGGTCTTGGATCACCTTTAGACAAATTGCTTTATAACAGTGGTGCTTTTAGTAGTGCTAAATATAGATTGAATTACTGTATCTCCTAAGTATTTTGAATTACTTAGAGCATGAATTTAAAAAAAAAAAAAACAAAAAAACAACCAACTAAAAACAAATAAATCTTTTTTAGGTGTGTGAAAAACATCAGGAAGAAATAAATTAATGAAAGTGACATTTTAATGGTACATAGCTAGCTAAAATTAGTTCCATTCTAACAGACTGAAGACATTGCAAAATGGCATAAAAAGTGGTATTTCGCTCAGTGTCAAACTTCCATGAGTTCATCATTCAGTGCTGGAATATTTTGGATGAAATAAAACCAAGAAGGTGTAAATGTGGCTGTATGTCTAGATCATTGCACAAACAAAAAAATAGTTTTAATTAGGCATCCAAAAGTGGGAGGTTTTATCCTGATTTAGAAAAGTACTAAAGAATGTGCTTAGCACTAAGGATATCCTTTCTGAATTCCACCGTGGAATTGATTTAAGCATTTTCCCCTTTTGAAAATTTTCAGGCATTTTCAGGCACGTGGTCGTTTATGCCCAATCTGTCAGGATGGTGGCTTCCTCCTCACAGAGAAAAAAAAAAAAACTAAACTCATGTTATAGGTTTTTAATGAATAAAAAATTTAAAAACATGCCATTTCTTTAGCCATGTACAGTGGGTTGGGGTCGAGGCTGGTTTTAGGCAACTTGGTTGGAGCTGGAGCCCTCAGCAGCATAAATAATGCTCAGACAGGTAAAATTAAAAATAGACTGGTCAGTCCTCTTGTCAGCCCAGGTCAGCTTTGCTTATCTTTATTTCAGTATGAGGTAAAAGAAACAAGAGAAATTTGCAGGTGTAAACAAGCACTTCACTGTTTTTTGTATGTGGCTCATTATCACATTAAACACTTAGGACAGAGGTTTTTTTACACCTGAAAGAATTTACCCGATTTAAGAGTGCTCAGCTGAGAATGGAACTGTAGAGACAACATGTCAAAATGGTAAATCTGGCACTAGTGATGAATAGGAAAATAAATCTTTTGGGTATAACTTCTATGACTTCAGAGCAAATATCTGTAATAGCTAGTCAGTCTAGCTTGGAGTTTAGAAAACATTTAGTCCTATATATAGGAAAATTCTATTAGGACATTTACTTCACTTCTACTTTGTACAATTGCTCGTTTGTCAAGCTGCCCCCTTTGTGATTGACTTTAATGAAAACTTTGACTTCAGATTGCTTTTCAAGCTTTTACTAATTAACCTATTGTGTGAGCATGTCAGAATTATTCCATGTTTACTTAACAGGAAATGGAGAAACACCCAGTGCTTTTTATTTCCTTGCTCCTCAAAGCTGTACTTAGACCCCTAGAAGTGCCTGTTTCCACATTCTGCAGAAAAACAGAAATAAGCTTGCTCATGCCATTGATTTTGCAGTCAGAACACTGGAAACCTGCTGCCGGAGTGGGGAGATGGACAATCACTCCCTTCTTAGCAGCAGGACAGAAAATTTCAGTCAAGCTGATAATTGTATTGTGATTAATTAGCAAGTTGCTCAAGTCTTTATTGTAAGAAAAATCATTTAGAAATTAAGATTTCTTGATTTCACTTATTTTCTGAACATTTCTCTTGAATTAACAAAAATAAAAATATTTTACAAAAATAATGAAAATTAGGTTTGCATTTAGCAATTCTTCCACTAATAAAATTTAGAATGAACTAGGTGTTAAAATCCAAGGATGGATGTTATGCTGTAAAACTAGACAGTTAATGTTGGTTAGTTTATATATCATGTTGCCAATCCCTTGCATCTTTGACCTATAACAGATTTCATGGATCATGAGTATGTAGGGTTTGAATATTTTTTAATGACTATTTTAAAAAGAGAGGAAGTGTTTTCTTTGGGTTCTGCTTTAAAACAGATATTTTTCTTTCTTGGATTTTTTTCTTTAAAAAGCTTAAGTTTAGAAAAGATCCCAAGTAGTGACCTTTTCTCTCACTAAATTTTTGACAAATCATCTTTTTCTAGTGGCTCGCAATCATGGATAAGCTTACATTTTTTGTCAAAATCCTGGGGGAAAAAATAGTCTGATCTGAAAAGCTCTTGAGTGAAGTATGGATTAGTTCTCTGTGCAGCTTTTGTTGCTGTAGCACCTCTCCCTGCTCCTCTCCCATAGCTATGCTGCGCTCATTGCCGACTGGCCCGTGGTGGTCCTGGGTATGTGCACTGTGCTCATAGTGGTGTGTGCACTCGTGGGAATATTAGTTCCAGATCTTCCAGATTTCTCTGATCCACTGCTGGTAAGTCAATATCTATCAGTTGTACTGTCAAATAAGTATTTTTTGTTTGCATGTTTTCCAGTGGAACCAGTAAACAGCAAATGCAAGTACAGCAATTGATAAAGTATTAAATCTAGACATTGGAGCAGCAAATGACAATACAAAGCTGCAGATGCCATCAAAGAATATTACCCACTAGTTTCCATTCCCTCTGCATTTTGCTAAGGTCATGTGTCCTTCTACGGAACTGCTTCATATTGAATAATGTAAATTCATCCCAGTTTTAGATGTACAGCACAGACCATACGTTCTAAATCAGGTTTCAAAGAATGAAGGCCAGGATCTGTAAAAGGAGAGGGGATTCTAAGTCCCTTCTGAGAATGAAGTGATAGCCATATTGAAAGGATAAAAGTAATTTTTATCAGATTCTATTAAATATTGCACTAGTTTTTTACTTTTCATGAATTGTCTTAAGCATAAGTAACTTTCAGGATTTTTTAATTGAAAATATGGAATTTAGTCATTATCCTCAAATAAAAATAAACTGTTCCTGTAAGTTATTGGTATTTATAGTATAGTATGTGTATCTGTACATATCCATATGTAATGGATATTTCCTGAAAACAGCCAAGTTGTTAAAATTGTTTCAAAGTCACTTTCAAAATTATTTAAATATTTGCCTTATTCTTAATTAAGACTGATAATTGAGATACAGAAGAGTACTTTATAGAATGCCCTTCCTCTGAAAACCAAGTGTTGAACATTGGATGGACTAAATCATCTCTTCTCAGGGAGAGCAGTAGGATGTGCAAGAATTCTTAATCCCTCGTCACTATCTACAATTGGTCATTATTTTGTCTGACTTGTCATGAAGCATTTTACCTCTAAAAGTAGATGCCTGAAGTAATTATGCTTCATAGTGAAAGCTATCCATCACTTCGATCCTGTTTCTGCTCTCCTGTTTGAGCTGAAGAATGAAAAGCATTAATGGAATTTTGTGCTTCTCTCTCCTTAGGGTTTTGAACCCAGAGGGACAGCCATAGGACAGAGATTGGTCACATGGAACAACATGGTGAAAAACACAGGGTACAAAGCAACACTTGCAAACTACCCTTTCAAATATGCAGATGAGCAAGCTAAAAGGTAAGGCTTTATAGTAAAAATGCATTTTGTTTTATTAGTGGTTTTGTTATGTATATCGTGCTTTCACCAGTACACTCTGAAGTTAATATATATATGCTGCCACTGTTTTCAATAAATACGGAATCTAATATTCTACAGTTCTTAAGGCCTTTCATACCAGGCTAGATATTACACATTGCAAACTTTTTAAAAAAATGTATAATTGTACTTTTCTCTACGGATATTTTCAGTACTGGACTCAATGTCCTTTCCTTTGAAGTCTCTTAATTTAAAGAAAAAATTAAATTACTGTTTCAGTTTTTGTATATCAAAATCACATTGGTAAAAATGTGTTTTCTCATATGTAAGAGCTGTTAAGCTATGTGACTTGTTTGGATGGTGCTTCTTTTAATAATTTCTTTGCTAAAGTGAAACCCTTTGTTCTGGTTTAGTCATCAAGATGACAGATGGTTAGATGATCACTATGAAAGAGAGAAGAGGCAAGCAGACTGGAACTTCCACAAGGATACCTTTTTCTGTGATATTCCAAGTAAGTGGATACAAGGAAAGCTAAAAACTTGTGACAGTTCAGAGTTTTCTGAACTCTTCTGTATATTGTATGCCATATTAGGAAGATATTTTTAACTTTATATATAAACAGAAGAAATACCTTCTTTCTCCATGCAGAAATCTTGGTAAAATTGGACTGAAATGTTTCCAAGTCGCTTTCAGAATGATTTAAAAATTTGCCTTATTGGTTCTATTCTATTGGCTCTTTTTCTGAATAAACTGTATTTACTTGAAGTGCTTCCTTTAAGTGTTTCCATTTCCTGTAAGGAATTTTATTAGTTCTTGGTAGTACTGAACATGGTAAAATCAGTGTTTTGTTTGTGGCTAGAGATGTAGTTCTTAATTCACACTTGGGAAGAAGTTGTGGTTTGTCCGTGCCATTAAGTTAATTCTAAAAAACCTAAATCAAAATAGTTTTTCTCTATATGTCCTACAGGATTCCACCAGTTATATCCTGTGCTGAATGTAGGGCTTTATTTACAGAAAAAAAAAAATAGACACAAAAAAACCCAACGAAGAAAACATCCCCCTTAAAGAAACAGAAATAAAAATAAAATGTCCCCACCTTAAAGCACTGTAGGCTATGAAGCTGACTAAGTCAAACTAGAGGACAAAAAAGACAAAGTCTTTTGACTTTTTACAGGGCACACTGCAGAACTTTGATAAGTTCTGTTCTGGCAGAGAGGTGTAAATCTTGCCTCTATTATTAGAAGGACCTGACCTCTTTTGTGGCTACTTCCACATGTGAAGACTGAGCACAAAAATGCAATTGTGAAATTATTTGTTCAGATTACTTGGTCTAAGAGAGCAATGACCAGGGAAAACCAGGGTGAAGAACAGATTTTTTTTTTTTTTTCAATTGCAGTATAGTCTTACATCTAAGTGAGAGGATGGGAGCAAGGTCATAATTTCTGTTCCTGTGAGCATAACCAAATTAGCATATAGTGAGTGAGGGAGAGGAAATGTACTTGGTACTCTGCTGAGCATTCTTGATGCAGAATTAACTCCTCTTATCTGGGCTGCTGTTCTGCACAGTCTCACTCTCCTCCTTTCCTCTGCTGTTTCTGCGTAGTCTCAGTTGTGACAGTCATGAAGGAATTGCATTTCTGTGGGAAAATTTGCCAGTCCATTATGTAAAAAAAAAACCAGTTGATGTCCTCTTGACCCACTTTTGTCATTCCTGGTATCTTTCTTTGTCTGCTCCAGGACCTCTAGATTTCAGTTCCCTTGATCCTAAAGCATGGTTTGAGATAATAAAGCACTGCCCCTGAATCTTTTCATTGCAGCCTTGTGGAAGGCAAAAATTCTGCAGCTTCACAGCAGTAGGGAAAATTCAGCCTTTTGGGTTTTTGGAATTTTTTAATTAGCATGATCCTGTTTCTTAACCCAGAGTACCATACTGTGTTAGGCAGTTCTACATATTTGTGTTTGTATATTTGTTTCCCTTGTGAGCTCTGCAGACAGATCTCACCGCCACTAAGTAATTATTTCCTTTCCCAAATCTGTCTTCTGATAAATGTGATTTAATTTGTAATTTAAGCTCCATGTGTCTAAACTGCAATTCTTGAAAATGGCCTCAAGGATATCACAACAATTCCCACTGCAGTCATTTGCTTCTAAAGCAAAAACATTCTTGTAGAAACAGCTTTATAATTATTATTTATATTCCCAAGTGACTTACTAAATCAGCCTTTGATTACTGTTATCAGTGTACTGCCATTATACAGTGCCAAGAATTTCATAGTTTGCTGATTAGATCTTTTGATTTTTGTTTGTCATATTTCAGAAGATAGTTTGCTTGAATAGAAGTCTGTAGAGCTTCTGAGTGATGTGTAATATTGAAGATACCATATTTACTATAAGCACCTTAAGGAAATGGAAACTTTCATGTGGAGTGAGTGTTACAGATAAACAGCTCATCTTGAAAAGGAGGTGAATTCCCATGACTCGACCAAGATTTCCTGTGTGTCATTTGATTGGTGGGATTTTGCCTCCGCTTTTGATACCAGGCCCACCCAAACAATCAGTGAAAACCCCCTTCTGTAATTTCAGGTGATCGCTATTCACGAGTGGTGTTTGCATCAACAGAAGGAGAGAATTTATGGAATTTGAATGCAATTAAGTCAATGTGCAATGTAGACAACTTGAGGGTAAGTCAACTTGGCATTTGTTTCACTTGCAAATACAGAGCATGCATTTGAAACTTTGTTTTGCTGCCCACTGCCATCCAGTAGCATATGAGAGGACTTTATGTGGTTCAACTCATGTCAAATGATCAGTCAGCATGTATGTTATAGATGGATAATGAGATGATTGGCTCTCGCAATTAAGGGATAACTATTGTGTGAATATTGAGAAAAGCTTTAGTAATGTATAGTTATGCTATTGTAGTTTAGATATCCTCTGTTCTCCCCATAGTCCCCATTTCCCCCCTGTATTGTTACCATCAGACAGCCAGGGTTGTCTAGGACAGGTAGAGAGGAGGCATGCACATGTGCCCCTTGCATAGGGCAGTTGGGAATGGAAAAGCTTGTTGCTTAGAGGGTGAGGCATGGCAACATTTCATCTCCAATCAACTTATAAGAAAACAGTCTCCATCGATAAATGGCAAAGAAGAGATGACTGACTTTAGGAGAGGCCAGGGCTGGCTGATGCAACCCCCAGGGGTATAAAAGACTGGGCATCCATCTTGAAGACGAACTGGCCACGTGGTATGCACGCGGGCAGTTCCCAGCACTGTAACTTTTTCCTTATGTAATCCTTTGTTGTATTTTTGTTAAGGTTTAATAAACCTTTTCAAATTTTCAAAGTGAGCAGTTGTTTCTCACATGTACATGCAGTTAAAAAACAACTTTCAATTCATAGATCAGGTTATATATTGGAGAATTTCTCTGAGTTTTCTACTAATAGCATCCAGAATTGGGTAGAACAGAGTTGCTTCAGGAAAGGACTATCTTAACTTTTACTGTGTGTTTCCTTATAGAGTATTCTATGGAGTTTTTTTCTTGGTTCCCAGCAAATAATTGATTTTTCTGACGTTTTCACCTCCAGGTGAACTAAATATAATCTCATAATATATGCAGTTTTCTCTGACACCCAGTGGATCACTCAAATTAATTTTGTTTTGTTACTTTAGAATAGGCTGTCAAATGGACAGCAAAGGAAGTTAGGTAAAATAGTTAGAAATACTAATTTTCATTTAAACTTTATCTATAAAATATAAGCTTGTCACTTGCTGGATTGAGCTCCTTTGAACTTCTGAGTAACCATGAACTTTTGATTCACATGCTGATGACTCTGCATGGAAATGAAGCAATATGTTTTTCATCTGTTAATGCTGAACAAATTATTTCAATTTTGCTCTTCTCCAAAACAAAAATAATCATAGACAACTTATTTAATATTTCTCATTTATTTAATGGGAAATATTTTCATTATTAGATTGATCATTGCCTATTAGACAACTGTATTTATTTAGCAAATTTCCAAACTGTTTTCTCTACAACAGCTGTCATTTGCTGGCTTAAAATGTTGAACTGTAGTGGAACATTGTATAATGAATCTCTCTTGGCAGTCTGCTGGCAGGCATTTTGTCCTGGTTGGCTCCCTTGTTGGAAGTGAGCTTTGTCCTCACATGCTTGTTAATGTTCCTTATTTCCCCATCAGAGATGATTTCACTGACAGGATGGCTCATGTGGTTTTATCCCTTTTCTCTTGCAATCAGAAGGAGTCAGGTGAGCAGAGTACAGGATCTAAAGCAGCCCAGCTCAGTTTTGAATGAGCTGAGCTAGGGAGTCATCACATCACCAGTTCAATCGGGAGATCCAGGGGAGAATAACCCTTAACAAGGGTAAAAATTGAGGCTGAGGGAGGAGATGCTAATCTGTGCATTTACTGTAGAGGTTCAGTCACACAGGCAGCTGATGCAGGTAAATCCCAGGTTGTGCAGATCGTTGCAAAGCAATGCAGTCTGAATTAAAAAACATCATTCCGTTTAACAGAAGATAGTTAATTACCTCGGAAGAGCATCTCTCTAATGATTGCATTACTACTGAGAATTTTTTCTTTTGTTCCTCCCCATCCTCTTACCTTGATAAAAATGTATTATATCAAATACAGCTATACCTTCTGAGGGAAGGATGAAACTACTTTACTACAACAAGGACCATAAAACCAGCTCTTCCTTTGAAATAAGAACACTTCAGAAAATGAAATGTTTGATGCATCATTTACATCCACAACTGTGTAGATATTTATAAAGAATATTGTTGTTAATAATGATCTTGCAGATCTTTCTTTGTAAATTACTTAGGAATAAAGTAATTTAACACCTCAGCTGAGCAGAACAACAGTGCATCATGGTAGCAGCATTGATTTTTAGCTAGTTAGTATGGAAAACTAATATAGTTCAGTTTTGGTATTTTTGCTGGTCTGTGCATATTATTTTATTTTAAAATACTTTTAATTTTAAAACATATTATTATAAAAATTAGATACTCAGGGCTCAGAAAGGGATTAAGGTTTTTTTCATAGTTTCTTTTTAAATGCTTGTTACTTACAAATAACATTTTTAATTATTTGAACACTTTCTGGCAATTTTTAAGTACTTCTAACACTTCCTAGAACTCACAAAGTGCTGTGCAATGTCCCACTTTTAAATGCTAAGTTCTGTTAGCAGCCAATCCCTAGGGAGGCAGAGGATGCTGACTTGCAGTGCAGCCATAACAAAAAATCTATGACTTTCGTGACCTTCTGGTCTTACAGACTCTTTTCTGGCTGTAGTTATTTTTGAGTATTTTGAGCTCATGCTTGTTTAGGGCCACAGTTCTGTTGAATTAAGTGGAAAAGCTTTCTGTATTCAAAGACAGGAAAACCAGGTGCTGCTTGCTGGAAATGCAAACCTTTGAATTTATGTATTTTTCTGATGATAAGCAGGATATCAGCACCAACTAGTATTTGCTTTAGTATGGAACTAACAGCATATCCTCTGTGTATGAATTGTATTCCCATTTGCTTGTAACTACTTTAACTATAGATTTTACTGACACTTAGGGGCTCTACCCTGCAGCTGTTCAGCATATGCAAGTCCTATAACCATCATGGAAACTTAATATACAAAATAGTTACAGGAGGTGTTCTAATTTTTTTTACTACTGGGATAAGAAGACCTTTTTTTTTTTCACCTCTTAATTGTAGAATGTTTTCACTATAAACTGTAAAATGACTGTATATTATGTCTTCAGACTGTTTCCCCAAAGCAGTGGATTTGTGATTCTCTGTCACTGCAGAGAACCATTTGGGCAGATCTGCCCACAGATGTGTGCAGGTTGCACACAGTTTTGTTTCCTTACTTGTTCCAAAATAAATTGAGGTGGTGCCAGTGACAGACCAGGTCTGGAAACACCAGAATGACCTTTCCAGTTCCTTTGGATCACCAACAAAGCCCAGTGCTACAATTTGTTAACATTTTATGTAGTATTTTAATGAGCTATCAGGAGCTAAGTTTTGTATTTTCCTTTCTCATTTCCAGCTACCAGCTCATGTTACTTTATCTTTGGCAGCAGTTACTTTACCAGTGAATGTTTATGGCCTGCAGCATGTGTAGAAGAACAGTGTATTAAACCTCATTGTCCCATCTTCAACCTGAATACATAGGGAAGACAATCAATCCTTTCCTCCCAGTTTGGCTATTATATCCTCATAGGACTAACCTGGAGATGTGCCATGAAAAACACAGATATGCTATTGCAGTGCTTCCTTTTATTTAGTAGATTGTTCAGTTTTTCCTGAGTTTGCATGTGTGAGTTTTTTTATCTGGAAACAATCAAATGTGAATTATCCTGGTCTTTTGGAATGCCAATTTGTTATTGTTCAGAAACTGGTTGACAAAATTTAGTCCATATTTAAGCTTTTATAACTGCTGAGAGAATTCCTAAGTGTATTTTTTGGTCTGCATTATGAAGTATTGGTAATAATAAGCCTGTGCAATTTTGCTGAAGAAAAAGAAGAAAGAAGAGGCTAAGTGGTTTCTTTCAGATCACTTAAATTTAAAGCATACATGGGCAACTGTTTCAGTGTGCACTCCTATAAAATCTGAAGCACATGGCTTTATTTATGTGACTATTAATATGTGTAATATTCTTTGTAACTTGATCAAAACATAATTTTTACATATATCTTAACTATTTGAAGGATTAATTCTACTTTGTCACGTATAACAGAAGTTCTGTTTTTGAAGACTTTTATTCCTCATGCTCTCTGAAGATTGAGTTTTCTCATCTTGAAAGAATTTCCCTGATTTAACCATGTTAGAGTTGCATTTCTGGTGTATAGTTACTTCCAGTTTGTGTAGAAGTGTCTTGAGGTGATTTAGCTAAGTCATGCTTTTACTGTCTTGAACTAAATCTGGACTATTCTGGAAGTGAAAGAAAAATATCCCCATAAGGGATTAAGACTCACTTGGTTGAGGAGCATCTTTAACCAGAATGTGCCGTGCACTGTGGGTGCAGTGTTCAGAGGCATGACCTGTTATTTTGAGGTCGCTCATGACAGTGGAATTACCTTGTGCTTTGGAAATCCTGCATCACTTAGGGACATGCAGTACCTGGGTGGCAGGCAGAGCTGTTTGGGTACAGTGCCTGCCAGCTGTGCAAGAGCTAAAAGAAATTAATAAAATCGGGATTGTAGAAGAGAGATCAGGTGATGGAAGTTATGGTAAAGCTGTCACATCCTTTCTGCCAGGATGGTAAGTCCTTGCCTCTACTAGAAACTTCAGGATATGATTCCAAGCAGAATGAAACTTCTCTGATGTATGGCTGATTGTTTATTCTCAGAAGTATATAATGAGATAATAAAAGAGAGTTACAGTCCTCAGACTGGAAAGAAACAAAATGCCTCAGTGGATCTTCAAATAATACTCTTAACACTTTTGCCACTTATGTGCCACTGTGACAAGTCTGTATACTGGCTGGTTTAGTCTGCTGCATGTAAGAGGATACTGCCAAAAGCAGTGTGTGTGGAAATAAGAATTTAATATGTTAATGCCAAATGTTAATGTAAACTGAATTTTCATAATTTAAAGTAATTTCTTGGGGTTTTTTTTTATGGGTTACTGAATGTTTCAGACTGTTACTTCAAATTGGATTTGTCTCCCTGTCTGTCTTTACATAGATCAGATCCCATTCCCAGTTTGGTGATCTCTGCCAGAGAGCCACTGCTGCTTCGTGCTGTCCCAGCTGGACACTGGGCAACTATATTGCTATTCTGAACAACAGGTCATCGTGTCAGAAGATTGTCGAACGGGATGTCTCTCACACCCTAAAGCTGCTTCGCACTTGTGCCAAATACTACTACAACGGGACCCTGGGGCCGGACTGCTGGGACATGAATGCCAAAAGGAAGGACCAACTCAAGTGTACAAACGTGCCTCGCAAATGTACCAAGTACAATGCTGTTTACCAGATCCTTCACTACCTAGTGGACAAGGATTTCCTAAGCCCAAAGACAGCTGACTATGTATTACCAGCTTTAAAATACAGCATGCTCTTCTCTCCCACCGAGAAAGGGGAAAGCATGATGAATATTTACCTAGATAACTTTGAGAACTGGAATGCTTCTGATGGTGTAACAACCGTCATGGGGATTGAGTTTGGAATAAAACATAGGTTGTTTCAAGATTATCTCTTGATGGATACTGTGTATCCTGCCATAGCCATTGTAATTGTTCTGTTAGTTATGTGTGTGTACACCAAATCCATATTTATCACACTGATGACTATGTTTGCAATAATTAGTTCCTTGATTATTTCTTATTTTCTCTATCGGGTAGTATTTAATTTTGAGTTCTTTCCCTTTATGAATCTCACAGCATTGATTATCCTTGTTGGGATTGGAGCAGATGATGCTTTTGTCTTATGTGATGTTTGGAACTACACAAAGTTTGATAAACCTCATGCTGGAACTTCTGAGACAGTGAGCATCACATTGCAACATGCTGCTCTTTCCATGTTTGTCACAAGTTTTACAACCGCTGCTGCCTTCTATGCTAATTATGTCAGCAATATCACAGCAATCCGGTGTTTTGGTGTTTATGCTGGCACTGCCATTCTGGTGAATTATGTTTTGATGGTTACATGGCTGCCTGCTGTAGTTGTATTACATGAACGGTATCTTCTCAATATTTTCAGTTGCTTTAAGAAACCTCAGCAGAGGTTATACAACAACAAAAACTGCTGGACAGTGTTGTGCCAAATATTCCACAAGACTATTTTTGCAGTCTCAGAAGCATCCAGGATATTCTTTGAGAAAGTTTTGCCGTGCATTGTTATCAAATTCCGGTATATTTGGCTTTTCTGGTTCCTTGCCTTAACAATTGGTGGAGCATATATCGTGTGTGTAAATCCAAAGATGAAACTGCCGTCATTGGAGCTCTCTGAGTTTCAGGTATTCAGGTCTTCTCACCCATTTGAACGATACGATGCAGAATACAAAAAACTTTTTATGTTTGAACGTGTCCACCACGGAGAAGAGCTCCACATGCCGATTACCATAATCTGGGGTGTCACACCTGAGGATAATGGTGACCCTTTAAACCCTAAAAGCAAAGGAGAGCTGCAGCTAGATACCAGTTTTAATATCGCTAGCCCAGCTTCGCAGGTTTGGATTTTACATTTCTGTCAAAAGTTAAGAAATCAAACCTTTTTTTATCAGGCAGAAGAACAAGACTTCACAAGCTGCTTCATTGAAACATTTAAGCAGTGGATGGAAAATCAAGACTGTGATGAGCCATCTCTTTACCCCTGCTGCAGCCACTGGAGCTTTCCATACAAACAAGAAGTTTTTGAATTATGTATCAAGAGAGCTATAATGGAGCTAGAAAGAAGCACAGGGTACCATTTAGATAGCAAAACCCCAGGGCCTCGCTTTGACCTTAATGACACCATCAGGGCAGTGGTGCTGGAGTTCCAAAGCACCTACCTCTTCACACTGGCTTATGAGAAAATGCATCAATTTTACAAAGAGGTAGACTCATGGATTTCAAGTGAGCTTAGTTCTGCTCCTGAAGGTCTTAGCAATGGTTGGTTTGTGAGTAACCTTGAATTTTATGATCTTCAGGACAGTCTTTCAGATGGTACTCTGATTGCCATGGGCCTTTCAGTTGCCGTTGCATTTAGCGTAATGCTTCTTACAACTTGGAACATAATCATAAGCCTTTATGCAATAGTTTCAATAGCTGGAACTATTTTTGTCACTGTAGGTTCTCTGGTTCTTCTTGGGTGGGAGCTGAATGTGTTGGAATCTGTCACAATCTCGGTGGCTGTTGGCTTGTCAGTGGACTTTGCTGTTCATTATGGAGTGGCTTATCGCTTGGCCCCTGACCCTGACCGAGAGGGAAAGGTAATTTTTTCTTTAAGCCGTATGGGTTCTGCTATTGCAATGGCTGCCTTGACTACATTTGTAGCTGGGGCAATGATGATGCCCTCGACAGTGTTGGCATACACTCAGCTTGGCACTTTCATGATGCTTATAATGTGCATTAGTTGGGCTTTTGCAACGTTCTTCTTCCAGTGTATGTGCCGATGCCTTGGGCCCCAGGGCACTTGTGGCCAGATCCCATTACCAAAAAAACTGCGGTGTAATGCCTTCTCTCAGGCCTTTTCAGGAGCCCAAGGGGGCAGAAGTCAAAACAAGTCACATCCTATTAGCAAGTACCAGCTGAACTCCAGAAGTCAAAAACCAGAAATGGAGCATGAGCACTATGAGCTTGAACCTCTGGCATCACAAACTGGATTCTGTAACCCTGTAGAGAAAGTGACATATGAAGAAACTCATACCTGCTCAGAGCTCTTCAGCAGCAAGCCCCAAAACTCATGTTTGCCTATGCATCCAGCCTATAATAGTGAAGTGAGTAAAGGCATCAAAAACATTGCTAATTCATCTGTGCTCCAGACCTCTATTGACCAACACACCATATGCCCAATTTTCTCTCATAACAGGCAGTGTAGCTGTCCTGAGGCATATAAGCAGGTGGCAGTGAATTGGAGTCCGCACTCATGTCAGCAGTCAAGTGACACCTTCTGTTACCAGTGTTCTCCCTCCCCAGGGACCGTGCAGATCCAAAGCTCTGTAGCTCCTATAAATGCTTTACAGCAAGCTGCTGAGGATTACATACATCCAGTCCCGCAAATCCTCCACTGCAGCTGCCTTCAAGGAAGGCTCAAAAGAACGATGACACAAAACTCTCTGCCTAAAAATTTTTTCCTCCAGTCTGTGCAACAGTTCCAGGCACATCAGAGAATAAACAGGACAGATACACATGCTCATCACAACCCAGAGGAAAATGTAAGAACTGTTCCAAAGGTGATGAGCTCCTCACAGTTTCTCTGCCGAAATGCAGCACCTCTAATAATGCGTTGCTCTGAATGTGAGAACAGTGTCTCAAATAACCAAAAGGGATTCTGTCAGCAGACAGACAAGTGTGATGAAAAGGGTGGTACAGAAGCAAACGGCGTAGAAAGCAAGAAAGCCTCTCTGTCAAAGCAGAAAAAGAAAGTTGAGAGCAAGATAGATCAGCGTTGTTTGCAGAATGACAGAGTTTTGAAGGCAGACCAAAACGATAAAAAACACCTGCTGACCAGGTCAGGGAGAGAGGCTCGCTCCAAGAGTTGCCATGAAAGTTCACACTGTTGTGGCAAGGCATTTGCAGTGAAGTGCAATTCTGTTGACTGTCAAATGCCAGACATCGAAGCCAATGTGCCTCCTATGTTAATGCGCCCGGAACTTTCCAATGGAAGTTTGTTAATAAAAACACTATAATAAACCTTTAATTTGGCAATCCTGCGTCTTTCTTTTAAAAGTAAGTTTAAAGCACTAGAAAGGAAAGTCCTGAATAAATACGAATTATAATTTGCCTTTTGGAATGAAAAATGTATTTTATAGAACAATAGCATTTATACATTTCATAAAGCCATTACATGTAGTAAAACCTGATGTTGTCCAGAATGTTTTTTGCTATAACTCATAAGGTGGATTATGCTTCATTTAGATTTTGTTCCAGGGCATTCGTGTTTGATTTCTCCTTATAAACCATCTCAAGAAATAAAGCATTACAAAGAAACTCTTTCCTGTTCTGAAGCCACAAGCATGGGCTTGTGAGATCAATAATGTTTGGGGCAGACTCAGATTGCCACATTTCCTGAGTACATAATTTACCTTTATTTGTCTGCTGCTTTGGCAGGCTTCTGCACACTTTGGAACAGCAGCAGAACTGTAACTGTGTTCTTTCAGGATTGCTTGACAGACCAGCTCTGCAGGATAGCCTGTTTGGGAAATATTTTTAACTATTCATCCTAACAAAATCTAAAGAAAAGCTCCTGGAGTCCCACACATTTGCACTGCCTGTGTTGCACTTCTGTATATGTAGTGCAGTAAAACATTTTCAACTGCCTTTCTGGCAATTACTGTATAGACTTCACCATTACATACCAGAGAATACAGGTGGAAACAATAGTCAGTGAACATTATTGACTTGTCAGTGATGACAACAAAAATACAGTTTATGCAGCTGACAGATGTATGTAAAATCAGGAGTTGTAAAATTGGACATGAAGTGCCTTGCAATACTGAACTTTTTCCCACAGAGTTAATCTGCTGTGGAGAAAGGCATAGTTAATGCACAGGCTCTAGACTCACTGCCAACAGTAAGTATCAGATTAAGTCAACTCAAAAGGCTCAGAAACATAAATTAAAATATTGTGTTCTGAGTGTTCTATCTGGAGAAGTTCCCAGATGAAGTTACAAATACTGAACTAAACCACATAACCAAGACGTTGGATTTCAGATGTTGTATCTCTGTAAGTACCGGGTTTAGTCACATGATAGCTGTGTGTAATCATGTGAATACTTGCTGGTGTTATCACTCCAGGAGGGTGGATTTGAGAGCTGGAACTGTGTAGCATGTCATTATTTCTGAGTATCTTAATGACAAATCTCTCTTCATTTCATCGCTTGGTTATGCTGATGATAGTTGGTTTATGAGACACAGAAGATAGATTTCATGGGCTGATGTGATATCAGGTACTTGGTGTGTAATGAATCAGTGGAGGAAAAGCCTGTCTAATTCTGTCCTAGTGTTCATGTTGGAGGCATGCAGAAGGTTCACAGCATGCAACAAACCACTTTGGTTTGGCTGGCAGTAGTGAAGTTAGTGCTTATATGTCCCAGTGACTGGAAGAGGTCGAAATCTACAGAAAAACCTAAATTAGTTTTACATGGTTTAAGAAGAGTATCATTCTTTCTTAGTTATAAAATAAAACTCAGTTTTATTTACCTTGGAACTTAGAGCCTGATTCTTTAGCTTGTAATGAGAGTTTTCTGTCCACTACAGACACCATTAATTGTAAGCTAATGCTTGCAGTGCTAGCAATCTAAAGAAATTGAAGGTAATAAGAAATAAACTGGATTGTTGCTGTGGTCCAGCTTTTTTCCTGCCCACCTCACCTGCTTGAGTGCAGTTTGTCAGACCTTGTCAAAGCAGCATATAGCCTGTCACATAGGTTTCATCCACAGCTTTGAGACATGGGCCTTTGGGGAGGTCCCCAGCCAATGTGTCTACAGAACAGAGAACTTTGTCAGCTGATGAGCTCAAAATGAGATTTTTCCCTAAGCCAGTTTTCCATCCTGCATTCTGGGTAAGGAAACCACCTTTGATTGCTTGTATTAATAACTGGTCTTGAAATGGTGATGTAAGTGATAGAGATTATTGCTGTGTTTCCATAATGATTTATATGTTCTTAAAGGGTGATACAGTGAGAAAAATGGGGCACATAAGGAGTTGTGGTGTAATGCAGTCTTAGGAAAGATTAAAATGAACTAATGTGCTTGGCTAGTGAGCACTAGGATCACTGCTGTATCTGCCTTTTCTTGTTGCAGTAGTATTAATCAAGTTATAATAAGCTGCTAAGCTCAGCTCCATGGAGCAGCCTCTGGGCTGACTGACAGAAGCTCACAGCCAATGGGAGCTTTCCTAGGATGCAGGCATTTTATTGGTTCAGAGTCTGGGGACACAGAAATAGACCAATGACCTGTCATGACCTGGGAGTTTGGAAAGGGATAAAAGGGTGCAAGACACAATAAATGATGCTGTTGTCTGATGATCAAAAGGGAGTTTGTCATGTGTTACATCTCAGACATGCGAACATCATACTGTAATATTTTGTGACTGCCATTTCTTCCCTGCAAACTGCTTTATCTTTTCCAAATCAGTTAGCTGGACAAGGAGAAATCACTGACTTAGATAAGTTTGATAGTTCTGAATGTAGCACCATGTGTGTGTGTGCTGCATCTGTGTCAATTCAGGTGTAGACTCTAAAACCCAAGCTAGTGCAACTCCTGGAGAGTGAAAGACAATAGGAGTTGGTTCCAGTGACAGATGAAGGTAGATGAGGGTATGCATTACTCTATCCCTAGAAAATCCAGGAGAGAAATAAATAAATGCTAATAATTAAGTTTTTACAGGCTACTGGGAGCGAGCAAGGATAGGTGGAATTCTGTTCCACTCCAGGAAATTTTAACAAGAACCATTACAGCCTGCTGAGATATCTCTCAAAAACCTTCCAGTGATGGCCAAGTCCCAAGGGAAACTGATTACCTTAAAATACTGGAATTTCCATTAACTAATTTGCTGTCACTGAGGTCCTGCCTTGCTTTGGGGTTGCATGGGGATGTGGATGTATGCACACCACACAGACTGGCTCTGTGAGGTGTTTCACCTGTAGGCTGCCCAGGTGGGCTGAGGGCCCTGCCACTGGCTCGTGCTTCCTCTGGGAAGTAACATGGTCCTGGATTTAGAAGATGCAGATATTTTCATGGATAATCCAATTGTTCTGCCAATGATGACACGTGTAGCTTGAGACATGACAGGTGAGCTTTCTGCCTTTACAAAGTCTAGGAAAAACTTGGCAGTAACTTGTACACGTTATAAGAGAATCTTTAAAGTGACATCTCTTTGATTTTTCAAGGAAGAAAAGAAACTCTATGTGAGAAGATGGTGGTCTCTTTGTGGCTCTTAAGTTGCTGGTATGCTTTCTTCAGGAATAAAGACTACAAGCCAGAATCTTCCTAAGAGTGGGGCTTGTACCTGAGACAAACTCACTCAAATTTGCTGGGGAAAAAATTATATTTAACATAATAGATACCTTAGTTATCTGTACTGTCCTTAGGATCTGTGTTTTTCAGGTCATCATCACATTTATAGTGTGGGTAATACATTGATCAGTTGTCCTGTGTTGACTATATGATGCTTTTATCCCCAGTCGTCTTGTTCTGTTTATACTGAATAATAAGTTTTACACCTTTAAGACTCTCTTCCAGAGAGTGAAGGGGTGAGGGAAGAAGTGCGCAGTTTGTTTTCAGACTGCACTCACTCCTCCACATTCCTGCTCCTGCACTGTGTTGTCTGTGAATAGACAGACAGCAGGACAGAGCTCTTTTCTGCTTTTAGTTTTAGCTAGCTGAAGCAAAGAGGTTCCCTAGACTGTGGTTTTTCTTTTTCTTAGACCTGTTCAAAACTGTTCTAGACTAAACACCCAAAAAAGCACCAGCAGCTCCACCTGTAGCCCATCGGGCCAGGCCTGGGCCGTGGCATTTCCAGCACTGGAGGGACTGATCAGAGACTGAGTGAGCTGAGCTGCAGCCCAGAAAAGAGACTGTTCTGAGTTCATCATCTCTTTTTGGAGCAACAAGAAGTTTTATTGTTTAATATTGTTTAGGCTCTATTGTTTAATAAACAAGTTTCTTTCCACTTTTCTCCAAGGAGATATCTTCTCCCGAACCGGTTGGGGGGAGTGGCCAATTAAATCTGCTTTTATAGAGGAGCCCCTTTGGAGGTTATCTCCCAAATTTGCCCTAAACCAAAACATCAGTTTAACAAAAAAGATTTTAAAAAAATTGCAGTAAGTTCTTTAAAATATTAAACCTGGCTCAATATATAATCACTGGAAATGCAGCTACCTCATACAAAGGACTGGGGGTGGGTAGGTAGCTGATAGAGTAACATAAAGGAGTTTTAAATTATTGTTTCATTGTTTGTGTTTTTAAAGAAAATTAAAATCCATCTTTTTACAATCACCCATAATCACTTTAATTTGATCTTTTTGAACTGATGTGGGAGAATTACTTTGCATTGCTTTGAATTAGGAATACCCTTCATATTGCCAGATGGACTCCTGGCAGTTAGTCCAAGAGAGCTCTAAAAATACAGCTTGACAAATGACAGAAATTTTAGCACTGTAAGAAATGTCAAATGTGATAAAAATTTAATATATTTTATTTATACAAAGAATGTTATACTACTTAATACAGGTAGCAAATGGGTGATTCAGGCCAGAATCACACTGACTTAATTGGATTGGACCTTAAATTTTTTCCACGTGGTGGCAAGGTGTATTAAATTTTACTTCTGCCAATAACATCTGAAGTGCTTCAACATGCAGCATTTGATTTATGATGGTGAACTGGGATACCATCCTACTAAGTGTTGCTTATTCCCACAGTGCAAAACAAGGCTTGCCTTTGCAATAAAAAGCTCAGCCTGGAAAAGTTATAGTTATAGAAGAAATGTGAGAGCTTCTCCAAGTTCCTAACAGATCTCTGCAGACTCATGAATTTGGATCCGGTGTGACCATTGCAGAGTTACCCTCACTTTAACTGTGTTATCCTTTGACTTTTTATTCACTCACTTTATCAGAAAAAGGTCTCTGAGGTCTGCAGAGCCTTTGACATGGATCATCCACAGCATAGAGAGGCTGCAGCTTTTAGATAGTACTGTCTGAATACTAAGTAATCTGAAACCAAGGACTCTTGACTTTGCTGTTTCCCTTTCCTTGGCTGCCTGTATTCCAAGAGTTTTTCCTAAGATTCCCACTTCAGAAAGTTGCTTGGAGTCAGGTGTTTCCTGGCGACATGTGATTTGGGGTATTTTGGTACATCTGAAATGTATTAAAGGTAATATGTCCAGCTTGGGTTTGGATTCCGTTACTTTAAGTTTTAGTCAATGTCACTTTACCTGCAAATGGATAGACATATTCCAGTGGAGCAGCTGCTTGTTAATTTTATTTAAATTCTATTAGTTAGAAATGTATGTTGAGTCTAGTTCCCAAGCTGTTAATTTAAAACTGATGCCCATCTGTCTTCTTAAAAGCAGCAGGATAGCACTTGCTCTCTTGCTGAGGGCTGGCCACAATTGGTGGCAGTGTTCAAAGTTGAACTCTTCCAGCAGCAAGTCTTTAGAGCAGATGAATGGCTTTGCTTTGAGGTCTAAACAAACTTTCTTAAACCCTTGTAAAGGCTTAACCAAAATTGTCGGTAGATTAATCTTAATGGCAATTCTAGAAACGTTTCTCTAGCTTAGGAAAGCAGATCATTCATGGCTGACTAGTTAGTAATGCTGGCTTTCTTAGAGTGCCCTGATCCTTGGCAAACAGTGTGACTAAAATGTACACTCAGTATTGGCAGATCCTTAAAAATTTGACCTAAGCCATGTCTTCTGAGTACAATAATATTTTTACAATATTATTCAGTAATTGGAAATGTCGTAGTTTAAATTGTAAGATTGATGAGGTACTGAAGGTTACTGAGTTTATGTGTATTTGAAGTCATTTTCAGGACAAGTGAAGGACAGGTCAGCTTGTCTGACGAGGTGACACTTCTGGTTGTCAACCCTCAGAGCGGGTCACCTGACATAACCTGGCTGTGGTGGCAGCATTCAGGAGCTGACAGAGGAGCAGCCAGGTACCTGCAGCATGGTGGGGAGCAGAGGGGCAGTAACTGCATCAGTCTCCTCTTCTGCTCCCTTGCTGGCAGAGTTCTCCACATGGTAATAAAAGCCCCTTCAGTGTGTTGTGTGCTGGAGCAATAATTCACCTCTTGTTTTAGTGGTATAAATCAGAGGTAAGTTAATTGGCGTTATTTGAGCTCTGTTAGTGTAAGTTAGTATTATCTTATATATAAGATACTTATATATAAGTATCACAACTGCTGAGTTATTAGCTCTCATAAAAATTCCAAAGTGTTTGGCTCAAAATCCACTTTTGAGGAGATATGTTTATGTGCAAATGCAGAACCCATCAAAGTTCTTACAGTCCAGGTAAAAATGAACAGAAATTGGCAACTGAAGGCATGTAAATCTCTGAAAAGATCTGACAGTGCAGAAAAGCAGGTTTAGCACTGCTTTGAGTGGAGAGATCTGTTGGAGCCATCCTGCAGTACAAAATTAGATACTCTCCTTCATTTTTTCTTACAAAAAATAGTCTGTTGCTATATCTTTTAATCTATATTTTTAAAACCTATGCTTTAAATATCTCGTTTATAATATATGATAGCATTGTCCCAAAATTTTCCAAGTGGCCTGATATGCCATGGCTGAACATCAAGTCTTTTCCCTAAAAAATGTTCTTTTCAATCTGATAGAACTTGAACTCATGACAGTCACATCAGCAAGGTTGTCCAAGTCTATTATTCAGCTTTTCCTCTATTCTCTGTTCTTAGTTAGGGTTCTGTCTCAACTGACCCTGAAATTTTGGGCCTTTCTTAGATGCCCTGAGAGCTTGCTTTGCTTCCTGACACAGAACTAAATCTGTTAAGAGCGAAATGTAGCTCATTCTGTCATTAGTGTACATTAAAGGTAACTAATTTTCCTGTATCCCATGGATTCATAAAACTGCTTGTAGCAGGCCTTCTCTCCTTTTGTTGGTGTCTTTTGTCTCAAGCTCCTGAAGTACAGCTTCTGTAGTGGTGTAGCATAATCTGTTTGAGCCTTTCTTATTAGAGAAGATTTATTTACATTTGGGGAGTATAATGTGTCAGCTTTTTAAGACTTCACAGCAGTATTGCACTACAAAATAGGGCAGAAACAGAGAGGGCTGTGTTACACTCACACCGATTTGAATACTTGGAGCAGTAGGTATTTCCATTACATGGAGGTGTTTTATTTTGCGTAGCTAGGACTGAAAGAGTATAATCCTCACAAAGACAGGCATTATGAGTTTTGTAACATAAATGACAGATAATAACTTACTCTCACCTTCTTTGTTGTAGCATAACCTTAATACAAAGAAACTTAAAATAAGTAATTCAGGAAGTATTAAGCAAAACAACATAAAAATGAAAAGTGCTTGGATTACAGCAGCTTGCCAGGAGGTAAACTCTGCTGCTTTTTCAGTTCTGTAAGGACTTTTTAAACCACTTTGCTTAATATATCCCAGGTGAACAACATGTTGTTGAGTGAGAATTCAAGAAACTTTCCTCTGATAACTCTAGACGGTATCACTTTCCAGATAAGTTTGAGTATGTGAAATAAAAGGACTAGGAAAACATACCTTACCAAAATAAGGTGCTGTAATGAAACTATCATTCAAGTGTTAATCTGGCTTTTTAATCATTTGCAGCTGAGAAGTATTATGGGACTTGAACTTTGACTGCAAAGTACTCAACCATGTATGCAAGAATTTGAGATAGCTCAGTAGGCAGGCTGGATAACTTAGATATAAAACCTTCAATTATCTTAGAGCAGGGGAGAGAAAGAAAATCCCAAATCCTTATTTGTATTGAAATATTCTTGTACACTACACAGAGGGACCAAATGTATTGAAAATATGTTTAAACTACAATATTTGAGATGACAGTAACTTTTATGATCTCATAAAGAGTAATAAGCATGAAACAGAGTTACAAACAATAGCATGTACAATGTGATTGGTGTCTAATTAGGGAATGGGAACTTCTGTGCATTTGAAAACACCAGTATTTGAAAAGGGAGCATTCAAAGAACCTGCAGTAAATCATAGAATCACTTAGGTTGAAAATACCTTTATGATTATTGAGTCCAAGTGTTAACCCAGCACTGGTTAACCACTCCAAGCCACCACTAAACCATGTCCCCAGGTGCCACATCTACATGTCTTTTAGATACCTCCAGGGATGGTGGCTCAACCACTTCCCCAGGCAGCCTGTTCCAGTGCTTTACAACTTTTTCTGTGAAAAAAAATTTCCTAATATCCAGTCTAAACAGCCTGTGGTAGAACTTGAGGCCATTTCCTCCTGTCCTACACTTGTTACCTGGGAGAAGAGACTAACCTCCACCTGGCTGCAAGATCCTTTCAGGCAGTTGTAGAGAGTGAAAAGGTCTCCCTGAATCTCCTTTTCTTCAGGCTAAACACCCCTAGCTCCCTCAGCTGCTCCTCATAGAATTTGTGCTGCAGACCCTTCAGCAGCTCCATGGCCCTTCTCTGGACACACTCCAGCCCCTCAATGTCCTCCCTGTAATGAAGGGCCCAGAACTGGACAAAGCATTTGAGGATTCACTCCCCTCATCCAGATTACTGATAAAGTGATCACTAACATTAAACAGGGCTGGCCTCCAACATAGAGCCCTGAGGAACACCCCCACAGACTGGCCACCAGCTGAGTGTGACTCCAGTAACCACGACTCTGGCCCCAGCCACCCAGCCAGGTTTTACCCAGCGAAGAGTGCACCCATCCAAGCCATGAGCAGCTGGTTTCTCCAGGAAAATGCTGTGGGAAATTATATGAAAGGCTTTACTAAAGTCCTGGTAAGCACATCTACTGCCTTCCCCTCATCTCCTAAGTGGGTCACTCATCACAGAAGGAGATCAGGTTGGCCAAGCAGAACCTGCCTTTCATCAGCCCATGCTGGCTGGGCCTGATCCCCTGGTTGTCCTGCATGTGCCATGTCATGGGAACCCAGCTGATCTGCTTCATGGTTTTCCTGGCACTGAGGTCAGACTGACAGGCCTGTAGTTCTCTGGAGATTCTTTCAGCCCTTCTTGGCAATGGGCTTAGTCATATTTGCCAACTTCCAGAAAACTGGGACCTCCTCAGTTAGCCAGGATTGCTGGTAAATTATAAAAATGGCTTGGAGAGCACATCCACCAGCTCCTTTGGTACCCTTGGAGGAGTCTCATCCAACCCCACAAACTTGTGTGTCTGAGTCGTGGTGCAGATCTCATTGGTGCTTGTTCAAGTACATCCACATAGTTTTCAGTGCTATAACGTCTATATACTCCACTTGGTATCTGTTACACAGGTTCACAGGTACATCAGTGCAGTGAATTCAGCTGTCACCAGTCTGGACTTTGGACAGGGACTGAAGTGCCTCCTGAATAAGCAGCTCAAAACTGAGAACACCTCTGAAAGCAGAATGTGAGTATGCCTGTTCAGCTTATGCCAGACACTGGTTTATTGTGGGCAATGGAGAAGGGAGGTTGAAATCTCTACTTCTGTTTGCCTCTGGAATACAGAACCTGATGACTTTGCCCAGCATAGATATTTCAAAACTCAAAAGGTGAATCAATGATGTCCTTATGGTCCTGTGTAGCTGAAACTGTGTATGTGGGCTGGGATTCTTTGGTTGCTCCAAAAAAATACTTAGATTTTTGTAGCTAAGAAGTTGCTTATGTTCAAATTAATTTCTTTTTCACTTCACCCTGTTAAGTGTAAAAGTTGGCCTGATCTGTTTCTGCTTCAGTGCTGTCAAAGAAACACTATGCTCTTATGTTTAAATTCATACTTATTTTAAATATATAAAAGCCAGAATAACATTCCTGGCTTAAACTCCTATTATTATAACTGATGTTTAATGTTATTATTACCTCAGTGTTTTTATAAATGGGCAAGACCAGTAGAGACATATAAGCTCTGATTTAATTTACCAGTTTTAGTACTTTCTGATTGTATATCATGAGGCCTTTAAAATAATGAATTTGAAAGGCTAGGCCGGGATGCATAGATGATTCAAAGCACCTTAACTTGTATCCTAAAGGGCAAGAGCTGGTTATGATACTGCAAGGGACCAACCAGTTCTGAAGGGTTGCACTTATGCCAGTGTATGCCTGCTTTTCCAGTGTGTTTCCAACACAGAACTTGAAAAAGACCCAGTGTTATATCTCTCCTAGTGCTTTGAGCAGAGGGAAGGGTAGATCTCAAGCAGCAGAGCAGGTGGTGGGGCCTGTGCAGCAGTGGGGCAATGGGCCATGCAATCCCTGAGGATTAGAGCTCTCAGCAAATTATCTGTCTGATGCTAGGTCTAAATTTGCCTTTTGTCCCTTGCCATTGTGCTAGTTATTCCCCTTCCTTTGGGTAGCTGAGAGCAGCTCCCTCCTGGTACTTGTGTTCCTCAAATCCCTGCAGTTGCTGCTGCCTGCAAGGAGGCCCCACTGAGGAAGAATCCCTGCTGCTCCCAACATTGTTGGAACCCCTTATTAAGGGGAAGAAGTGCTGGTGGCATTCATTTATTTCAGTGGCCTTGCCCCAAAAGTAGCTGTTACTTGTATAGTCACCTCCTCTGCCTCCTGGGGTCTGGGAAAAGAGCAGGGATGCTGTGAGCTGCTGAGGTGGACTGTAAATGTAAGAGCTGTGAATTTAAACCTCTTGTGTCTTCTGATCTCAGAAATTGTTCTGATATCTCACATCTGCTGTCTCACTCCTGGGTTTTGATACACTAAAATAGTGTATCCTGAAAAGCCTGATTGATGTGAAACCCTGTTGGAGTTTTCAGTTTCTGCACTTGCTGTGGTTTCACATTGCATTTTGAGATCAGAAGAGCAAAGATTCATGTCAGATGTTGCTGCTGGTGTCTTCCCGCTTCCCTCCACCCAAGCCCATGCTATCTGGAAATGGGTCCGCCCTTTCTTAGGAATCCCAGACAGTAAGAAAGCCACATGTTTTTACATTTAGGTGTGCCTGGCTGAATATAGATTTCCTCAAAGCCATCACAGCTCTCAGACTGGTTTGTTTTTACTTCAGAGGGTCTGAAGTCATATTTCAGTGTATTGAACTAGATGCAACTCTTGTTTGTAACCTCTCCTACAGCTGGAGGGGAGATGGGAAAGACAGAAGTTGTGTCAAAATATTTTGTCTTTCCATTCCTTCTCTGCAGAACCGTGGCTGATTTGTAGCTGATGATCTGAACTGAGAATTTGACTCACAGCTACCAAATTTTGCCATATAGTGAATTAGTAAAGGAGATCTTGGAGCTCCAGCCTGCCTGGGTACGGATGCAGCACCTGGAGCTGATTGCTGACATAAGGAAAAGGAAGTGCATCCTGGGCTGTGCTGTGCTGCCTGAAATCCCTCTGTTCTCACTGCAAAATACTTCAAATTAAATGTGAGACAGGAAGCTACTGACTATGAAATAGTAACATGAGACATACTCCCCTTGTCTTCTGCAGTACCAGTTCAGGTACAATCTTCTGGAAGCACGTGTCTCCTTTCTCAATGACTGTCCAGAGAGCCCAAGGTCGTAATTCATGAGCAGCAGATCATACCTAACTTGGAACATCACGCTCTGAAGGTTTTCAGAGGTTGCAGAGTCTTTTTTTTTTTTTTTTTTTTTTTTTAAAATTTGAGCATAGGGCCTTTCCCTT
>NW_024524144.1:0-3387 GCF_017590135.1 Pyrgilauda ruficollis | reverse complement strand
ACCCCCCGTCTGAAAGTTTTTAAAGGTTGTAGATTTTTTTTTTTTTTTTTTTTTTTTTTTTGCTAACATTGCAGCATAGGCTCTTTCCTGTTAATTCACAGACAAGCAGATTGAGACCTGAAACTGGAATAACATGGGAAAGTTGGAAAAGCACAGGAACAGGTGATATACTTCTATCTTCTTTAAGGCTGCAATATGTCAAAGGGGCTTCCACAAATCTTTCTGTTTGACCAGACAAAAGAAAAGGAGGACAGCCTTACCTGAGATATGTGCTCTGCTCCCCTTAGCTACCAAAGCAATCCAGCTGGGACAACACAAGCTCTGGCCTGGTTTATTTATCCTGCTTTCCCACTCAATTCCCACTGGTATCTCTGTGCTGTGAAAATTAAACCATAAGCCAGTGTTGGCTTCTGTGGGAAATCATCCTATGCAATGGTCTTTAGGAGTTGTCTTTTAGGGACAGAGCATCCCCTTTTCAGGGTAACTGCTTACCCTGTGTCATTATAGGGTTGAATCAATGGTTTTGGTAGTCCCTGGCTCTGAGCCCAGCTCTTGTCTCTTGCCTTTCCTGTGCTGATGCTTCAAACCCAGTCCATCTTCCTCCCAACACTCACCCCTCAACCATGTGCTGGCTTGGGAAAGGTTGATTCAGTTGACCAATCTATTGTTCCCATTTGTTTGTGTGTGTAGTTTTTAACAGGAAAAGGCATGGGGTTTATGCATGGTATCAGACAGCACTCACCCAGCACAGCTGGTACTGCTGCTCTGTGTGCAATATGCATCTTAATAAATCTTGTGTGTTCTTTATAAACTAAAACACTGGATTTCCAGTTCAGAATGTTCCAGTGTGTAAATACAGATGTTGGGAAATACAGGTGATCTACCCTTGTTCTTAGGAATGAGCAGTTTTCTTGCACACTTCTGTACTTTTATGTCATAGCCATCATTTGATTTAGATTTTGAACAAAACTTCTCTGAATCTGGAATTTACAGTCATCCTTTCTGTGATGAGAAATTAAATGGGAAATAGGTTTTCTGATAAAGTTCTATCATTATATACCCATATGTAAGTGTATGTATAAAAATAAAAGCTAAATAGGTAGGCGAACCCCTGGATTTCTTTAAATGGTAGATCTGGTCATAAAAGTTGTGACTGTTTTAAAAAAATAATTTAAAAAATCTTGTTCTTACGGCATTTACTCACAGTGTTTAAGCCAGCTGAAGCTTTGAGACACATCAGCATACTTTACTTGAGAAAGCTCAGATTTATGTTAGTCTCTAAAATTGTATTTTAGAATGTATTTTAGAATGTATTTTAGAATTACGTTAGTTTCTAAAATTTCACTCCCAGCTTTCTAAGAAAGAAGGCACTACATGGTATCTGCTTCATTTCTGCAATATTGAAGATAGGGCAGTAGCGAAAAGAATGCCAAAATAAGGCAGATTTGGTTTGGTTGTCCAGCATTTTTAGTTCTGTATTTCTTCTGCAGCCTTTTGCGGATGTTCCAGGGTTGACAGATAAACATGAGGTCAGCTCTGGAAGGAAAGGTTATTAAGAGATGGATAGATGAAAGAATTAGGGAGAGCTAGGTGACTAATATTCATATTAACTACTCCTGATTCAGAACTTGCAGAGCTCCAGGTGAAGGCAGCATCCCATAAATTACATCTCCACTGTAGTTGCATTATTATAGTTATTAAAAACCATGTATGAAATAAAAAGGCAAGCCTAATTCTCAGGTAATGGGTTAAATCTAGAGCACTGGCAGCCAGATAAATCCTTCTTCTGCCTGGTAAATAAAGCAGAGACAAAAGTGACTGTTTAGAGGTGTATTTAATATTGACTGCAAGAATAAAAGGAGATACAGAAGAGGAGAGCCTGAGTTGCAGATTTGCCTCTGAGAGTGTGCATTGGTTCCCTGGGTGGTTAGGGGTCTTTAGTGTGTTGAGTTAGGAAGAACTGCCCTGGAACAAGTGGAGTTAAGCAGTGTGTGCAGAAGTGTGACATGGGGCCCTTGTGGATGTGCAGACAATATGCTGCACAGTAACTGGAGAAATGCCTTCACACACACCCAGTACTGTGTTGGCAAGGATTGCAGCACGCAATCTGGGGCTCATCTGCCAGCATTTCAAGTGGAAAGGCAAAATTCCTTCATTATCTTGGTCTGTATTGCTGCTCTGCCTGGATTTTGCACTGCTGTAGGTACAGAAAGGATGAGTGAGTTGTCTGGTCAAGATTTTTCCTGACACTGTTCCCAGGTGTGGCTGTTTCAAGAAAGGTTTAAGTGCTGATTGTGTCCCCATTGTAATCACACTGAAGTGTTGTATGGGGGAGGGTGGGGAAGCTATTTTTTCATGTCTGGCGATCAGTTTGTCCCCTTGAAGCATGACAGTCAATACCTTTGGCCATTTTTCATTAGCCAGTGTAATATTAGACACTATTCTTATTCCTCCTAATGTCTAATCCAGCTTATGCTCCCTGCCAGAGGATATCCAGGCAGAACGGAGAACTGCGAAGACACTGTACTGATGTGGTGTGACTGATGTTACCAGGAATCCACAAGAGTAATTGCAGGGTTTTCCTGCTCTAGTTTCCTTTTCCTGTTGGTACTGAAGCTAACAAGGATTTGAAATAATTCTTCAGTCTTGTGCTTGCATAATAATTATTGATATTCTGAACAATGAAGGCAACAGAATTGAACCGGGCCATCCAATATATTTTCTCATTTTCTTGATAAAGGATCAATTGGGAGAGGTTAACACAGTTATAGTTTAGGTCGGTGTGGACTCTTAGCAAGGAACTTACTTCTTTCTCATAGAGAGATTGGTAGCACTCACTGCACGGCTCTCCTGGGCTCCCCAGAGCTCCACCAGCAATCAGAGCCATCACTACTACCCTTCCCAAGAGTCCGGTATGGGTCATCTTGCACAGCCTGCCCACCCAGCCTTGCCTCTTGAGGATTTTACTGAGAAGAAGTTTCCAAGCTCTTTCGAGTCTCTTGCTCCTGTGGTTAAACCTCTCTTGATCTGTCCCTGCTAATTTGGTCTCTCCTAGGGGAGCACTCTGCAGAAGATTAACCTGGAGTCTTTGCTACTAAGTTGGGAGAACTTAACCAAAATTACTTATTAACAATTTTTACTTTTACAAATTTCTTAAAACACTTTAAGACATGATTCTAAACTTTTTCTCTTATGCAATTCATCAGTCTTTTTGGTTCTTCTTTTTTAGTGTCAGCTTTAGGTCATTTGGTCCTTTTATAATAGTATATTCAGCTAATTAACTCCTGATGTGGTTGAATCCTGTCCTGAGTTAGGGTGTGAGGGTGCTGTGGAGTCTGGTCCAATACCAAAGGGAGATACTGACGAATCTGGTCCAATGTTCGGGGG
>NW_024524143.1:1629-2339 GCF_017590135.1 Pyrgilauda ruficollis | reverse complement strand
GGGGGCCGGGGCCGGGGTCCGGCGTGCCCGGTGTGTCCGGCGTGTCCGGCGGCTCGGCGGCCCCGCACCCCGCGGCTGGGCAGGGGCACGGGACGGGACAGGGGACGGGACAGGGGACGGGACTGGGGACGGGGCGTGCCCCCGCCCAGCCCTTTAAAGGAACCGCCGGACACCGCCCCGACTCACGGAAACGGCACCCACGGGCACGGCACCGTGGGGCAGGGCACCCCACGGGGCACGGCACCCCACGGGGCACGGGGCAAGGGAAGCCCTCCGCGCCCCCCAAAGGGGTCACTCGGTGCTGGGGATGTGGCACTGCCCGAACCCCGATACTGCTGGTCCCGTCCGTGGGGCACCCACGGGTGCCCAGAGGAGGGCGAGGGGTGGGTGATAAGGGACAGGGGTCGCAGGTGATAGGGGACAGTGTGGGGCTGGGGGCGCCGGTGGTGAGGGATGGGCTGGGGTGGCACTGCCCGAACCCCGATACTGCTGGTCCCGTCCGTGGGGCACCCACGGGTGCCCAGAGGAGGGCGAGGGGTGGGTGATAAGGGACAGGGGTCGCAGGTGATAGGGGACAGTGTGGGACAGGGGTCGCAGGTGATAGGGGACAGTGTGGGGCTGGGGGCGCCGGTGGTGAGGGATGGGCTGGGGGGTGCCTGGTGCACCCCACACCCGGCTCAGAGACCCCCCCCGATTCGCACCCCGCCCCC
>NW_024524143.1:0-872 GCF_017590135.1 Pyrgilauda ruficollis | reverse complement strand
CACACATCCCGACCCCCGGACACACCCCGACCCCCGGACACACCCCGACCCCCACCCCACAGCGGCTCAATCCGCGCCCACCGGTCACGGCCCGGCTCCCCGGTGACACCCCGACCCCCGGGCACGTTCCGGTGCCCCGGGCCGTACCTGCGATGCGGATGACGGCTCTCTCGGCGGGGTCCAGCACCGTCCCGTTGCCCGCGGCCGCCTTGGCTCGCTGGGAGCGCTGGTGCTTGCCCAGGTTCCAGGGCAGCGTGTCCCCGGCGCCGGGCGAGCCGCTGCTGCCGCTCGAGCTCTCCTCCGCCATCGCCGCCGACCCCGGCTCCTGCGACAGAGGGACGGCGTCAGGGACCCCCGGTACCGGGACCATCGCCTTCGTACGCCAGGGACCCCCGGCACCGGGCACCAGGGACCCCCGACACCACCACCTCCTTCCCTCTCGCTTCAGGGACCCCCGGCACCGAGCACCAGGGTCCCCCGGCATCGCCACCTCCTTCTTTGTCCCTTCAGGGACCCCCGGTACCGGGACCATCGCCTTCGTACGCTAGGGACCCCCGGCACCGAGCACCAGGGACCCCCGGCACCACCAGCTCCTTCCCTCTCGCTTCAGGGACCCCCGGCATCGCCACTGCCCCCCCCTCCTCGCTTCAGGGACCCCCGGCATCGGGAACCAGGGACCCCCGGCATCGCCACCTCCTTCTTTGTCCCTTCAGGGACCCCCAGCACCGAGCACCAGGGACCCCCGGCACCGCCATCTCCTTCTTTCTCCCTTCAGGGACCCCGGTACCGGGTACCAGGGACCCCCGCCATCATCACTGCCCCCCCCTCTCGGTTCAGGGACCTCTGGCATCGGGAACCAGGGACCCCCGGCA
>NW_024524142.1:0-2340 GCF_017590135.1 Pyrgilauda ruficollis | reverse complement strand
CCTATAAAATCTCTTCAGTTTTAATTATTTTAACCCCAGACCTTTTTTCCTCCTTAAAATCCCATCAAAATCCCCTAAAATCCTTTGAATTTTAATGATTTTAACCCCAGACCTTTTTTTCCCCTTTAAATCCCTTAGAACTCCTTAAAATCCCCTAAAATCCCAGCAAAATCCCCTAAAATCCCTTCAATTTTAATGATTTTTACCCCAGACCTTTTTTCCCCTTAAAATCCCTTAGAATTCCTTAAAATCCCTTCAAAATCCCCCTAAAATACCTAAAAATTCCTTACACTCTCCTCAAAATCCTTTCAAAGCCTCCTTAAAACCCTCTAAAAATCCCTTTAAACCCTTAAAACCCCCTTAAATCCTTTAAAAATCCCTTAAAACCTTAAAAACCCTTTAAAACCCTTCAAAGAAACCCTTTAAAACCTCTTAAAACCCCTTAAAACCCTCTAAAAATCCCTTTAAAACCTTAAATACCCCTAAAAACCCTTCAGAAATCCTTCCAAAACCCCTAAAAACCCTTTAAAATCCTTTAAAACCTCCCAAAACCCCTTAAAACCCTTTAAAAATCCCTTTAAAACCCCCTAAACACCCTTAAAAATCCCTTAAAATCTCGAAGACCCTTTAAAACCCTTCAAAAAAACCCTTTAAAACCTCCTTAAAACCCTTTAAAATCCCTTCAAAACCTCAAAAAACCTTAAAAACCCTTTAAAACCCTTCAAATAAACCCTTTAAAACCTCCTTAAAACCCCTTAAAACCCTTCAAAAAAACCCTTTAAAACCTCCTTAAAAGCCCTTAAAAACCTTTAAAATCCCTTCAAAACCTCAAAAAACCTTAAAAACCCTTTAAAAATCCCTTTAAACCCTTTAAAAATCCCTTAAAACCCTTTAAAAACCCCTTAAAACCCTTCAAAAATCCCTTAAAACCCCATTAAAAATCCCTTTAAAACCTCCTAAAACCCCTTAAAACCCTTTAAAAACCCCTTAAAATCCCCTAAAGCCCTTGTTAAATCCCTTTAAAATTCCCTTAAAAGCCCTTTTAGCCTCCTGGACCCCCTTCCAAGCCCCCCAAAGCCTCCAACCCCCATCCCGTTACTCCCAGGCCGTGCCCCCGAGCCCCGAGGCGCTGCTGGCCGTGCCTGCGCCCGGCTCCCGCCCCAAGGTACGGAACGGCCGGGAATGCACCGGGAATGGCCCGGGAACGGCCCGGGAATGGCCCGGGAACGGCTCGGGAATGGCTCGGGAATCCCTGCCAGACCCCGGGAGTCCCTTCCGAACCCCCCAAAACCCTCGGGAATCCCTGCCAGACCCCAGGAATCCCTTCCAAACCCTGGGAATCCCACGGGAATGCCCCGGGAATCCCTTCTGAACCCTGGGAATCCCTTCCAAACCCGGGAATCCCTTCGGAACCCTGGGAATTCCTTCCGAACCCCGGGAATCCCTTCCAAACCCTCGGGAATCCCTGCCAGACCCTGGGAATCCCTTCGGAACCCTGGGAATCCCTTCCAATCCCTGGGAATCCCTTCCGAACCCTGGGAATCCCTGCCAGACCCCGGGAATCCCTTCCGAACCTCAGGAATCCCTTCTGAACCCTGGGAATCCTTTCCGAACCCCCCAAAACCCTCGGGAATCCCTTCCAAACCCCGGGAATCCCATGGGAACGCCCCGGGAGTCCCTTCCAAACCCCGGGAATCCCTGCCAGACCCCGGGAATCCCTGCCAAACCCCGGGAATCCCTTCCAAATCCTGGGAATCCCTTCCAAATCCTGGGAATCCCACGGGAACACCCCGGGAATCCCTTCCAAACCCCGGGAATCCCTTCCAAACCCGCCAAAACCCTCGGGAATCCCTCCCAAAGCCCCATTCCTGCCGGGACTGAGGGAATTGGGGGAATTGGGGAGCTGAGAGAATTGAGGGAATTGAGGGAATTGGGGAATTGGGGAGCTGAGGGAATTGGGGAATTGAGGAAACTGAGGGAATTGGGGGAATTGGGGAGCTGAGAGAATTGAGGGAATTGAGGGAATTGGGGAATTGGGGAGCTGAGGGAATTGGGGAGCTGAGGGAATTGGGGAGCTGAGGGAACTGAGGGAATTGGGGGAATTGAGGGAATTGGGGGAATTGGGAGAACGGAGGGAATTGGGGGAGCTGAGGGAATTGGGGAACTGAGGGAATTGAGGGAATTGGGGGAATTGGGGGAATTGGGGGAGCTGAGGGAATTGGGGAATTGGGGAGCTGAGGGAGCTGGGGCGCTGAGGGAATTGGGGAGCGGGGGAGCTGAAGGAATTGGGGAATTGGGGAGTTGAGGGAATTGGGGGAATTGGGGCGCTGAGGGAATTGG
>NW_024524141.1:0-2341 GCF_017590135.1 Pyrgilauda ruficollis | reverse complement strand
CACATTTGGGACATTTTTTGGGACACTCTGGGACATTTTGGGGACAATTTTGGGACATTTTGGGGCCACATTTGGGGACATTTTGGGGCCACATTTGGGACATTTTTTGGGTCACTTTGGGGACATTTTTGGGACACTTTAGGGACACTCCGGGGTCACTTTCAGGGACAATTTTGGGACATTTTTGGGACATTTTGGGACCACATTTTGGGACATTTTTGGGACACTTTCAGGGACATTTTTGGGACATTTTTGGTTGCATTTGGGGACATTTTGGGGCCACATTTGGGACATTTTTTTGGGACACTTTGGGGACACTCTGGGGACATTTTGGGACATTTTGGGGACACTTTCAGGGACATTTTGGGAACATTTTGGGGCCACATTTGGGACATTTTTTGGGACACTTTGGGGACATTTTGGGGCCATTTTGGGGCCATTTTGGGGACACTTTGGGGTCACTTTGGGGACACTCTGGGGACATTTTGGGGACACTTTTTGGGACGTTTTGGGGACACTCCGGGGGTCTCACCCAGGGCCAGCCCCTGCGGCCGCTCCACGCCCTCGGTCACCAGCGCCTCGGGGGGGTCCCCCCCGTCCTGAGCCCCCCGCGTGATTTGGGGCCGGGACCCCCAGTCCGACCAGTACAGGAACCTGGGGGGGCACCGGGGTCACCTGGGGACCCCCCAAAAATCCCCCAGGACCCCCCAAAACCCCCACATGCACCCAGAACCCCCCAGGGACCCCCCAAACACTGCCCAGAACAGGCGGCCCGAGGAGGGGTCTGGGGGAGGGGGGGGTATCACCCTTCATCATCACCATCATCATCATCATCATCATCATCATCATCATCATCATCGTCATCATCATCATCATCGTCATCATCATCATCATCATCATCATCATCATCATCGTCATCATCGTCATCATCACCACCCATCCCCCACTGCCCAGAACAGGCGGCGCGAGGAGGGGTCTGGGGGAGGGGGGGGTTATCACCCTTCATCATCATCATCATCATCGTCATCATCATCATCATTGTCACCCATCCCCCATCCCCCCCATCCCCCATTTTGGGGACATTTTGGGGTCACATTTGGGACATTTTTTGGGACATTTTGGGGACACTCTGGGGTCACTTTCAGGGACAATTTTGGGACATTTTTGGGATATTTTTGGGACATTTTGGGGCCACATTTGGGACATTTTTTGGGACACTTTGGGGTCATTTTTGGGACATTTTGGGGCCACATTTGGGACATTTTTTGGGACACTCTGGGACATTTTGGGGACAATTTTGGGACATTTTGGGGCCACATTTGGGGACATTTTGGGGCCACATTTGGGACATTTTTTGGGTCACTTTGGGGACATTTTTGGGACACTTTAGGGACACTCCGGGGTCACTTTCAGGGACAATTTTGGGACATTTTTGGGACATTTTGGGACCACATTTTGGGACATTTTTGGGACACTTTCAGGGACATTTTTGGGACATTTTTGGTTGTCGGGCTCTTTTTGTGCATTTTGGGGATATTTTGGGGCCATTTTGGGGCCATTTTGGGGACATTTTGGGGTATTTTTGAGTTATTTTGGGGACATTTTAGGGTTAATTTCGGAGCTATTTTGGGGCTATTTCAGGGCTAGTTTGGGGCTATTTTTGAGTATTTTGGGGCTATTTTTGGTTTTTTTGGGGCTATTTTTTGGCGCTCTTTTGGAGTATTTTTGTGTTATTTTGGGGTGATTTTGGAGCTATTTTGGGAGTTATTTTGTGGCTATTTCAGGGCTAGTTTGGGGCTCTTTTGGGGCAATTTTTGTGCTATTTTGGGGCTATTTTGGTAGTATTTTTGTGTATTTTGGGGCTGTTTTTGGGCTATTTTGGGATTATTTTGGGGTACTTTTGTGTTATTTTGGGGTTATTTTAGAGTTATTTTGGGGACATTTTGGGATTATTTTGGGGTTATTTTGTGGCTATTTTTTGGCTTTTTTGGGGCTATTTTGGGGCTGGTTTTTGAGTATTTGGGGGCTATTTTGGGGCTATTTTTTGTTTTTTTTGGGGCTATATTTGGGTTATTTTGAGGCTATTTTGGGGCTATTTCACAGCTAATTTGGGGTTATTTTGTGGTTATTTTGGGGTATTTTTGTGTTATTTTGGGGACATTTTGGGGCTATTTTGGTGTTAATTTGGGGCTAATTTGGGGCTATTTTTGTGTATTTTGTGGCTATTTTGGGGCTGATTTGCGACTGTTTTGGGGCAGTTTTGGGGTTATTTTGGAGCTATTTTTGAGTATTTTAAGGCTATTTTTATGCATTTTGAGCCTATTTTTGGGGTATTTTGTGC
>NW_024524140.1:0-2341 GCF_017590135.1 Pyrgilauda ruficollis | reverse complement strand
GGCATTTTTCTGCTGCAACAGGTCATTACTGAATGATATTTTTTGATATTTTTTTGTCAGGTCTCATCCCACAAACCCTGATCCTCCAGATCTCCAGGACCAGGGGTGCCTGGCTGTATCCCTAGTGAGAAGTTTGGGTACCAGCTCACTTCTTCCCACCCTGGGCTGCAGCTGGAAGGGATGTCCAGACCCCAAAACCAGGAAACCCTTCTTCAGACACCTTTTCCCATCCCTATCCCAATCCAGATTGCTGGAAAACCTCCTTGAAATTAAACCCCCTCCGCTAAAAATTCCCCCAAATTCTGGGGGTCGTGCCATTTCCATGCCCCAGGCTGGAGCATGGGCACCTCAGGGGGATTTTTTGCACGTGTGAAGTCAGTGTTGTAAATACATAATTGCCACAAACTCACTGGCACTTACTCCAGAGGACATGGATGGTCCTTCCCAAAAGAGACGAGCACTCAGAGCAGGTTTGATAAAATATTAAACATTTGGCAAGAGCAGCGACACACATAACCAGCAATATTTACATTTTTACATAACGGGCTTCAGGAGAAAACAAATTACATAAAATATAGAGGTTTAGTCTCCATCATTTCGCTGCTCCTCCATAAATAATTCAATTCTCTTTCCAAGATTGTATTATTGCTCGTGTCGGATTTCTCTAAGAAAAACTGTGACAGGATTCACTGCAAGATGCATAAGAGCAAAACTGAGTAAATTATTCAAGGATGGATGTTCAAAACAAGGCAGGGTTTTGGGACATTTCCTTGAGGCTGAGCCTGGCTCAAGCACTGCAGCAGGTTGGAGGGGCTCAGTGTCCCTTCCAAATTACAGTGTCCCTTCCAAATTAACCCCTCAGGAGTTAAAAGATGCTGCAAAGAAATCCCTAAAGACAGTTTAGGACTTTTGTAGGCAGGGTTTTTCTCCAAACTGTCCCAGTGGTACCCACCAGCCCTTCATCCCTCTGGCTCAGGCACCACCCTTGGACCCGGCCATGATGTGCAAAGCAAATCACTCGTTAAAATTTGTGCTGGATTTTTAGGAGATATTTAAGGACATGAATATTTTCCTACACCTTTCCAAACCCTCTCCAGCAGAAAGTTTCGAGGAGTGAGGAGAAAATTCAGCATCAACCAATGCAGCCTTAAAAGCCACGTGGGGACCATCCACACAGACAGTTGTCTGTCCAAACCCAACAATGCTTGTGCCAAAACTGGGGTGAAATTAAAGAATTCTCCACATTTTAACTGTTTAGCTCATTAAAGATTTCTGCATAACTTGATTTTCCCTCCATTTTTGGCACTTCACTCAGAGGACAACTCCTCCTTTTACCTGTGCACATGATTTTCCTGGGAATAATAAGATTTACAACACCAAGACAACAATGTTATTTTTGAAGCCACCGTGCATTTTAAACAATCTCAGACACACAAACAAGCATGTAATTTCACAAGAACTAATAGATAAATACATGGGAGAATATAATTAAGGGGTTTATCAATAATCCATAGGGACAAGGAGGATATATTAAGAATTAGTGATCAGTGCCAGCATGGCTCTATATTCCCAGAGGTTTTCCTATGCAAGATTAAATAAGATTAGGTTTATTTCTTGTGAGAGATTGATGGATTGATAATAAAGAAAGCTGAAGCCAAAACAAAGGATTTTTCCCCATCAGTGGGGGGAAATCTACCAAACAGCCTGGATTGAGTGGGAAAATATCTTTAAAAATGGGATTTCTCCCCTCCCCACTGGCTGAGTGGGGGTTGGTGGTGGTTTGTTGAGCCAGGAAAGTATTTTGGGGTCCTTCCAGAGGGCAAGTGGTGGATAAATGGCAGGTTATATATATTTTGATTAGAAAATCCCTGCTGCCAACTTACTGCTCTTAAATGTTTAATTTCAAGGCATAATAAGTCCTCAGCTGGTTTTTGCTGCTCCTTCAGGCTCTCCTGTGCAAAGTTACTGAAAGCATCTGACTGACTGATCCTTTCCCAAGCATTTCCAGGGATAAATTAAAAAAAAAAGAGAAGGCTCTGGATGTTTCAAGTGACTTACCTCCAGCACCTGGGCAAGCTTTGGAGTCTATTTTCCAGAGGCAATATCAGCTGATTGAGATAGAGATGGGCTACAGGGATACCCATGGGGGGAAACAAGAATTATAAATAATGGTAAAAATTGTAAAAATTGTAAGAAAAATTAAATATAAAAATAGTAACAATTTAAAATATAAAAAATTATTAAAAATGTTGCGATTATAAAAATTGATACAATTATATACATGTTCAAATATTAAAAATATATCATATGAACATAAAATATTAAAATATTAAAATTATAA
>NW_024524139.1:0-2342 GCF_017590135.1 Pyrgilauda ruficollis | reverse complement strand
ATTTTTTGCGATTTTTTGGGAATTTTTAAGACTTTTTGGCAATTTTTTGGGATTTTTTGGCGATTTTTCGGGTTTTTTATGTATCTTCCAGGACCTTTTCAAGTGGTGTCTTGATTCTTTTTGAGTTTTTAGGACCTCCAGATAGTTTGGGAATTTTTTGGAAATATTTGGGAATTTTTTGGGAATTTTTTGGGATTTTTTTTGGCAATTTTTTGGGTTTGTTATGTATCTTCCAGGACCTTTTCAACTGGCGTTTGGGTTGTTTTTCAGCTTTAAGGACATTCATGTAGTTTGGGAATTTTTGGGGAATTTTTGGGGAGTTTTTGGGAATTTTTTGGGGATTTTTTGGGATTTTTTGGGATTATTTTTGGGAATTTTTTGGCGATTTTTTTGGAATTTTTTTTTGGGAATTTTTTGGGATTTGTTATGTATCTTCCAGGACCTTTTCAACTGGCGTTTCGGTTGTTTTTCAGCTTTAAGGACCTTCAGATTTTTTGGGAATTTTTAGGGATTTTTGGGAAGTTTTTGGCGATTTTTTGGGATTTTTTGGCGATTTTTTGTGGTTTTTTATGTATCTTCCAGGACCTTTTCAAGTGGTGTCTTGATTCTTTTTGAGCTTTTAGGACCTTCAGATTTTTGGGGAATTTTTAGGAATTTTTTGGGAACTTTTTGGGGATTTTTTGGGAATTATTTGGGATTTTTTGGGATTTTTTTGGGAATTTTTTGGGTTTTTTTATGTATCTTCCAGGACCTTTTCAAGTGGCATTATTGATTATTTTTGAGCTTTTAGGACATTCGGATAGTTTGGGGATTTTTGGTATGCATCTTCCAGGACCTTTTCAAGTGGCATTATTGGTTATTTTTCAGGTTTTAGGACCTTTAGGTAGTTTGGGATTTTTTGGGAATTTTTCCCTTTTTTTGGAGATTTTTTGGCAATATTTTATGGGGTTTTTTTATGGCCCTTCCAGGACCTTTTCAATTGCTTCTTGACTGTTTTTATGACCCTTTAGGACCTTGAGGAGATTTGGGATTTTGGGAATTTTTGGGGGAATTTTTGGGATTTTTTTTTTAATTTTTTTGTCATTTTTTGACGATTTTTTGGGGGGTTTTTTTATGTATCTTCCAGGACCTTTTCAAGCGGTGTTTGGGTCATTTTTGAGCTTTTAGGACCTTCAGGAAATTTGGAATTTTTGGGAATATTTTGGGAATTGTTCAGGAATTCTTAGGGAATTTTTTTGGGAATTTTCAGGAATTTTTCCCATTTTTTTCACCCTTTTTTTGGAGTATTTTTATTGTTTTCTTACGCAGCTTCCAGGACCTTTCCAAGCGAAATTCGGCATTTTTGGCCCATTTTTGGGCCGTTTTTGGGGGGATTTTTGCCGTTTTTTCGGTGCTTTGAAGCTGCTTTTCACCCACCTGTGCCAGCTGTGCCACCTGGGCTGGATTTTGGGTGGATTTGGGCCATTTTTGGGTCAATTTAACCCAAATTTGGCTGGATTTGGGTCAGTTTCGCGCCGATTTTTGCCAGTTTTGGGTCGATTTTTGCCATTTTTGGGTCATTTTTCCCCAATTTTTTGGGGATTCCACCTCACCTGTGCCAGGTGCGCCAGCTGTGCCCACCTGGGCTGGATTTGGGTCATTTTTGGGTGGATTTGGGTCATTTTTGGGTCAGTTTAGCCCCATTTTAGGTCCATTTGTGTCGTTTTTGGGTCCATTTTTGCCATTTTTGGGTCCATTTTTCCCATTTTTGGGGTTTTTTTCCCCAATTTTTTGGGGATTTCACCTCACCTGTGCCAGGTGTGCCAGCTGTGCCAATCTGGGCTGGATTTTGGGTGGGTTTGGGTCATTTTTGAGTCAATTTAACCCTTTTTTGGCTGGATTTGGGTAATTTTTGGGTCAATTTAAGGCATTTTTCGGTGGATTTGGGTCTTTTTTGGGTGGATTTTTCCCATTTTTGGGTCGTTTCTCCTGGGGATTTCACCTCACCTGTGCCCACCTGAGTTGGATTTGGGTCATTTTTGGGTGGATTTGGGTCATTTTTGGGTGGATTTGGGTCATTTTTGGGTCAATTTAAGGCATTTTTTGGTGGATTTGGGTCATTTTTGGCTGGATTTGGGTCATTTTTGAGTCAATTTAACCCATTTTTGTCTGGATTTGGGTCATTTTTGGGTCAATTTAAGGCATTTTTGGGTCAATTTAACCCATTTTTGGCTGGATTTGGGTCATTTTTGGGTCAATTTAACCCTTTTTTGGCAGGATTTGGGTCATTTTTGGCAGTATTTGGGTCATTGTTGGGTCAATTTAACCCTTTTTTTGCTGGATTTGGGTCATTTTTGGGTCAA
>NW_024524138.1:0-2337 GCF_017590135.1 Pyrgilauda ruficollis | reverse complement strand
GCAGGAAAGCAAATCTTTCACTATGAAGCCTAAGAGGCTTAAATTTCTCATCAAGAAAGGTCAAAGAACAACATCCCATGAAAAGAACTGCTGGTTCACCACCTTAATGGCTCTACCTGGAACTGCCATCCCCATCTCTTTGAGAAGGCTGGAAAATGTTGTAGCGTGCTTTATATGTGGCTTTCCAGCAGGTTAAAATAGAAAATGAAAACAAGCACTGCCACGTTAACACCTTGAAGAATTGGAACTCAACTATATTTTGGGGTAGGATGAGGCATCAGAAGTTTCCATCCAAGTCTTGCATGGTATTGGATATCTGCATGGCAGGAGATATTCTAGAGATATTCTAACCACCCACCTTACTTCTTCCTGTGACCACAATATAGCCCTGACATCGCTGCGTTTTAGGAGTAGGAGATATCAAATGTAAACAAATTATTTCAAACTGCCAGTTCACTGGAAGATCTGAAATAAACCTCATTTAATTAGTGGAATTTTATTCAATATGCATATTTACTCCTCATCTCAGTCCCATTTCAGATTACTCACATTGCACAGAGAGAGTGTTAAAAAGACTGGGGGTTACATTTGGTAAAACTATTATTTGAAATAACTTAATACACAGTCCCAGTTCTGTCACCTGGGTGAAGGGGAATGCTCTTTTCAGCCATTGCAATTCCTTGGCCATGAAAGCCAAAATTTGCAACAATTGATGACTCTACATGATTTCAGATTGATGGAGACCCAAGCCATGGTTGGTCTTTCACCTCTGTGGCACTGGAGCCTGGAAGGTTGTTTGGTATTCCCAGAGGGCTAGTCCCTGATTTTGAAAGCAGCTATTTAGGAAGCCCAGCTGAGCTCAGTTATTGTTCAAGTCTCAGACAATTTGTGCAACAAAGTCAGCCAAAACTCCTGCATGTGCAGAGAACAATGTCCAGCTGTTCCTTTTTTATTTCCCTTGAGCTTCCCTCTCTCAGATAAATTGACATTTTTCCTTCCACCATAATCCAAGCATAATTCTCATCTGAAACATACACAGTTGAGCCAAACTTTGCAATAATAATTTGTTCAGTTATTAGCTTTCCACTCCTTACTCTTTGTTACTCTGGATCAGTGGTGGTGGATAATCAAAGGAAACAGGATTACACCCTAATCCAAATCTGCAGCTGCTTTGGTAATAGCAATGTCATTCCTCTGTGGCAGTGGCAACTGTCCCTGATTTTAAGGAGTCCAGCTGTGCCTCAAGAAGCTTGGGAGGCTCTGAATTCCAGGACAGCTGGAGCCCCCATTGGTGCTCTTTACCTTCATGCTGTAAATGTCCTTGCTCAAACCTGACAAATCTGTTATTTTTCTTATCTTCCAGACCAGGGGAAATCATCCAGACTCCCTCTTCTTCTCCTCCCACCTCCAGTTATCCGGTCCTTATGAAAAGGTGAATTAATTGCTGGGACAGACTTAATTTGAGCCCTCTCTTGAGCCCCTATTGCTCTCCAGCTGAGCAGAGACATCCTTCCAGGATCCACACCTTTCCCAGTGCAAATTCCAAAGTGCCTGCTCATTATACTTTTTTTCATCATAGATGTCCCATTCACCCACAAGTTGGAGCAGTTTAGGGGACAAAAGTCTAAAGGTTTGCCTTGGAAATCCCTTGGAAGCTGAACCCTAGGAGTTCTGCTGGATGCCATCACACTAAGGCGCTTCTCCCCTCGCTTTCAGGCCAGCTAAAGGATCTGGGGAGGAGATTCCCATGTCCTCTCCTGCCCTGTAAAGGCAAAAAAGGAGATGTAGGGCCACCACAATTGAAGAAAGTCATCCACAATCTAATTCCATGGTTTTGGGATCCAGCTGTCATGTGAATGAACTCTTCCTCTCTTTCAGGGATGGAAAATGAATGCTGACATGATTTTTGACCTTTTCTCCTTGCCCTAGGGCTGGTGGATACACTATCCCACATTATGGGAGAAATCTTGTTGGGGTGAGAGCTGTTGGAGGGAAATGACTGCTGTTTGAGTCAAACCAGGCAACTGACTGTTTTTTCCTGTTTCTTCCTTGTTTAGAATGTCTTTGCCATTGAGTGCCATCCTGCCTTCCATTTTTTCCACTCTTCCTGAAGACACACAAGTCCACCTACCATGTCATCCATGGGATAAAGTGGGAATGCAGAGCAGGATGTCTCTAAAGCCCACAAACTCCTGCAAGTCTCTCAAAAGCAGCCAGTTGAAGCTGTTCTTCCTCTTCACTTGTATTCAGAATTCAAATTCCTCTGCCTAGGCTGAGTTGATTGTCCTTAGGCTTTGCCTTGTGAGCCTTGTTTCTCAGAATCTCTTCCTTTTTTTT
>NW_024524137.1:0-2296 GCF_017590135.1 Pyrgilauda ruficollis | reverse complement strand
TTTTTTTCCCTTTTTTCCCCTTTTTTCACCGAACTCTTAGTTTTCCTCCCCGTTTCTCACCCAGAGGATGCTCTCCCAGGCCATCCAGCGGATGGGCAGCAGCGCCCGGCCCCGCACCCGGCAGTACTCGGTGCCGTACAGGCTCCGGCTCATCCCAAAATCCGCCACCTTGACGCGCAGCCCCTCCCCCACCAGGCAGTTCCGCGTGGCCAGGTCCCGGTGCACGAAATTCCGCGCGGCCAGGAAGCGCATCCCGGCCGCGATCTGCGCGCCCAGGTGCACCAGCGTGGCCAGGCTGGGGGGAAAAATTCCATTCTCAGGATTTTCCCCCCAAAATAATTTTTTTTCCCAAAAAAATCGCTTTTTTCCCCCCAAAAAATGGCTTTTTTCCCCCAAAAAATCCAATTATTCGGCATTTATTTGTGCATTTTACCCCCCAAAAATATCATTTTTTCAAAACAATAAAAATTCTACCCTAAATCCCAAAAATATTTACTTTTTTAATTTTTTTTAAATTTTTGCCTTTTTTTCTCTTTTTCCCCCCAAAAAATGGCATTTTCCCCCCCAAAAAATCCGATTTTTCGGCATTTATTTGTGCATTTTACCCCCCAAAAATATCATTTTTTCAAAGCAAAAGAAATTGTACTCTAAATCCCAAAAATATTTGCTTTTTTAATTTTCTTTTTTTTAAATTTCTGCCTTTTTTTTCTCTTTTTTTCCCCACAAAAATGCAATTTCTTTCAGCCCGGCCAGGAAGCGCATCCCGGCCACGTGGCCAGGCTGGGGGAAAAATTCCATTTTCAGGATTTTTCCCCCAAAATAATTTTTTTTCCAAAAAAAATCGCTTTTTTTCACGCAAAAAATGGCTTTTTCCCCCCAAAAAATCTGATTTTTCGGCATTTATTTGTGCATTTTCCCCCCCAAAAATATCATTTTTTCAAAGCAAAAGAAAATTTTTACCCTTAAATCCCCCAAAAATTTGCTTTTTTAATTTTTTTTAAATTTTTGCCTTTTTTTCTCTTTTTCCCCCCAAAAAATGGCATTTCCCCCCAAAAATCTGATTTTTCGGCATTTATTTGTGCATTTTCCCCCCAAAAATATCATTTTTTCAAAACAATAAAAATTCTACCCTAAATCCCAAAAATATTTGCTTTTTAATAAAAAAATCCAATTTTTTTCTTTTTTTTTTTTTCCCACAAAAATGCAATTCGCTTCAGAATTTTCCCTTCCTGAAAAATTGAATTTTCAGGATTTTTCCCAAAATAATACTTTTTTTCCCCGAAAAAATTGCTTTTTCCCCCCAAAAAAGCGCTTTTTCCCCACAAAAATGGCATTTTTCCCCACAAAAATTGCTTTTTTTCGCCAAAAAATTCAATTTTGTTCTGCATTTTTCCCCCCCCAAAATTAATTTCTCCTACCTACACTTATTTCTCTTTTTTCTTTAAGAGAAAAATCACTTTTCCCCAAAAAAAAATCCGTTTTCTCTATAATTATTCCTGTTTTTTTCAGGAAAAAAATTGCGGTTTTTTCCCCCCAAAAAATCTGATTTTTCCCCATTTATTTGTGGGTTTTTCCACTCAAAAAAAATCTCTTTTTCAAAAATTTGTATTTCTTTTCCCCAAAAAATATCATTTTTTCCAGAACAAAAAAAAATTTCTGTTTTTGCTTTTTTCCCCCTAAAAAATCCAATTTTCTTAAAGGGCCAGAACCCCAGAAATTACAATAAAAACAACTCGAATGGGCGTGGCTTGTGTGGGCGTGTCCATTTTGGGCATGGCCCTTTTTGAAGTGGGCGTGGCTTAATTGTTGAGAAGCATCTCTTAAAGGGCCAGAACCCCAGAAATGATAACCCAAAACCAACTAACTTAAAGTGGGCGTGGCTGTAGTGGGCGTGTCCCAGCCAGGTGCGTGCGGAGTGTGGGCGTGGTCTTTTGAGTGATGGGCGTGGCTTCGTTATGTAGGGGCTTCTCTTAAAGGGCCAGAACCCCCAAAATTACAACCAGAAACAACTTGGAGTGGGCGTGGCTGTAGTGGGCGTGTCCCAGCCAGGTGTGGGGAATGTGGGCGTGTCCCACCTGAGGGCGTGGCCTCGGGGCCCGCCCAGGAACTGGTGCAGGTCTCCGTGCTCCATGTACTCGGTGACGATGCACAGGGGGCCGGGCCCCCCGCACACCCCCAGCAGCCGCACGATGTTGGGGTCCCGCAGCCGGCCCAGCGTCCGCGCCTCCTGCAGGAAATCCCGCCTGGGCCCGCCCGGCACCAGGTCAGCGCACCTGGGCGCACCTGGGCGCACCTG
>NW_024524136.1:1824-2345 GCF_017590135.1 Pyrgilauda ruficollis | reverse complement strand
GGGGAGGGGGCGTGGTCAGGCAAGGAGGGGAGGGGGCGTGGCCAAGCGTGAGGGCCAGACAGCAGTGAGGGGGCGTGGTCAAAACACGCTTGGGGCGTGGTCAACCTGGGTGTGGTCGCGGTTCGGGGGCGTGACCAACGCAAATATGAATGTGGGCGTGGCTGCGAGGTGAATGGGGTGTGGTCGATGTGGGCGTGGTCACGGCGATCGCGACTCTTTAGAGTGAAGCCGCGCCCACTCATCGAGGCCACGCCCACGGTTTGGGCGGACCCCAGAGACCCCCAGAGACCCTATAGCCCCCCATAACCCCCAAAGACCCCCTATAGACCCCCCAGAGACCCCACATGCCTGCCATAGACCATATAGACCCCCCAGAGACCCCCTGACGCCCACGGTTTGGGCGGACCCCAGAGACCCCCAGAGACCCTATAGCCCCCCATAACCCCCAAAGACCCCCTATAGACCCCCCAGAGACCCCACATGCCTGCCATAGACCATATAGACCCCCCAGAGACCCCCTG
>NW_024524136.1:0-416 GCF_017590135.1 Pyrgilauda ruficollis | reverse complement strand
CCTGGGGGGGGGGGTCCCAGTGTGACATTGGGGGGTCCCCAGGGTCATGGGGGTCCTGCTACGTCATGGGGGGGAGTCCCCAGTGCTGGTGGGGGGGTTCCCATTGTGACACTGGGGGGGTTCCCAGGGTCACGGGGGTCCCACTGTGACATTGGGGTGGGGGTCCCACTGTGACATTGGGGGGGTTCCCAGAGTCACGGGGGTCCCACTGTGACCCATTGGGGGGGTCCCCACAGTCATGGGGGTCCCACGGTGACACTGAGGGGTCCCCATTACCATGGGGGGGGGGTCCCACCGTGACACAGGGATGTCCCCACCACCACGACGACCCCGCCCCACCCTCAGCACCTCCCCATGGCCGTGGTGACCCCCCCAGTGCCACCCCCGGGCCCCCCTCCCCCGGGGCGTCCCCCCGG
>NW_024524135.1:0-5906 GCF_017590135.1 Pyrgilauda ruficollis | reverse complement strand
TTTCTGTCCCCACTGAAGATCCCTGCACTGAATACAACTCATCTGCTGCCCAGGAGATGAGAAACAAGACCAGGAAGAAAAGAAAACTGCTTTCTACAATGATATCTCTCTCTTTAACAGCAACCTTCTGTTTTCCCTTCCTCTGCCCACTTCCAATCAAATAAATCTCTCTCAAAAACACAAGAATGGCTTCAGGACTTGACCATATGGTGTGTGATCTCAGCTTGTGATTTTGGAAACAAAACAGTGCTCCTTGAGGAACATCCTGAGTAACCCAGCTAGCAGAGGCCTCACAGCAGTGCGGATCTCTCACTCCCACGATGCTCAAAGCTGGCACCAGAGCTAAAGCCCTCCCACACTCCAGTGAAGCTTCAGCCCCACGGGCTGGACTCTTCCCATACCTTGATATCCTGGGATCCCAGGGCACGGACGCTCCCGCTGCAGGGACTTATGTCAAACTCCCTTGGCCTCCTAAGACCTCGAACTTCCTTCCTCCAAGACTGGCTTCTGCATTTGCCTATCTGAGTAGAGCTGTCAACACTGGGCTCTCCCAAGCCATCCCCAGGAATGTAGAGGTGGAAGACCATGGGTGTCAGGGAGGTGTTAGACAGGCAACACTTCAAGGTGCGAGGAAAACCTAAGACAATGACACAAATATCCATTTAGGCATCAATATCTCATGATTCCTGGTGTGAATATCCTGGTAGGATAAAATCCTGTGCTTGGATTTTACTTCTTTGTTATCTGAACTACAGCTCATTGCAGTGGATCTGTGGCTTGGCTGGCCAGCTGTGTGTGGAGGAGACATCTCCTAGCCTGCTTACCAAGAGTCATTTAAACCCAGATGGGGAGAAAAACCCAGCTGCAGGCACAGCCCAGGGCTTCTCCATGCCTATCAACAGTGACTCCAGCAGGGAGGCAAGAGAGGCACAAAAAGGATGTCACAATCTCAAATGCCACTGGGGTAAGCACATGCAGACATCATTCAGCAGAACAGTTAAAAGAAACAAAAATAAAACAGCTGCCTCCAGCTGAAGCAACCCTAGGAATGGAATCAGATTAAGCAGGATGAATCTGCTCTTACAGAACCATATTCCTGCCTGGTGCCTTTCTTTATTGTGCCACTTACTAAAAGGAAACAAGAAGTGGCCAAACAGTGATGCTGACTTGTTATTCCTTTGCTCCTGTTTGATCTCATGATGGCAAAAGGGTACCTGAGGCACCAGCAGCCCTGGAATTTACACCCTGAAGAGGCTGTGGTGGAGGAACACGAGTGATGAATGCTCTTAGGTTCAAGTGCAGTGACGGGGGGAAACCCCAAATGCTGAGCTGACCTGCCACATCAAGGACTACGGTCCTCTTTGTAAGATCTTTTGCTCTCCCCACTCCTGCCTGGAGCCTCTTCCCACTGCACAGGCACTGCTGAAGTGAACCAGGCCCCAGCCCTCAGCAGGCTGCTCACTGTGTTCCCAACCACTGCTGCAGGGGGGTCACAAGCCAGTGTTCACCACTTGCAGGAAGAAGGACAGGCAACCCTTTGGAAATTTGTTCCAGCTCAAGCACCAAACCCCAGGCCAACAATTAATGTTATTCCTGCTCCCTTTAGAAAAAGGCCTAGGGCCATGCCTGGCTGCCAGCAGGGGGGCGTCTCACTATGGGCTGCTTTCCTAGCACTGTTCTCATGTCTAGATGGGCACATCCAGCTCATTAAGCAACACTTCTCCTTGGAGCTGCAGCCGGCAGTGTGCTGGATGCACGAGCAAAGACAAGCAGGTGCAGGAAAGGTGTTGGTACCTGGCTGTGAGGGGCAGTGCCAACACCTTCTCGCCGACATCATCCACATCCAGCACCAGCTGCAGATTGTACTCTCCAACGGTGTTGGAACACAGGGTGACCTGGTAGAAGAGAAAAGAAGTGCAGCAAGTATTTCCTCACTCCCAAAATCTCATCACCCATGTGTGCTGGCCTCCAATTCTTGTTCCATGGTAGACAAAGGGAGAATTTTGCTTTCCTATAAGTAGAGCAACAATCTTTGAGAGTAAAAAAAGCCCTCTCTAGCAATATCACATTTGCTAAGAGGACTAATTTTTTCACCTGACTACAATGACATAAATGCAGAAGAAGTCTGTTGTCTTGAATGGAACGAGTCCAGCTTCACAGCAGGAAGCTGAGGGCAAAGTGTGGCCCAGCACATGCTGGGCAGTTCATGGCTGCAGAGTATTTTCTGTCCCCACTGAAGATCCCTGCACTGAATACAACTCATCTGCTGCCCAGGAGATGAGAAACAAGACCAGGAAGAAAAGAAAACTGCTTTCTACAATGATATCTCTCTCTTTAACAGCAACCTTCTGTTTTCCCTTCCTCTGCCCACTTCCAATCAAATGAATCCTCTCAAAAACACAAGAATGGCTTCAGGACTTGACCATATGGTGTGTGATCTCAGCTTGTGATTTTGGAAACAAAACAGTGCTCCTTGAGGAACATCCTGAGTAACCCAGCTAGCAGAGGCCTCACAGCAGTGCGGATCTCTCACTCCCACGATGCTCAAAGCTGGCACCAGAGCTAAAGCCCTCCCACACTCCAGTGAAGCTTCAGCCCCACGGGCTGGACTCTTCCCATACCTTGATATCCTGGGATCCCAGGGCACGGACGGTCCCGCTGCAGGGACTTATGTCAAACTCCCTTGGCCTCCTAAGACCTCGAACTTCCTTCCTCCAAGACTGGCTTCTGCATTTGCCTATCTGAGTAGAGCTGTCAACACTGGGCTCTCCCAAGCCATCCCCAGGAATGTAGAGGTGGAAGACCATGGGTGTCAGGGAGGTGTTAGACAGGCAACACTTCAAGGTGCGAGGAAAACCTAAGACAATGACACAAATATCCATTTAGGCATCAATATCTCATGATTCCTGGTGTGAATATCCTGGTAGGATAAAATCCTGTGCTTGGATTTTACTTCTTTGTTATCTGAACTACAGCTCATTGCAGTGGATCTGTGGCTTGGCTGGCCAGCTGTGTGTGGAGGAGACATCTCCTAGCCTGCTTACCAAGAGTCATTTAAACCCAGATGGGGAGAAAAACCCAGCTGCAGGCACAGCCCAGGGCTTCTCCATGCCTATCAACAGTGACTCCAGCAGGGAGGCAAGAGAGGCACAAAAAGGATGTCACAATCTCAAATGCCACTGGGGTAAGCACATGCAGACATCATTCAGCAGAACAGTTAAAAGAAACAAAAATAAAACAGCTGCCTCCAGCTGAAGCAACCCTAGGAATGGAATCAGATTAAGCAGGATGAATCTGCTCTTACAGAACCATATTCCTGCCTGGTGCCTTTCTTTATTGTGCCACTTACTAAAAGGAAACAAGGAGTGGCCAAACAGTGATGCTGACTTGTTATTCCTTTGCTCCTGTTTGATCTCATGATGGCAAAAGGGTACCTGAGGCACCAGCAGCCCTGGAATTTACACCCTGAAGAGGCTGTGGTGGAGGAACACGAGTGATGAATGCTCTTAGGTTCAAGTGCTCAATTTCAGCACCACACCAGCCTCTGGCACTGTGGTGCAAGCCCAGGGCACACTCACCAAAGGAGATGTCACCGAAGTGGAGGGCGGACACATCGAAATGGAAAGTCGGTCCCATCACGTAGCCCCTGCGAGGACAAAGGCAGGGAGGCAGCAGTGACATCACCACAGTGATTTCAAATGTGTCCAACCCCACCATGGGCAGGGCATCTTCAGCTTCCATTGCAGCCCAACCTGTTTACAGCAGGAGGGGGAGAAACCAGAAGCAAAGATGTAGGAAGTTCCTTTGCTTCCTTCCCAGAAACACTTTGCCCTTTCTGGAGCCAGAGGTACATCATGGCTGAAGTGTGCTGAGGTTGTGACTGGTCAGCAAGGGAAAGCACTGCCAAGTGCTTTCACCAGTGCTGAGCCAGGAGGGTGGGTGGCTTTCCTCTGACTCCCATGAATATGCAGCATGCAGGAGGGATATGACTGAAAACTGCAATGGGCTTGAACTCAAGTGCAGCCAGTTTGTTCCAGCTGCCTTTGGACAGCCCGAGCACAAAGGTGATTTGTGTCTGGGACTGGAACAAAAGCCTCTGAACATGCAGCTTTCTGACCCAGTGTTGGTTTCATGTGTCAAGCGGTTTTGCAGGAAGCCTCCCAGCTGATCTCCAAAGAAGGCTGCCCAAAAGCAGGGACTGGGGTTTCACAAACAACAGACACACCTTTCAGACCCCATCCAAAAGATCAAGATTCCAAGAAATCCCACAAATTGGACTAGTATCACAACTACCCAAGTTGCCAGCAATTCCACAGGTCCACAAGGCTCACTGCTACCCTAGGAGCCACCAGGATCCCAGCCCTGCTGCTCACCTCATATCTGTGGGTTACTCTGACAAAAACCTCCCCGATGTCCAGTTCCTCAAAGTGGAAATGGAGCCGGGGCCCGAGGCCTTCCCCTGTGAGGAGCAGGGGCATCCTTTTCTCACGGCCTGGGGAGAGATTTCTAGTTCAGTACAGTAATTCCTTCTGCTATCCTGCATTTTCCAGGCTGCCTTAGTGCTAGTCCCTGACTCTGAGCTGCATCATGTCCCAGGAGAAGATATGGACCCTTCTCTTCCCTCAGGAGGTGTAGTACATCCACAGAGACCACCCTTTCTTCTACGCCTTTGTTGAGAGTGGAACTTTAGGAAATGCCAGAAATTTTGTTCTTCGTCCTTCTGGCTGCACCTCAGAGTGTTTTTCCCAAGGGAGGAGGAGCACACTAAATACAGGCAGCATTCAGAACAGCTGAGAGGGAAAAAATCAAAAGAGAGGAGATCCCCTGGAAGCTGCAGGGACAGTGGGCATGTGCCAGCACTGACCTGCTGACCACGGACCCTTCCCAGCAATGACACAGGAGCCCAGTGATTGTTCAGCTCACTGGCTGATGGAAGCACAAGGAACACAGCAAACCACAGGTAACAGAAGAAAGTGTCACAGCTTTTAGCTGAATGAGCAGTTCCATGGATCAGTACATGTATCACAAGCTGAGAGCTGCATGTGCACAGCATGATGATGTCCTGGACAACCTGCCAGCATTGCATCCTCTAGAACAGACCCCTAGCAAAGGCTCCCTCATTTCCAGAGCTTTCAAACCTTCATTATTCCCAGCCAGCTCCTGGGATTCATCTGGGCTCAGACTTCAAGCTCACCATTCCTGTTGCAGATGAGTTTTTCCCAGGTGAGATGCAAACAACAAATATCACACATGCTCTCTAGAAATGGCATTTACATTGAGCTCTACAAGGATCAAGAGGACAGACTACATGACTACAAACTAGGTGACTAGAAAATGAACACCATGAAAACTATCATCATCTCCCTCTTTAAACCCACGGCCACACCAGCCTTTCTGCTTAGTAAAGGCTCTGCTCTGAGGGATGCACAGAGTGCCCCGTGCAGTGCCCAGCACTCACCTGTGTCGTAGTGCACAACAAGGGACCCGGAATGGTCACCAGTCTGCAGTGGCTGAAATTCCACTGCCACATTCACGGCGTCACCGACATCCAGAGTTCCCATGGCCGGAATGACAGAGAAAGGGCTGCAACAGAGATAGTAGGACTCTTGGTGGAGATTTGGGGATGTTTGCCCTTTTGCAGTCCAGTTCACTTCTGCTCGCTTGTGCAAGCAAAGAGCAAACCAACCACAGTCAGCAGAAGACACAACAGACAGGGTCAGAAACAGCTACTGACTCTAGTGTGAGGAGATCCAGTCCTCACAAGATCCTGTGACCTCATCTCCCCCATACTCTCTGCAATGAGGCTCAAGGGTCATTTGCATCTGGCTTACTTTCATCAGGCATCAGCTCTCCTTACTGACAGAGCTGGGCAAAAGTTATGGCCATGAGGATACCAAGAACCAAGT
>NW_024524134.1:1577-2349 GCF_017590135.1 Pyrgilauda ruficollis | reverse complement strand
AAAATGGGACCCAAAAATGGGAGAGACCGTGAGAGCCCCCAAAATGGGAACCCAAAAACGGGAGAGAGATGGTGAGACCCCCCCAAAATGGGACCCCAAAATGAGAGAGAGACGGTGAGACCCCTCAAATGGGACCCAAAAAAAGGGAGAGACAACGAGACCCCCCAAAATGGAAGAGACAGTGAGACCCCCCAAAACGGGACCCAAAAACGGGGGTGAGAGCCCAAAATGGGACCCAAAAACGGGAGAGGCAATGAGAGCCCCCAAAATGGGACCCAAAAATGGGAAAGATACAGTGAGAGCCCCCAAAATGGGACCCAAAAATGAGAGAGAGACGGTGAGACCCCCCAAAATGGAACCCAAAACGGGAGAGACGGTGAGAACCCCCAAAATGGGACCCAAAAATGGGAAAGATACAGTGAGAGCCCCCAAAATGGGACCCAAAAATGGAGAGAGATGGTGAGACCCCACAAAATGGGACACCAAAAATGGACAGAGATGGTGAGACCCCACAAAATGGGACACCAAAAATGGACAGAGATGGTGAGACCCCACAAAATGGGACACCAAAAATGGGAGAGAGATGGTGAGACCCCACAAAAATGGGACCCCAAAATGGGAGAGACAATGAGACCCCCCAAAATGGGAACCCAAAAATGGAGAGAGACGGTGAGAGCCCCCAAAATGGGACCCAAAAACGGGAGAGACAATGAGACCCCCCAAAATGGGACCCAAAAATGGGAAAGATACAGTGAGAGCCCTCAAAAGGGGA
>NW_024524134.1:0-807 GCF_017590135.1 Pyrgilauda ruficollis | reverse complement strand
GGTGACCATCCATCCACCCCACCTTTCCCACCCCAAAACCCACAAAAAGCCCCCCAAACCCCTGTGCAGGCTCACCCTGCAGTTCGGCCGACAGTCTGAGGACAACAACAGCACGGTCAGCGCCGCTCCAGGCCCAGCTGGGTCCTGAGGGCGCTGGCGGCCGTTCCGGGAGGGGGGGTCACAGCAGAGATTTTTTTGGGTTCTGTCTGAATTGCGGGGGTCCCACCGTGGTTGATGAAGGCGGCGGGCCCCAGCCAGAGCTGCGTTCTCCGGCGGCGCGTGGAGTACATGAGGCTGAAGTCGTTGTCGCCCGCCCGCAGCAGCGCCCGGTCCGAGCCCCGCAGCTCCACGCCGCAGCCCCCCAGCAGCTCCAGCGTCTCGTGCTTGGGCCTGGACACCCAAAAACGGGAAAAAAAAACAAATTTAGTGAGAGTTTTTAAAATTTACGGGGTTTGGAGAAGATATAAAAGGGAGGTTTTAGAGATAATAGAGTGAAATAGCAGCAGCTCCACGCCGCAGCCCCCCAGCAGCTCCAGCGTCTCGTGCTTGTGCCTGGACACCCAAAAACGGGAAAAAAACAAATTTAGTGAGAATTCTTAAAATTTATGGGGTTTGGAGAAGGTATAAAACACAGGTTTTAGAGATAATAGAGTGAAATAGCAGCTCCAGGCCGCAGCCCCCCAGCAGCTCCAGCGTCTCGTGCTTGTGCCTGGACACCCAAAAAACACAGATTTTGAGGTGGTTTTGGGGATTTTAGGGTGGTTTTTGGCATTTTAGGACTTTAGGGTGGTTTTTGGGGGTTTTAGA
>NW_024524133.1:125418-214394 GCF_017590135.1 Pyrgilauda ruficollis | reverse complement strand
TGGCCCGGGACAAACAACTTAATACTCCCTGCTCTACTCAACTATATCAGAGAAGAATGAGTGAATATTTGTTTGTATTTTTTGTGGGTGCCTGGCTTTTAGCCAGTGTCAAACCATGACAAAGACATAAACATTACATGGAGTTCTTCTTTTTTTTTTTAACATTAGCAGTTATGGCAAAAATACAGTGTTTTACCTATTCATTGCAAAAAGAAGAGAGGACTACAGGTAATGCAATACGTTCATTTTTAAACTTTTCCTTCAATTTGACATTTTTTTAATTCTTAATTTTAAAGACATTTGCAAGTGTATTCTACTTAAAAGTGCTACATCTATTTCCAATCCTTTTCATAAAAATTGTGCTCTCTAAAGCCATTTTTTTAAAAAACCAACAAAAATATATTTTTTACTTTGAAACTGATAGAAATGAGCACATTTGATATTATTTTATTGCCAAATCATCTTTTTTTCTTTGTGTGTCTTTTTTGGATAAAAATAAATTTGGAGGAAAGTTGAAAAAGCTTACTTTTTTCAGTGAAGCCTTAACAACCAATCCTACTTGGTTTCAGAAGATACTGCAAGTTGTAATACTTATATGAAAATTAAGTGTCACGGTGATTTTTTTTTAAATAATTTGAAAAAATAACTGCTTTGCTTTTTTCCTCATATGCTATGGAAAAACAAAGCTATTTGAAACTAAGTACCAGCATGTAAAATGTTATTGAATTTAGCCATTACTTATGAATGTGAATGATCTTTTATTATAGATGCTGCTCTTTTATTTTTATTTGCTGCTCTTACTGAAACCAGCAAGTCTGAACACAAAACATGGGTGCAAATTAGGGGATTTTAGGAATTCATGTTTGTAATTTACTTAAGCTGAAAAGATGATCCCAAACCCACTCACTGGAGTTATAATTTCTATTGCTTTTAGGCATGGTAGTTGATGCCTGTTATAACACACCAAAAAAAATTTTTTAATAGTCTGGAAAAAAAGTGGTAATTTTCTGTAGCCATTCTCCAAACTACTTACAAGCTCATTCTGAATTTCTAAACAGTTTTTAATGAATCATAGAATAAAAAAATATGCTGAGTTGGAAGGGTCCCACCAGGTTCATGGGAAGGAACTCCTGGGCCTGCACAGGGCCCTCCCAAGAATCACACTATGAGCCTGAGAGTATTGTCCAAACACTTCTTGAACTCAAGCTTGGTGCTGTGAGTGCTTTCCTGGGGAGTCTGTTCCAGTGCTCAACCACCTTCTAGGGGAAGAATCTTTTTCTAATATTCAACCTAAACCTCCTCTAATGCAACTTCAGGTCATCCCCTTGGGTCCTGTCTCTGGTCACCATGAAGACATTGCTGAAAGCGATATCTTAGAAAAATGGAATGATAAGTTTTCTGTTTTCACCCAGAAACAAGTTCCTGAAGAGTAGCAGGGTTTGCAAGCACAGGTTATTTTACAAGATCAGAGTCTGAAGTCTTCATGACTGAACCTGATTCTCAATGCTATACTTAAGTGGCACTGGTAATCCTGTAAATAAAAAAAAAAAAAACCTGGTGTCACAGCACCAAACAGAATTGAAATGTGTATAAAAGGTACCTTGGGCTTTTTGTATGATAGAGTTTATGAGAAAACAGGGTTATGTTGACATTTCCTTTCCTGGTTTTTGAATTCACAAACTAGAAAATTCTAGTTGCTTCAATAACTTTGTAAAGTAATTTGATATTAAGATCAAATATTGCCTAGAGATAACTACAAAAACTGTAAGCTGATGCAGGTATCATTTTTGCTAATTGGAATATTGTTGGATAATTCCCCTGTTTAAAGTTGCCTCTCTTCTAGATGCCATCATCATTCCCTGTCATCTGCAATAATACAGGCTAAAATACATTTTGTTACAAAAGCTTCTTTTTCTGTGTCAAGATACTTCATAGCTTTTGTTAGGCTTATTAAGTGAGGCAAAAAAAGGTCTGTTACTTTTAACTGATGTTTCCTTATGTATCCTAAATCAGTGAGAAGTAGATGAGAAATTTTTAAAATGGGGCTTAGAGAGATTAATTGACAGCACAACAAAAAGGAAGCTTTCAATGAAGAAAGGTAATCATAAGTTTTCTTTAACAGTTCCCCAAAAAACCGATCTGAGCATGAATGGGACTGTTTGGATTTCTAGCAATAACTAGGAATGATTTTAGGAGGCATACTGCAAAGCTACAGTTTTTTGTACCTATGACCATGTCACCTGTATAGTCTTGCAGAAATCATTAACCTTTGCAGAAGAGTTGTGAAGAAGCATGGCGGAGAGATTGCTATAGTATCTGCAGCAAGTGTGGGGACAACCTAATTACACTATTGCAGCTCAGGGCTTGAAATAACATGTCCTCCTAAGACAACTGCTTAAACTTAATACAGGTAGACTGTTGTTCCGGATGTGAGTGAGATGACACATAGTTGTGTATTTATTGTTAATCTAGTCCATGCGAAACTGGGCAGAGTCAATTAACTTCTCTTGCCAACTGCCAGCACAATCCCTGTCTTTGTTGCTCCTTTACTTTTTGTTCTTTTTCACTTAAGTTATAACTTCATTTTGGTTAAAGAGTTTATCTCTTTGGACATCTTTGTACAACATCTTTTCAGCTGCAGACTTCTAGATATTGTGACCCTTAGAGATGGTAATAGTATTTAGAATAAAAGAAACATAGAACCATGGAGTGCTGTGTGTTGGAAAGGAGGTTAAAGATCATCTAGTTCCTGCCTGCTACCGTGGGCAGGGACACCTTCCACTATCCCAGGGTGCTCCAAGCCCCGTACAACACTTCAAGGGATGGGACATCCACAGCTTCTCTGGGCAATTTTTTCCTAATATAATTTACACTCTCATTTTGAAGCCATTCCACCTTAGTTCTGTCATTGCATGCTCCTGTAAATAGTCCCTTTCCATTTTTCTTGTGGCTTCCCTTCAGGTAATGGAAGGCCACAATTAGGTTGCAGATTATAGGATCCATTCTCAGCTCATGCTGGTTCTAGGTTTTTCCAGGTGCATCTCATCTTCCACCGTTATGGCATTATTTCTTTAAATTATTAGTACTAATATGGGAAGATTATTTTTAATTCTTGAATTCTAAAATAAGTTATCTACTGAAGATGAAATGCCAAATAACTACAGGTAAGAGTTGTGCCATAGTGAAATTAGCTTAAAATAAATTATATAGTTGAGGGGAGTGGGAAAAAGGACTTTGAAATTTTATTGGTTTAATGCTAGGATTTAGAGAAATTTATAAGGACTGTCCTTTCCTGTAGAGAGTGAGCTTTATTTTTTTTAAGTAAACCCTTGCTGGTTTTTCAGTAATAGGAATTTTTAATTGTGGACCTTAGGAAAGCAGTGACATGGCATTAAGTATGATAAGGTATACCATTTCACATCTGTACTTGAATAAAAGGGGTTTTGGTGTATGAACTTGTGCTCTAAAAAATCAATGTCTAAATGGCAGAATAAAGTACAAGGTTAGAAATTTGTTTAAAAAAACCCAAAACCTTCTGTCAGAAATCTCTCTTGTTGTAATATTTATCTTTATTAACAGTCCATGACAATATAATTCACAAAATTCACAGAATTACTAGGTTGGAAGAGACCTTCAAGATCATCGAGTCCAACCCATGCCCTAACACCTCAACTAGACCATGGCACTGAATGCCACATGCAGTCTTTTCTTAAACACATCCAGGGATGGTGACTCCACCACCTCCCTGGGCAGACCATTTCAGAACTTTATCACCCTTTGTGTAGAAAACTTCTTCCTAATATCCAACCTATATTTCCCTTGGCACAGCTTGAGACTGTGTCCTCTGGTTCTGTCAGTTGCTACCTGGAGAAAGAGACCAATCCCCACCTGACTACCTTTCAGGAAGTTGTAGAGCGTGATAAGGTCACCCCTGAGTCTCTTTTTCCCCAGGCTAAACAAACCCAGCTCCCTCAGCTGTTCCTCACAGGGTTTGCATTCCAAGTCCCTCTCCAGCCTCATTGCCTCCTCTGGATGTGTTCAAGCATCTTGAGGTCCTTCCCAAACTGAGGGGCCAGAACTGGACACAGCACTCAAGGTGTGGCCTCGCCAGTGCTGAGTACAGGCGTAGGATGACCTCCCTGCTCCTGCTGGCCACACTATTCCTGATACAGGCCAGGATGCCGTTGGCCTTCTTGGCCACCAGGGCACACTTCTGGCTCACGTTCAGCTGGCTGTCGAGCCATATCCCCAGGTCCTTTTCCACCTGGGCACTGTCCAGCCACACCATCCCCAGCCTGTGGTGTTGCAGGGGGTTATTGTGGCCAAAATACAGGCCTCAGCACTTGGACTTATTAAACTCCATCCTATTGGACTCTGCCCATCCATCCAACCGTTCCAGGTTTCTCTGCAGAGCCCTCCAACCCTCCAACAGATCAATACACGAGCCCAGCTTAGTGTCATCCACAAATTTACTAATGAAAGATTCAATCCCCTCATCCATGTCATCAATAAAAATATTAAACGGAACTGGCCCTAGCACAGAGCCCTGAGGGACACTGCTGGTGACTGGCTGCCAGCTGGATGCAGCAACATCCACCACCACTCTCTGGACCCGGCCATCCAGCCAGTTCTGAACCCAGCAGAGTGCTCCTGTCCAAGCCATGGGCTGCAGCTTTTCCAGGAGTTTGCTGTGGGAGGCAGTGTCAAAGGCCTTGCTGGAGTCCAAACAGATAACATCCACAGCCTTTCCTGCATCCACCCGGCGGGTCACCTGGTCATAAAAGATCAGGTTGGTCAAACATGACCTACCCCTCCTAAACCCATGCTGGCTGGGTTTAATATCCTAGTCATCTTGTAAGTTCTGTGTGATGGAACTCAATATAAACTGTTCCATAATCTTACCTGATACTGAGGTCAGAGGTTGTTTTCTTTCATCACTTAAATTGAATGAAATAAACTAATATGGGTTGTCATTTGCCTCATCAAAATAAACCCCATGATTTTAAAAGGATGTTAACTGGAAATGAGTCTGGAAGGTAGATTAATTATTTAATATGAACTGTGTGTTAGCATGAAGCATATATATATATAGTGTATTGGTTTATAAGAGGAGAAAACTGAAATAACTATGAAGAAGCAAAGAGATGCAGTGATATATGTTAATGATACGTATTAATTTTTAATAACCAAATATGAGTTTTGTGTGGTTGGCCTGTATTTTCACATGTACAGCTAATTAATAGCAAGATTTCTAAGGAGCATTTTTTTTAAACTGGAATAAACAAGGGTAGTATAAAATCCTTTGTCATTGTTTGGGTGTTTTCTTGACTATGATTGAGACCAGAAGCTAAAATACATTTTTACAGCATTTTCAGGCCCTCTCAGGAAATGAGTTCATTCCAGTTCATGCTTTCTATCTTTATTTTCAGACTCAAAACACTCTCTGGAGGTGTTGCATAGTATGGAACCATGCTGGTGTTGTTTTAGGTGCATGTTTTCGGTGTGTGTGTGCACAGGTGAACAGTTTCACACTGCTAGCATTTGTAGCTTCTCTGAAATCCAGCCCAGAAAGATGAAGTTGGTTATTTGTTATGGTAGTGGTTTCTGCCTGTGTACCCCAGCAGGAATCTCATGACAGAAAGCAGTTATTCCTCTCTTTTTAAATGTTGCTTCAAGTAAGATGAGGCAGTTTAAAATCACATTGCTTTAGAATATCTAAAATACAGAGAAAATTCAGTCACCACTTGGGAGCAATGAAATGTGAACAAGTTGTCAGACGCAAGCTGAAATGTTTTTCCTGGGAACTGAATACAGTGTAGTGAAGGCTTAACAGTTCCTGGTACAAATGTTTTTCTTTTCTTAAAACAATGGAGGGATGGATGAGGAACCAAATGCTATGGCCTGGCTGGGCAGTAGGAAGAATTATCATGACATATTACTATCAGAGGTGAATACTCAACCTTCTCTTTCACATGTTCAGACTAGAAAGCAGGATCATTTGAGAAATATAAAAGTGAGATGAATTTTATTTTGACTGATAAGATGTGAAGAAAAGTTGTTTCTGTAGTGGTGCCTAAATTATTTTGGCCTGTATATGGAATATGGGAATTTTCTTTTAACAATAATTGCTTCTCATCTCAGTTGTAGCATCTCTATTTTAATTTCATTTTTGAGACAAGCAGAATTTACATGTACAATAAAATTAAAATCCTTGTATGGTAAGAATTGAGTTTAAAAAAAATTACCAAAAGGAATTATTTCATCTTATAATCCATGGCACTCTCCAATATCACACTGAGTTTTTAGATTATTTCCCTGATAAATCATTATTTGACTGTTGTGTAATTATCTGCTCACTGTGTTATAGTGCCTTTGTGGGTGCATTGCATAAAATGGCATATTCAAACCTACTCCTTCTTTCACAACCAATCATCTGCAAGACCACTGCTCATTTGGCTGCTTCAATCTAGCCTTTATTCCAGCCTAAATATCACCATTATATTTGGGCAAATTATGTCTCCAAAGCTAGACTTCTCTGTATGACTTTCATTTCCTGCTAAATAGCTAATAATTGCATCTTTCCTGAATAATAAAACCTTAGGATTAAGTCTGAAAGTTGAGGGGTTTTTTGATCAGGATGTAGTTGTTCCTGATAACCAGGGAAAAGGTCATATTGAAAAATTGGTTTGCTGCAGCCCCTGTCATAAAACCCCCCCACCTTATTATTATTCAATGACAATCTTTAAATTAGTCCTTCTACTATCCACTAATGCATAAAATATCAGCTGCCACATTCTGGTTTGTGGTCAAATGCTGAGGACCTGCAGCACAGTCAGTTTGATGTCTTCTGGCTGTTTGTGAGTGTGCCACTTAGCAGGAGACTGGATGAGCCTGCAGATTTTGTCAGGAATCAGAAAACAGAACGGGTGGTGCACTGTGCCTGATGAGCCCACGTCACGTGCTCCATTCCAGTTCACTGTGGGGCAGGGAAGTGTTGATACTGTCCTGGAAAGCTGGCATCACCATGGGTTTTGATTTCATCCAGGTAGGAATATGAAGTGTAAAATAGGAAGCAGGAAATCTGCCAGAGGGAAGGAAGTGTGTGTTCCTTGGACCAGGGAGTCCTCACTCAGGCAGGTGCCAAAACAATGGCAACAGTGAGGACGGAGTTGTAGGGGAAAATTGCACTTCTGTGATGGAACTAAGTATATAATGTAAGGACACCTAGAACACATGTGTGAACAACATAAGGACTGTTAGGAAGAAAAGGAGGGCAGAAGTGGGTAATGCCCAACAGAAGAAGCATACAGAGTTCATGGCATGTGAATGAATATTAAGTAGAGGACAACAGAGCAACCTGAGTCCCTGCTTTGAGCCCTGGCAGGGGGCTTGAAATTTGGTAACAGCAGAGGATTTCTAAAAACAGAAGAAAGTGTTTGAAGAATTTATAGAAAATATGGGAGGGAAAAAAAGGATAAAACATAAAAATATCTCTTCTGGAGATATTCGGTGAACCTGAGTTTGGGCACAGAGCACACAGGTCCCTGTTTTGCGTCACTGCTGGGCAAGGGAGATGTGGGTGTGGGCTGCAGGCAGAACTACAGCAAAATAAATAATGAATGCCATCTAAATAGCTAAGTTCAGACATGCAGTGGCTTTAGATGGAAAGCCAGGAACTGCTTAAAATAGTATCTTCAGAAATTTTATGTGTTTGTATCAAAAAATCTTGAACATTTACTATGATTTGGGGTAAGGCATTAAACCAACACAAAGCTTTTTAATAGGCACTCCTTAATGCCTGTAAATGTTGAGATAGGGATTGTCTTGTTCTATTAGGATTCTAAGAACAGAGGTTTTCCTATCTGATTTAAATCAAAGTCCAGTGGAGCAGCTTAGGAGAGGAAGAGCTGAAATATAATCTTAAGGGCATATTCTCAGATTTTAGACAGAAAGCTGAGTGTGAGATTCATTGAGTACTGTGTACTCTGGATATAAATCACTTCCTGTAGCATACAGTTAGAGGGCTGATCTTTATTTACCTTTCACAGCCCAGAAAAAAATACAGTCTTGTTTGAATTAAATGTTAACCTTGGATAATTTTGCTTAAATATTTTAAATAACATTTGAATTTTTTATAAATTAAATACTGAGCTTCAAACTGAAAAGTTGAAATGTAAGGTCTTTTTTTTCAATTTCACTTTTGAATGAAAACAACTGAAATAAATTTTTTTTTCTTTTAAAGTTAAACTCATGAACTTTGTAATTTAGAAATTTGGTTGAAAAATCTTTCTGCAGGTCAGCTGCAAAAAAATCCTATGCACTAGGATTCTCTTCACTAATCAGTTAATAAACTGATCTGTGGTCATATACCTTTTTGTGCTCAGATTATTACTGTTTCCTGTGCTGTTTCTGTTATATATATTAAAAATAGATAAAAATAATGAAAAGCAGAAATAGTCAAATAAATATGTTTCCCTTGGACTTACACAATTTTTCTTTTCCTCTTGATAGGGGTATGTATTTAAACCCCTTTAAACACACATGAAATGACTGGGATAAGTCTATATAAGACTTGGAGAGTGTGGAGCCCACAGATATTTGTATCATCTTTTTATTGCTTCAAACTGACATCATTTGGATCTCAGAAGTGATAGCAGCGGAGAAGGATTTGGCAAAGATCACTCTCTGTCTGGTGTAATGCATGACGTAGCCTGCCTGGGAAGGAAAATTACAACCTGTCCAGATTCCTGAGTGGAATTTTTTCATGAAGTATTTGATAATTAAATGTGAAAACATTGTGAAGGATCTATTTTATATACATATAATAATAGCTACAAAGCCCAAGGATACATCCAAAAGAAACACTAATTTCCTGAGAACATAATCACTTTACTCCCAGATTTAATTCCTTTCTATTCAGCTTGTTCTAATCCACTCTGCCTACAGCTATTCAAGCAATTAATAAGATAGAATTCATGCAAACATATGGTCTTGTATGTATCCTTCAGTTATAACAATAAACAGAAAAAGAAAGATGAAATAAAATTTCTGCAAAGAGGTATGGAAGGCTTTATGAAACCTGCAGTACATAACTATCATAGTACCTGAGTGATAGGCAAATGTCAGGGCTATAAGGTGTGTAATTATGGTCTTCATAACTGAAGTATTTTCTCTTTTGGTCAAAAATAGAAAAAATACTAAGCAATGGATTTAACATCTCATTTTTCCTTCAGAGATTTGTCTTCAGTATTGCTCCTTATTGTCTGCACAAGTAGCTGATACCCATCCACTGCAATAACAAATTCACATTGCATTTTAGTATCTCTGTTCCCTCAGGTATGAATATATTTGTTCATGGCATTTTTACTTCTGTTTCTCCACAAATAGCAACATTTCACAATTGAGAGAGGTCTGTCAAACTACTATAGTGACTAACAGTAGCATTTCTCAAGTCACTATTCAGAATTCATACCTACAAGGGTAAGCATTCAGAATACTGCTAGTTTAGCTGTGGTCAGGACTTATGTTTAATTTATTTCTGTTTCCTATATTTCCTGAGAATAAACAAAGGTTTAGGTATATGATTGTTAAATTTTCCATGAGGCATATTTATATTTCAGCAGGGTTGCAAATATTTATGGTCCTTTTTCATTATTTTGTGTATATATTAAAATATATATATATATATAAACACACTCTATGTTTATAGAATTTATATTCTTTATATTCTCATTTATATTCTTTATATTAACTGCAGCAAATTCAGCTTATTGGAAGACGCATATACCATGCCAAACCAGAAAATAACATACAATAATAGAAAGTAGCTTACGATGTAGTAAAATTGTGACCTCTTTTAGCTAGTTAAAGTAGTACTGTGAGAAAATTATTGAAGTTTATAGATCAGCTTGTTAGAGAACCAAATGCCTGCAGGTCCTGTTGATTCCTTCTGGGGTGGATATTCAGCACTCCTGTAAACCTGACTCTAAGTGCTTGCCGCAGATATCTTTTAAATAGTCATTTGTTATTTGGCAAGAACATGAACATGAGAAAAGTACTAGTCATCAGCTCTGTATATTCCAGAAGCAAACAATCTGTTATGTTCTGCCCTCCTATGATTCTGCAAGGGCTGTTAATAAACAAACACTACTCCTTCCAAACCTCTGTTGTTATTATTGTTGATGATGTTGTACAAATATGTTCTGATGTGATGAGGAGATATGTAACTTGAAGGTTTTTCTTGAAACAGGAGGTGTTTAGTCGTTCCCTGTTTCAATTTTGGTTTTGTATATTATGCTTGCCTCACATGTTCAAAAAAAAATTAAGACAAACTTATTTAAATTATATGTATATGGCTAGTAAAGCAAAGTCGTAAAGGAAATACTGCCTGAAAGTTTTAATCAGAATGTATTAAAAGTATGTCAACTTAAGTACATATTGTGTCTGTTTTGAAGATTGATTTGAAGATTGATTTGAAGACCAAAAAATTTATTATATATTTCTGGGCTATGTGTACAAGATATACTGCCTTGTCTTACCCCTTGCTTCAGTGGAAAGGAAATTTTAGATTTGCTATCACAATATTGATATCAGGAAACCTCCAGTGTCTTATATCTATACAAATGGCTACAAATCCAAATTTAAGGTGAGGCACCAGCGAAGCTAGGCAGAACTCATTACATTTGCAGGTAAAGAGGGTGACCTTTTCAAAGGACATGTAACAGAGGCCTGATTTCAATACACTGTGGAAGAGGCTCACTGCTTTGCATGTTTGGGTTATGATTACAGAGATTTTTTTTTCTATGTTTCTGATAATTACGTATGTAGTTGCCAGAATGGTGAATGAGATCTGGAATCAAGCTCTACTCTGGAAAGTGTACAGGAATATCATAGCCCTATAGTATGAGGTCAGATGCATGGATCATGAATCTCAAGAAACATTCAGTAGCCAGGGAATGCTATGTGCATTTTGAACTACACACAAAGAATAAGTGCTTTTGGCCTAGTTTCACTTTCACCTTCTTGTGACTCTGACATTTCTCCTACATGGCACCAACAAAGTCTCTGTGCTTTGACATTTGGGATTTTAGATCTGATTTATTTTGCAGAAGGCTGACGAAGGAGTGTTCCCTGATTGCAGTCTAGTTTTTCTGGTTGCAAGATGGAAAGTAACATGTTGCCTATCACCAAAATGCATAGCATGGCTTTCGTGAAGTTCACTAACTTGGTTTTTTCTTCAAGGTGAAGTTCAGATCTACTGTTTTCTGCCACTTTTAAGAAAAGCTCTCTATCTACAAAAATACCTATAAAGGTATATAAATAGCTGAATGGCTACAGCAACTGCATTGGCTCTTTGGTGAAATGCATTTCAGAGAGGGCAAGAAAAGCTTTCTGGTCACATGACAGATGTAGAAACCGTTTTCACTTCTCTTTCTGTTTACTTCTGTAAAGGGGGTTATTCTTGTGTTTAACCCTCAAAGAGAGAGACAGACAAACAAAAACACAAAAGTCAGACCACAAAAAACACAATACAAACTATTTGTTATGAGAGAGACCTCAGGACACTGAAGTACCACTACAGATAATCTGTAGATCTGAGGTATCACAGTTAAGAATTTATTGATGATTCTGTGGGTAAATACTGAGTGTACACAGACGTGATTTAAAGATATGAATGACTGGGAATAATCCTTCTCTGCAGAGCAGGCCAGATGCTTTTACCAGGCAGCTTTCTGCAACAAATGGCTTGTTCTGTAACATGTAACCTGTGTCATCTTCATAAATTCACAATGACACTCCAAGGCCATATGGAAGATGAAAGAAGAACTCAAATATTTGTTGACTGAGGTACTATTCAAGTAAGCTAACCTATTTAGGTTAAATAGGTTAGAGTTTTAGTAGCTATTTTTCCAGACTTGCTTTACAGAGGAAGGTTTGAAGAGACTAGGTTGTCAGTTTTTCAGGTTTTAATGTACCCACTATTAGACAAACATGACAGTTTGCCTCAAGCAAGGACAATCTGTCAAAACATAATGTTCTTCTCCCCCATCGCTGCTGAAACTTATAAAGATTTCTGTGCTGTGCATACAGTTATACTGAGTTTTAATGTTATTTGTATAATTTGCATTTCTGCTAGCCTTGCTCCCTCAGTCCTATGAAGTAGCAGCTTTGCTGAGGGACATTACAGACTGTAGTTTAGCCTACACCACCACTTTCTTGTGTGTCTTCATCAGCATCATACTTCACTGCCTTGCTGTACTCAAAAATTTCCCCATTTACTACTGTTTTCCTTCTCTTCCCTGGTCTGTTTCTGCTTGTCATGCTCCTTCCTTTTTATCTCCTTTCTTTGTCTCTCTACAGTCTCTGGATGGCGCTTTTTCTTGTGCAGCCCCTTTGGCATGGATAGCTACTGTATCTGTCAAATTCTAGTCATTACTGAAACCCTTAAAATTATTTTTCTTCAATGAACTATTCTGGTTTATTTGCTTTCCCTGTAGTTTCTGTTCTCAGTTTGTTTGGGTTTCCTCCCTCTCCCTTTTCTATTGGATCTTATGTGCAGGGCAACAGGAGGCACAGAAAAGACATTAATCTGGGTTTGTGAATCTGTTGTGCATTACTGAAGGCCGTAGCATTGTCTCAGTGCCTTTTCTACTCTTGGTACACCAAGGATACAAAGCTGTTAAAGCTCCAGTTCTTATTTCATGCTTTTGGTTCCGACAGTTCCATCAGCTGGACAGCAAAGCATCTGCAAAACATGTATTTGCAGCCCTCCTTTCAATGTCACCAGTGGCTGTTTGATTAAAAAGAGATCAGTGAGGAATGTACTGGTTTAAGCCTGGCTCTAATGAAATTGATACATGAAGTCCACAAATGATTACTTCCTCGTCACACTTTCTTGCTTGCTCTTACTGCTCACAGGCCAGAGAACTTTGCTGTTCCCTTACTGAGACACTGAGGGCAAAGGTGGTGGAGATGCTGCTGGGGCCAGAAGACTGGAAACTTGAAGCTGATTTGCTGAAAGACATCATACTGCATCTGAAAGATACCTTTGCTTCTTTGCATAACCCCTAGCAAATCCATTGTACTCTTTGAAGTTGACAGACTGTTGATTGCTTTAATGGTTATAAAGCCTGTGTTGCAGTTTCACTTTCAAAGCTGAGCATGAGGTTCTGTGTACACAGTATGTGTTCAGATGTGTATAATCCCTTTGAACCTGTTTCTCTAGAACTGTTCACTTAGTGTATACCATCATTTAGTTTTAGTTTGTAGCTGAGTTTAGCTGCTTTTGCTGCATGAAGTTATTTGTTCTTGTCTTACAGTCTGCATTTACATTAGTAACACATAAGTATTTTCTATGCTTGCTCTCTGGCATACATTGTATAAGCATCACAATTTACTTGAAGGGTTTTTAATCCCTAAGGTGAATCCTTTTCCTGAATGCTTAAGAGAAGAATGTTAGAGGCTGCTGGTTAGAATTTCTGAAGGAAAAAAGTCCCATAGATGTGCTTTATTTGTTTAGGAATAAATTATTTTACAGTATGATTTAGTGCTTAATTCTTTCTAGTTTTCCCTTGCAGGAGAAACAGTAATAAGAAGAAAGGTTATGTGGAGGGGAAAGCAAAAGTAGTGTGTCTCTTTGCACAGTGACAACAACAAATTATCCCAGAGGGTCGAGGAGAATAATTGTGTGATTTTAGTGAATATCATGGGATCAGTAACTGTATTTCTCTTTGCATGATCTTGATCAATTGCAGTGCACCACTTGTCAGCATTGAATACTCCTTCAGTGACCATCCCCAGTGCTCCCCTTATTTTACCTCGTACTATGCAAGAACCTTTTCATCACAGTGCCACTTGCAGATTTTAAGGTCAAGCAGATACACACTGTGAATATGTATAGATATTTCTGCTGAGTTGTTGTTCTTCCACTGATCCAGCAACTAGACTGAAGCTGCAAAGGGACAAGAGAAGAAAAACTTCCCTTAAGCACTTCCATCTACGCATTTTCTCCTCTCTGAACCAAAATTTCTATGGTTCAATGCTTTTGTAAGAATACCAGTTTGACACTCAAAGCAAATAAACGGGGTGAGAAAAACCCGAAACTGAAAAAATTTCATGCTTTTAATTAGTAGAGGCCTGGCTTTGTATTACAAATTTTTATCCTCAGCAGTATGGAGATCTTTAAATTGTTCCCTTAAGGGTTTCTTGGTAGAGACTTTCCATTTGGTCAAAAGGCTCTTTCTAGGCAGTTATCTCCAGAGAGAATCATGCCTGAGCTTCTACACAGTACTCAACAGTTCAGTCCCACAGGATCTAGGGTGATCTGGATAAAGTTAAAATAAAGGCAATGACAAGCAGTACAATCCTTCCAGAGGGTCTGTGTACATGTTCATGTATAATGCTGACAATTAATATTTTATTTAACCTTAGTGCAACCTCAAGCAAAACAACTTATGGGATAAATAAATTGGGCTACAGATGCATCAGACAATGTCTTTATCAGTCCTTTCAAGATTTTAAATAATTTACTCTTTTCACATATTCTCTCTTTTAGGGCTCCATATGTTGTCACAGTGATGAGAAAACTTTGTTTATCCAGAAATAAATTTTAAGTGTATTTATACTTACTTGGTGTTGCTCTTCATCTCATCTTCGTCCTGAGGATCCAAACAATAGGACAGTAATGCACATACTGTACATACCCTAATGTACGTTGACTGCTGAAGAAATTGTTTTTGCTAACAAGTTTTCTTTTTCTCTCTGTTAGCACTGAAATTCTCCAGTAGCAGTTTTACTAACTGTGCTGTGCTCAATTTTTCTTCCGAAAGAGTTTTCTTTTCTTTTTTATTCTCTTTTATTATTTCTAGATGCAGCAACTCAAACTTTTAAAGGAAACCACCATTCTTTCTGTTAACTGGAAGTATATTTTGCATACATAGTGGCTATAATGCACTGCACAGGGAAGTTTGCAAACTTTCATTTTGTATCAACAGGGGCTTAGATACAGACTGTTAAGCCTTAGCCAACTTGGTGAAAAGCCTGCATGTGCAACACACCACAACTGAGACATACCAGAATGAGCTTGTCACCTTATAGGCCAACCACAGTACTGTGCACACCCAGTAAAGCTGCCCTGGGGATCTAAACCAGCTTGTCTGGAGCAGCCTGGGGGTCAGCATGGCAGCATGCTAGATGAATGTGTGTGGAGCCAGAAGCTTATTTGCATATTTAGCAGTTTTTGTGTATTTATTTTTATCACTAAAGTTGAAAATCACTGTTTCTTTGGAGCTGTTACTTAGCTATTCTTAATGGACCATAGTCAGTTTATCTCTTTGGAGGCAGCTCTGAATAGTAGTTACAGGCTATTATACTGCTGGGTAAAAACTTATATTTTGTGGTTACTAGTATGATACACATAATAATATATAAGAAAAAAAATTCACAGCTCAAGACTGTGGCAGATAAAAATAGGAAAATATTTTATGTCATTGCTACATGGACCTAAAAGTAATGTTGTTCTGTAAAAAAGTCTTACAATACAGTATCTGCTTCATTCTAACAACTAAAACTCAAGAAATTAGGAGAAAGGCTAACGACTTGGAAACATGGCTTTTTAAATTCTGTTCTTTATCCTTTACCTCTGATCTGAAGTCTCTGAAGCTGGAGCTGTGCCCCTGAGAGATCTCAGTAGCTGATAACAAGTATTGAGATTTCATCTCCATACCTGATGTCAAACAAATTTCCTATGAAAGCTGAATAGCACCCTGTAACAAAGGATATATAGCTGTTATTAATCTGTACACTGCTCTGAATGTCAGAATATGCTTTTAAAGTCTTCAAGAGTAGCCTTTTCTTCTCATTGGTTTTAGCAACCAATTGTTATTTAAGCAAATCAGCGCTTAGAGCTCTCTGTAAGGGTTCTTAATTCAACCTCTTTTGTCATTCCTGCATATTTGTTTGTGTGTCATGAGGAGGAGGGGGTCTTGCTGACATCCATTAGTTGAAAATTCTTGATTGAAATCGAGATCCTTGATCCATCTTCCTGGTTGATGGAGAGAGATCACTGTTCTTACTGTTTTTTAGCATTGAATATATTCTGTGGGATTACCTTGTTTACACTGCCATGATGGGGGTGGAACTCCTTCAAATCTACACTTGCAATCAGCTCAAGTCCTGTCCTATTTGCAGCCTACATTTCTTCCCACAGATTGTCCTTGGAATGACTTTTAAAAGCATCTGGCTGCATTCTCTACTCTGTTGTTACAACTTGTTGATAATGTTCGGATTATGCTGTAGTTGTTTTGTAATCATAATGAAATTGGCAATTACCTAGTGATGGAACAGCGTAACTGCAGAGGAACAAGCTTTGCAGCAGTGAACATACTCGGAATGCATGGCACAGAGTGACTGTTGCAAACATAGGTAAACTTTGGTTTTGCTAGCACAGGTATTTACCATCATGAAGGCACAGCATATTTAAACTCAATTTCACTGGGATTATGTGTATTTCTTCTTATTTCTAACCAGTGCCAGCTTGTATTGTGTCTAAGATACAAAGTTAGGATTAGATTTCCCTGCCCCTACTATATCTACTGTGATTTATTCTGAGAATCCCCTTTTCCCATGGGATTGTCAGTCACTGTGTATAATGCTGCTCTTCATTTAGTTCCTGATGACTACTTATGTTAATTTTTTTCTTCTACCTTTGTACAACAGCTCTTACTAATACTATTTTAGCTTTGATGTCTCCTTGACAGTGGATTATAACAAGTGTACTGTTGTCTAGGGGTGTTTCTTGAGTTCTTGCAGACTGAGCTTGAAAATTTACATCCTGGTGGTTCTCACTGCTTCAATCCTTTTCTTCATCAGATGACTTTGCTAATTATGTAGAGAGAAGTCTGTTTTATTGGTAAATTTTCACACTTATTTGTGAATCATAACTTGTAGTCTCTCTGTCTCACACAGGAACACAGAGTACAGGCTGGCGTGCCGGCTCTTTCCTGTGGTGCTGCACAAGGACACACACCGGATCTTGCTTCCAGCACTCAAACAAACTGCACTGGGCCACCAGCAAATGGTCTTTTCACTCTGAGTGATTTGCCCAGCACATGCATGATGCCAAATTTCCTTACAGGAAAAAAATTCAAATAAATAATTTTAAAGAAGAATATAAATCTAAAGAGTTCAAAGTGTTCCTAAATAAAGTTGCATGTTGTCTTATTTCAGAATGTGGAACAATGGTGTTATTTACAGAAAAATCCAGGCCAAAATCCAACAAAAGATTTAAAGAAAAAAAAACCCTGCAATTTATTGTACATTGTATGTCCTTTAGTATTGACTCAATATTAGTAAGTTTACTTCTCAGTAATCACATTTTGAATTTTGTTTTTCATTCCTAACTGAGACAAGTGAAAGTACGTTTTAAAATTCTTGTGCGATGTCTTTCTTTCTTCCAAGTATTTTCATTTAGAAATGTAGAAAATAATTTATATTTGCATATTTTATTATTTTTACATGTAAAAACCTTTACCATTCATTTTTTATTGACATATATAATCTCCTACTTGATTTTTTCAAATATTTTTCCTAATCACAGGAACTGCAGCTTGCTGTAATAAAAACAATGCGTTTCAGATGGTGCTAGACAACAGATGTTCTCTGCAATGTAAAATTAAGAAAGTACTGTTATAAATTATAAATATAGATATATTATACATTACTACACCTAATCTAATCTAACATGTAAATGAACCCCCCATGAAATATAATCTTCAAAACCTTTAGCTGTTCTACAGTATTGAGAAATTACTTTAGGTCTTTTTCCTTGTGTATTTTCATTAACAGGACACTTTCTCCAAAATTATGAAGCCTCTAGATGAAAGCAGCATCTTTTCCCCAGAAAAATTAATATCTTTCCTGGCTCTGTCAGCATGTTTTTTGTTAATAAATATCTGGCTTTGTTGGCATAAATTGCCCTTGAGAAGATCATCTTGAATAAGATTTGTTACCTTCTACATATTGCTGAAGTCCTTTCCCTTCATTTAGATAAAATTAGCGTGTCATCATGTGAGTGGCTGTGGTGCTGACAGAAGAAACAGTCAAGTGCTCACAAATCAGCAAAGTCTGGGTATTAGTCAGACTTCTGTCCTAGAGTGCTGCAGTGTTTCAGCTTTTGTTAATGTGTTTCTCATAACTGGTGTGTTTGAAAAACGGATTGACTGTGAAAAATTAAAACTTATTTCCCACTAAAATGACTTTCAGCTTCTAGTGGTTCAGGTTCTGGGAGAAAGGTGGTAAAAGGACTAACCCTAGTGCCTTTATCCTTCAAAAACCTGCTACAAAAGGGAGTTATGCACTTCCCAAAAATATTTTTGTGGATTCAAGCTCTTCCAGCTAAATAACTCATCCCTTTCAAGAACGCCTTGGTGACCTTCTGTGGCTTTCCTACTGCAGAACCTTGTACATATTTTCTGCTGAACAACCTTGTACCTATTTTCTGCTGAACAGGGCAGAAAAATAGTTCAATTTGGAGGGCAGAAAACTGTCTGAATAACCATGCTTCAAGAACATGACCCTATTTCTTCTCAGTACATTATCATACTTTGTTAGTGGAAGCATTCTGGTTTCAACACAGTTATCTTGTTCCTGGTAGTGGAAAGAAAACCTTGAAAGCAGATATACCTTGTAATAGTTATAAAGTCTTCTTTGCAAACAAACGAGCCGTAAGTGGGATACTGACAATACAGTGATTGCATAGCTTTGCTGACCCCTGAGACAATAGAGAAGTAATTCACCTCAGTTTCACTTCTTTTGAAGGAATTGCAACAAAAGCTTAGAACTAAAACTTAAATTCCAAAGGGGAATTTTAAATAAAATTTTAAATCCAAACTTCCACAGCCTTTCGAGAAATCTGGATTTGGATTGACTATTATTTCTTTGGTGGCAAACTCAGAATTCTGTTCTGTCTCATATTAAAATATATACCACAGGTGGGGGTTTTTTTTATGTTTTTGGTTTTTTTTTTTTTTTTTTTTTTTTTTTTTTTTTTTTTTTTTTGTTTGTTTTGTTTTGTTTTGTTTGGGTTTTTTTTAATTGGGTTTTTTTGGTTGGTTTTTTTTTTGTTGGTTTTTTTTTGGTTTTTTGGTTTTTTTTTTTTTTGTTTTTGTTTTGTTTTTGTTTTTGTTTTTGTTTTATTGGTTGGTTGGTTTGGATTTTTTTTGTCTTTTTTTTGGTTTTGTTTTGTTTCTTCAATTGTGTTACCTAAGATGTGTCTGATTTCTGGGAGCTTTCTTTTCCTGGTTCTTCAAAAAGATTTCCAATCTACTTTCTTGAGTTTCCATTTAAAGCATTGTAAGTATTAAGACAATAGAAATCTGTTGACATTACTGAAATAACTGAAGACTGGAAAAATTAGTGCTTTACTTCATGTTCTTTCAGGCAAGGAGTGTATTTCTTTCTCAGTTCAGTGGGAAGGCCTAAAAAGACTTCATTTTCCCAGGATGGAGGCAGGGTTTTTTCATATAAAGCTGTCAGTAGTCATTTAAACTCTTCCAGGTGACTTTTCATTAGAGAAAATGAAGAATTATTGCACAATTCTTATGGCTTATAAAATGTGGCATTTTAATGTGTATCTGTCCCTCAGGTAAGGATGGTAACAAACACCTGGGGGTAAAAACAGCTCAGCAGTTTTCGCCATTTATTGCTGAAACTGGAGATAGAATGCAAAAATAACAAACTGACATTGTCGTGCAAGACCAGTGTGTGGACATTTTTTATTAACAGAACACTGATGCTCTTTAAGTTCACAAGTTCACATGTGTTCTGTTTGTGGTATAGGATTACTGAAAGTGTTTCAGATTTTTGGTTTTTTTTAAACAACCAAGCACTTTTGTTTATAATTTTAGTGTTATTAAGGTGATAAAAGATTTATTACAGGGTAACTGCTATATATATAAGAAAATGGAGAACTTTGATGCTGAAAAATATTAAACATTGCAGTTTCTTAAAGTATCTTTTAAAAACTACAGATGAAATAATAAGAAAACTGTTTTATTTGTTTGCATACAGGATAATTTCTAACCCATTTTAAACCCAAACTTTTTTATTATTTGCTTCAACTCCTAATTAATTGTGCTGTAGCCCAGTGTGGATTAGAGTTACAGATGTAATCAACAGGATGTAAACTATGACCACAGACAAGGGACTTTAAAGTGCTAAGCACCACAGGCATGCTCTCAACTTGTAATCACATGCTTAATTTTAAACAGAGAGAGGAATAAAACCATCTATTTGACTGTCAGGATTGTATTTGGAGTATTTTGCAGATTTCATATCTCAGCCCTCTGACTGCATGCATTATGTTGCAAAGTATAGATAAAAAGTATTTTTTTCTGGTAAAATGTACACATTGCATTGTGCTTTATGCCGTGGCACAGTTACCCAGAAAGGGAATGGATGTGACAGTTCTGCTTATGGCTTTACCCTACCTTGTCAATAAAGGCATGTTGGTAATTTATTTGGCCTTAAAACTTTCCATTATAAAGATCTCAAATAACTAAACACAGACTGCATAGTACTGAAATCAAGCATTTTGAAGGTTACTTGTGTAATAAATATCAAACCTCTCAAAAGAATTAGAAATTGATTCTATATTCCAACACATGCCATCTAGTAACTTTAGTTCGGGTTATAGGTACCATGTTTGCCCTTGAATAAGTGGAAAGGTCTTTTTTGCTATTGAACAGCTGCAATTTCTCCTTCAAACTACCTCATCCCTCAGCTTTTCCCTGCCCAAGAGATCCAGGTTCTTGTGGTTTTTTACTTTCTTCAACTTACTCATAACTTCTTCATAATTTCTATTTGCACTTGGAACATGGCAATAATATATCCTCTGACATGAAATGTATTTACATTAAATATTTAGGCTAGTGAAGGGTAAAGTGAGCAGTCTAGGTACTCTTTTGCTACACTCTTTCCTACCTTAAAGAGACATTCTTGGGAAGGGCCATTCACTAGCAACATGAGATGCATGCATTACTGTTTCATTATAATAAATAACATGCGGTTGTGTTATGGAAAGGATGCAGAACTAACCTCCCACTTTAGGTTTTTTTTTAAAGGCATGGCTGACTTGATGACCATGACTAACATTTGTCCTGTAGTTCATATGTAAGCCAAGCTAAGTGAGCTATAATTCATGCTAGAAATATTGCCCAAAAAGTGGTGTGAATACCTGGTGAAAATTACAGTAAAATCAGCTATGGTCACTAAGCTTGAGAATTTGCAAATTTCCCTGGTGATAATTTTCATGTTATGTTGAGAAAAATTTCAGTATACTTTTTAGAATGCCTTTGGTTCTTCTACCAAGAAAGGAGATGAATTGGTACAAGAAGGAGTGGATGGCAGCTCAACTCCCTGGGGTCTGTAGCTACTTCCCAGGAAAAAAACAACAGCCATGTGCTACCCTGATCTCTTGTCAAGCAGACAGAAAGAAACAAGCCTTGACTCAAAGAAATGTAGAAAGCTTGCATTTGCTTCTCCTCAAATTCCCTGTTCAAATTATTTGCTATATTGACTTGAGTGATTTATTTCAGAAATAAGAATGGTTAGTTTAACAGTGCAAGAAATTTTTTGAAAACAGGCACCCAACCCTAGATATGTTACCATGTTTGCTTTGTATAAATCTATGTTTGAAGTAGAATGCACAACTGTATTTGAAAAAAAAAAAAACAGTCACCACAGCAGTACTCTACATTCTACAGTATTTTAAAAATTGTGTGTTCAGAAATGCAGTTTGCATTTCTGCTACAACTCCAAGAATAAATAATGAAATAGCTATGAATTACTTCTTTTTCTTACTCATTTTCACAATGAAGAAAATAGCACTTTGGGCCAAGTAAAAATGCTGTTTACTTGAGACTAATAACTTTCCCTCGGAAATAGCTGTCCAGTTCAGAGTGACAGTTCAGAGCTAAGAAACAGAAAAGCAAACAAAAAAAAAAACCCCAAATATCTAAAACAAATGCGAACAAAATTAAATACAATAAATGTGTTTTCTGTTAGAAACAGTAGCGAGTCCTGAGAAGAGCAATGTAACTGTAGACGGGTGTGGAGTACAAATCCTATAAGGAGCAGCTGAGGGAGTTGGGGGTGTTTAGCCTGGAGAAAAGGAGGGTTGGGGGGGCCTTAATGAGTCTATGATTTAAAAATTTCAGTGTACCGAGTAAACTTAGGATTTCTGAAATGACCATAAACTATGAACAATTATTGAAAAAGAAAACCAAGCTTTTCAAGCTTTAGAACATTTTCCTCAAATTCCCTGCTTGATAGTTTTGGTTTTCTTGTAAAGACTGCATTTGCAGAAAATCCCCAAAAACCCAAAAAAACCCAACAAACCCAAAAAAACCCCCCAGCAGAGAGTACAAAATGTATGTGAAACGTATGTCTCATCACAGCTGTAAAGTAGACTCTGTGTGTGGTCTGAAGTAGAAACACAAAATACAGTGACAAAGAAGGCAACATTGCTTTGCATTTATTTTTAATGTTTACAAAAGTTCTGAATGTATAGCAAAGCTAAAGATTAGCTGCTACTGGAGTATCTCTTGAGATGACTCAAAAGATATAGCACGGAATTTTAAATGCAAAACAGAGAACACAGGAAAACCTGAGCTTTTTTCTCACATCCTTGTCTCCTCCAGGGGTCTGTTCATGAAATCCTGGATTGCCTGGTGTAGGGGTAACCATTTATTAATTGAAGCTTTCAAAGCTGTAATCCACCTAGAAGAAATGAAAGACCAACAATTGTCCCTGATCAAGTGTTATGTATACACTTCTCTGCCCTTTGAGACACACCTTCAATAAGTGGAATTCAATTCTGTTACTATGTGTACTCATAATCAGTGGATTGGAGAGATGCAGAAGGTGGAGGAGTTGGCTACAAAAACAATATAGTTTAACAGCAATTTCACAACATCCTGAAAAACTTTGTCTTCTGTTCATTAAAGCCTAGCTACTGTAATTAAAAGGCTATAGGTAAAAAAAAGATGTGGGAATTTGATTAGATTATGGTGAGGGAATTTACCTTCAGAATGTGTTTCCATTGTCCAATTTGCTTAAATTAATTAAATTACAATGGTCATTGATAGAAGTTAATAATTCTAGGGAATAAGAAGGATATACACTCTACTCTTGCTAATGAGAAGTGCCATAGCTTTTGTATTCAGTATAATCACCCACACATAATTGTGAAAGACCCCTTATCCAGGTTTATTTCCAAACCTCTGCAAGCTGGCCTTGCTGTTGCTCCAGCATTGAAAGGAACAGAACTAATGACTCACATGTTACAGGGTATGTTTTACTGCAGTTTGACTAAGGCTACTGCTAAAGGGAAATCTAGGGGGAAAAGTTAAAAGAGACTGCAAAGTTGTCATTAGATCTTCCCAAGCTACAGAGTTCCTGGTCTCCTAAAGTCTGGTAAATAAACTGGAAAAAAAGAGACAAATTAAAAATGTTTGGTTTACCTTTTGTTTTCATTTACATTCTCTGCACATAAGTAAAAAGTTTTAAATTCTTCAGATGGAGGTTTGAGCTCAATGACAGATCTCTTGGAGCCCAGGGACTGTTCACTCACAATATAGCCCTGCAGGTAAAGGCCACCTGGATAGAATAAAATAGTATGCATTATGTATATTGCAGATACCATTTATAAAAATACTGCCAATTACAAGCATACCAACAAATTTGGCAAACTGGATTTTCAGATTGGTATCTTCACAGAGTTTTACATACTTTAAAAATCTGTAAGTTCTGTTTCTTTTATGAAAATTTATTTCAACAGTGTTGAACAGGCTTTCTATGTATCAAATGATGAGCAATAAAGATTTATTTAGCTTTTCATTAAATAAGACATGGCAAAATATCTTTCCTTGTTTTTGACTACCATTAATGAGGCTGCCTCTAGCTACTGTAAAGTTCTTTGTAAAGGGGGGCTCTTGTTGCTGATACTTTCTTTTTCATTCCTTTAAAAACTAAAGGGATATGAATTTCAACATGAAAAAAATTCCCTAAAATCAGATTTGGTTACTGCTGCTGCCATTAGTAACTGAGGTGTCATTGCAGGCCACATTAGCCAGCTGTGAAGGAGAGGCATTAGACGGAACTTGATCTTCTGGACATTTTCATTTTAACTGTTTTTTGTTTTGTTCTTCAGATCTTTTTCCTTCAGACTTTGCTTCAGTACAACTTAAGGTGTAAGTTCACTTTTTATACATACATGGTGAATAGTCAGAAAGATCTGCAGAGTCTTTTTTTTTGGGAGTCTCACATTTAGGCACAACAGCACCAAATTAATGTTCTAGCATTGAGAATTATAAAACAGAATATGTGATGAAAATGTAAAAGAAATGCACTAACAAGAAAAAAATACTACCATATAGAAGAATCTTTATGTGGTATGATATTTAAACACCCCAAAAAAAAATTTGGCAGTAGGAACATAAGCTTCAGGATCATAAATGCATAAAACTTAATTTCTGGATTTCTGATAATTAATTATTTTTCTCTGTGAAAACCTTAGATTTGGTTTAATGTAAAGAGAAAATCCTTAGTCATTTTTTAAGTACGGCCTTTGGCAGATGAAGAGTGTTATGCAAATGACAGAAAGTGGAGTACCTTCTGCCTGATCATAACAGCAATAAGCACTAAGAAAAGTTTTTCCCTTTTGGTCCTAAGACTGGCTAGCAGGTGAAAAGAAAAGTATTTTCTTTCTGGTTCTTCTGACTTCCAGCTCCCTCAGCACAGGGAGGAAGCACTTGCAGGTCCTCACCCATCCCCTCTCTGTGTGTGAAGTGAGCTCTGCTTGCAACTGATCCCAGTAGCATCTTTTGCTGCTCTGAGAGTGGGCAGCCACCCTCTCCTGCTGTGGTAGGACAGATGGCAGCTCTAGCTGCAAATGACTGTGGCCATATCCTGGACCACAGGCTCTCCAGCAGTAGGAGACGTCTGCACACTGAGGGATGGAATAGCTTTAACAAGGTCATGTGAAAACCTGGTAGTTTCAGGGCAACCAGTCAGAGTTCATGATATCTGTGGAAACTTCCTAACATGCAGGATTGGACAGTCAGGAGATTGCCATCAGTGGGACTGCCTCAACCCATCATAAAGTGCTTTAGACGGGTAGATCTTGTTTCTGATAACTGCTCCTAAGGTAATGTGTGCAGAATAACTCCATTTCAGAAAGAAAAAATAAAAATGCAGGAGGAAAAGGAAAAAAGACTAGGGTCAGGAATTAGGTTGCTAGTGAATAAATAGAGACTGAGTCTGGTTTTCCTTCATTCACTTTCATGCAACAGCATGAATTTCCTGATAAGAAACTCCCATTAATGGTAAAAGTTCTACTTGGGAACTGCACTGAAACATTTCTACTTCAATAATAAAATCTAGCAGCCATCCCTACCTTGGGCAGGTGTAGACCGGAGAGTGGCATAAAAGTACAAACAACCATCCTTCAGAATGCAGTAGTGCTGAATCCAGACATCTTTGCTCCTGTCTAGCTGGTGGAGAAGCCCCAAGCACTCAGGGTTCTTGATAGCCAGTGGTGGGAGTGTAGTGTTATGCAGTGTGACATCTACCCACACATGGTTCTGTAAAGTAAGTATGTAATGAAATGTTCTAGTAAAAAATTAAGGAGAACATGCCAGTATGAAAAGACACAAGCTCTAGTCTTCTGCTAAGAAATTAGCTTTTGTTGTGAAAATCTTCTGAAAAGTTGTGCTGGCTTTGGCTGGAATAGAGTTAATTTTCTTCACAGTAGCTAGTATAGGGCTGTGTTTGGGTTTTGTGCCAAAAACAGTGTTGACAACACAGGGATGTTTTAGTTATCGCTGAGGAGGGCTTGAACTCAGCCAAGGGCTTTCTGCCCTTCAAACCACCAGTGAGGATGCTGGGGATGCACAAGGAGTCGGGAGGGAACTGACACTAACCAACCACAAGCATATCCCAAAACATACAACATGCCCAGCATATGAAACTTGGGGAAGAAGAAGGAAGTGGGGGAAAGTTTGGAGTGGTGGTGTTTCTCTTCCTGAGTACCCATTACATGTGATGAGGCCCTACTCTCCTGGGGATGGCTGAACACCTGCCCAGCCATGGGAAAGGGTGAATGAATCCCTTGGTTTGCTCTTCCTCTGTGTGTGGGTTTTGCTTTACCTATTAAAATGCCTTTAGCTCAACCCACCAGTCTTCTCATTTTCAGTCTTTTGATTCTTTCCCCCCCTTACACTGGGAGTTAGTGAGCAGGCAGCTGTGTGGGGCTGAGCTGCTACTGGGGTTAAGTTACAACAAAATTCAATGCTGAAAATGAAATTACGTAACTGTGTATGTGATAGAAAATACCCAAATGTCTACTCTCTTCTTAAAATAATGATTTGTCTTTTGTGTACCTATTTTATTTTTCAGTACATGTTTTGTAGGTACAAACAGGATTACTTCACAGACGTATGAAGTTTTTTTTTAAAAATTGCCATGTTGATTGCTTGACCTCAGTAGTCTGTACTCTATGTAATCTGGCAAGACAAAACTCACCATCTGCTCTCTGGGTTTCAGACAAAATGTCGTGGAGTCTGTCAGTAGGATACTGCATTCAGACTTGGATGGAAGCACTACCACACACAAAATGTTCCCCAGTTTCCCTTCCCTTCCCTTCCCTCTTTTTAGCTGTGTTGTTATTGGATGAATGCACGATCCTTCTGTATGTCTAATGTTGGAAATTTTATATAACAAGTTTATGCATGCTACACTAAAGAAGGACTCTCTTGATGTGTTTTGTCTGTGTAAGCCTTTATTACCCCTTTTGGCTCAAGCTGTTTTATTCTTTAGGTTAGGATACACACTTCCAATTATTTGATCTATTTTTGCTGTTTTCAAGTGTGTAGATTCCTTCATATTCTTTTGAGAAAAGCTCAGGAAGAATATACTTGGAAACAAGTTTGGTTTTGCACTTATAACCTCATGGGAAAGCTAAAGCCAAAAGAAATATATGTTCAATCAATATTACTTCAGTTGAAAAGGTATTAAAGCATCAAGAAACACCATTCACTGTTTTTAAACCTATCACTGAACACTGCTGAAGGAATCACTCATATAATTTTTTTTTCACTCATTAATGCAGGTTTTAATTTGTACCTTTCAATTTTCATATTTTTCTAAAGGTGGTCTATCTACAGCAGGAGAGTAGGACTCACAGGGCCAGGAAAGGACAGACTAAAATGTCTTTGACCTCTATGGTTCTAAGTCTGGAAATACTAAATTAGTTTCTCAATTCCCAGTTCAGGGGTCAGCCAGAGACCATTGATACTGAATTATACTGGGCTGAGTAAGGTCTCCAAGTAGCAGCTCAAGATCAGTTATGGCTGTATTTTTCCCAGCCACAGGGGCCAGCAAAGAACATAACAATGTAAAGAGATGGTTAAGCCAATTTTTATCAACATTCTTGTCTTTATTTCTGAAAACACAGAAAATAAGAACTCAGCAATCATGTCTCATTGCCACCTGCAGAAGAATTGTTGGCAAAACAAGGGCATGCTGTACTCCTGCAGGGACTGGACAACCCTGGCCTGCAGATTGCACAGTTACTCTGAAGACCATGTGCCGTCCTCGAACAAGAACAAGATAGACCATGTACTGTCCTCGAATAGATACAAGAAGGAAGAATGAGCATTGTGTAAGGACGAAGCCGGATGCCAAACACGATGTGAGAACTGCTCATTTAGCACACCTTAGCTAAAAACGCTTATAGCATGACAACCAATCAGCAAATAACATGTATATGCGAATGCAGCCACTTAACCAATGAGCATTAAACAGTAGTGGTGTGGAACAGTGTATAGAGAAGCATAAATATGCCAAAATTGCTTAATAAGGTAGGACCACATGCAGCCATATTGGTGTGATTGTTGTTACTTGGCCAACTATCCATGGGACCCTCTTCAGCCACCCAATATTCTGCTGGGAAAAATGGGTTGCCTGCAATCAAGGCAGAACTGTGAGGAATACTCTGGAAGATATGGGTCTTCTCTTCTTTTACACCGAACAGTATTACCTAAGGCTTAACATGAGCTTGTGAGAGCCATCTCTAACCTTGCTTTCTGCCTGCTACACTAGTTTTATGTTATGTTTCCAAGCCAGACTAAAGCTGCTCATATCTGGAGAGGGAGCATTTTGATTAATTCCACCATTTCGCAGCAAAGCATATAAGCTGAGTCATAATTCTGTATATGACTCTTAGACTGGGAGTGGTTCACAGCCCAAGAGAACAAAAGTGTGCAGCTTCCATGTTGTTGTCTGCACCTGACCATGTAGAAACACAGCTACTCTCTCCCTCTCTCAGTCTTCTGCACAATCTGCTGTACACATGCTTCTCACCTAAATACAGCATTACCTGATGGATGGGATGCACTGCTTTATCCATAGCCTCCAGCCACCTGTAATATGACAGAAAGTGAGAATACATTAGTTTGGTAGATCAGAATAAATATGCTTCACTGGGTCTTCTAATTATTGCTGACATATGCAGCATCTAAAGGGATGCAGAATTTTCACGACATATTCAAGGCTTTAAGTCAGAAAACTAATGGATTAAATCTAAATAAACATTGCTGACTCTCAAAAATTTAAGTCTAAAGCTTGCTGTATAACACATTGTAATAAATAAAGGCAATATTGCAGACAAGGGAATCTATATATCAAAATGTATAGTTTAAATATAGTTCAACTTGTCAGGCTAAAAGATTACTCTCCTTGTCTTTGTTATAATGCAGACAATGAATTAGTGGGAAATGTAAAAACCCCTTAAATTGGAAACTACAGAATAAAGCAAGCTATTTGTTGGCAAAGTTATTCTGTTGTGCTATGGACGATATAAAATTTGGCAATGGAAAATGCTCTGCTATTACAATGGTGGGTTATGTTAAGTAGTATGTTAAGATGATATTGAAAAATGGGTGTATGAATACCAAACTATCAACTTAATTTACAGCTTTATCTGACAATTCATAATAAAAAAAGAGGAAATAAGACTTGATTTAAGTACTTTTTGAAAGTTATTACCCCATTGCTCATACTAGGGGTGATTTTAGTCTCTTTGTTTTGTCATCTGTTGTCTTTGGGAAAGGAAAATATTATTTTTAAATTGTAACTCTGTATCAAACCTGAAGACATTGCCTCTTATCAGAACCAACATGCTTCTGTGGCACATTTGCATTTTAAAATACTAAAATGAAAATGTGACAGAACGACAGAAAAGGAGATGAAAATGGGATTGTATTTATTACTAGCACTATCCTTACTGGGCAAAAGAGAGACTGATAAGCAAGGATGTGTTTTACACCCACAGGAAAATTTACATTTCCACTTGGTATAAAAGTGGGAAAGAAGGCATGAAAATAGGGGTGAAGTTTTTGTTCTCAGGATAAATCAAGAAATTGGGGGTGGGGGGGTAAGAAACATGAATGTTAAAGATTGTCTTTAAAGAAAAAAAGCTATGAAACAGAAAAAAAATTTTTGAAGCTTCTGCAATTGAGAAATAGAAACATTATCTTCCCTTAAGTTGCTGACAGACTTTTAATTCTTTCCCTAAGGATCAAGGTAGGTATTGTGAACATCCTCCAAAGATTCAACCTCCTCCTTCCCACACTGGAGTAACAAAACAGAAGCCATTAAAATGAAAGATTACTTACCTCTTCATTTCTTGATTGGAAGTTGCACAGAAGTAAAAAATCCTGTTTCCAGCTTGAGGTATGCATTTAAAAACAAATGGTTTACCCAGACTGGTGTCGACACCAATTTCTGCTCCTTCCAGCTTTGTTACTTCCAGGGGTCTGCACTTCCCTTCATCCTGCAATTAGAAAGAAAGAGTGCCCAAAGTTCAGAGCTAATATGAAACTAATCAAACACCCTCTAAACTTGTGTCTCTGTTTTTGCTCTCTTAATTATTTTTGGTTCATCAGAAGCCATATCTGCATGCAAAAAAACTTTCTAGGTATGTGTAGATATTCCAAACATTGATGGTGCAACTGAATGATACCAGGATTTTCAAAGTGCAAGAAGAATTTAAGATCCTGGGTCTCTCTGATAATCAATGCAGTGGTTGCAGTTTGATTTATGCAGAAACACTCACCTTATATGTGTAGATGCAGGCAAAAAAGACTTATATTTGAAAATAGTGAGCATAATTTCAGTTTCTTTGCAAAATTGCTGTAAATATCATTATGTTCATAAACCTTCCCACACAATTCAGACAACCTTCAATGCAGAACACTTCAAAACCCTTTTGCTTGTTTCTGATTGTATTAAAGCTCTTTGAGACCGAAGGACACTGCCAATGTCATTCCCTGTGGTTAGCAATAAAGAGCCATTAAGCTCCTTTATGCAGATGGGTAGGTTAAGTAGTTTCATCCCACAGTATCCCAGCCCAGCTCTCCTTCAATACATGTCGTAACTCAAAACAAAGGTGCACACATCTGGACAGTAAACTCTGGCTGTGTTTTAAAAAATATTCTCAGCCCCCTTTCCTTGACAATTTGCGACTGGAGCTCTAACAATTGCATCAAATTTGGTGAGAATAAAATGAAAAAAGAAAATTAATGCTGGAGCCTCTGAAGAGCATGAATACAATTTGCAAAATACACAGATGGTGGAGGTTCATAAGACTAAAATTGATGGATTGTTGGGCATTAATTAAATTTAGTCAGACGGAGCTGAACTGTAATTGCCTCATGTAATTTTTTCTTAGCCTAGAAATAAACATAAAGAGCTTTCCATTAAAAAAATGCACTTGTGGGAATTAAATAGTTAAATACTTGATTGTATTTTCACTGGCACAAGTAATGATCACTTTGTTACACATAATTCTTCTGTAGGAACAAAATAGTCCCTAATAATGACAACATTATAAATAAATATTTATGAATACATTTCTTCGATTTCTACACTTCCTTGCCTTCCTATTTTTTTAATTACAAAGTAAAGTTTTTTAATGTAAAACTGGAGAAGATGAAGGCAATCCTGCAAATTGTCAGTGCTGTGTGACTACTTTACTTATAATGCCTTCAGACACAAAATAACATTGCAAAGACAGCATAACCAAAATGTGTGTTCAGGTCCAAATCCTGCTCCTACATCAAAGCACAGTCTGTGCTGTGCCAAGGAGGTATTATTCAGTAGGATCCTGTCCATGGTCCTGAAGGCAATGGTCACTTCAGATACTGAAATGACTGATCACTATTACTACACATCCCTATAAACCCATTTTGTAAACACTTTCTGTGGTGTCTAGAATAATGTAAATACAAGTTCTGTGGCACCGAGAATTATTTATGTCCACTGTGTTTCAAATACATCTAGGAATGGAATAATATGGATTGGAGGCTTTTAAAGGGAGACCAAATGCCCTTCCCTGAATGATAAAGAGCGGTGCTCCCCTAATTCTGATAATCTAGACCAGAGAATCATAGAATTGTTAAGCTTGGAAAAGACCTCCATAGTGATCATGTCAAACCATTAGCACAGCACCACCTTGTTCACTGCTACCACCATGGCTTATGTGTCACATCCACATGTTTGTAAGGGGTGTTTTTTCACTCATGCTGCCTTCATGAATAAGCGATCATTCCTTTGGCAAATATCCCTTTGCTACAAGAAGTGCCAAAGGTATATTGAAAAAAAAAAAAAAAAGAAGTAATTTCTTATGCCTGAGACTGAAGTTCAACCCATTGAATGATACTGCCATTATGGAACTTAATGGTTCCATAGGTACCTATAGGTACGAACCATTAGGTTCCTACCTACGTGATGCTGCCTGAGATGATCATATGTTTTGTACATATTTTAAACAAACTAACTCTGATTTTAGCTACTACTGTTCCATTCTGTGCTAAACTAAAATTTTTTTTCTTTCCTCAAGGTTGTGGTCATCTAGTTTATGAATTCTAGGCAGTCTTCGGTATCAAACATGGATGAAGTTCTCTAGGCAGAAGGCAGGAACCAGTTGCTTCTTTGATACATGCTATTCTATGAACAGGAGAAACATCTGAACTAACCATTCCTATACTGCTGGTTTTCCTAAGATGATCTGAGTTTTAGGTTAAATGTTTCTGCAAAAAAAAATTAGGGTATTAAACAATGTATAATGATGAGAAACTGAAATCAGAAAGAAATAAAAATAGAAAGTTAGATGTCTACTTCCTATATTATATCAAATGCTCATTAAGGTAGTGCATGTAGTCCTATTTAATTTGGTACAAGTAACTCCAGAATTACAGGTAATGCAATTCATAGTATTTCCTGAGTGATTCACTGTACTCAAATTTTGTTCAAGCACAGTAATATTTGCTATACAAATTAAGTTTCTTCATGTATCATTAAGAAGCAGCTGTTACTTCATGCTATTAGCAGTAAAAAAAAAAAAGTAATAACATGAGTAACTATGAAATGAACCTCAAAGTAATATACAAAATAGTTTGACAACACTAGTATGAGGGAATGAAAGTAACTTTATAGAAAACACTATCAAATCCTAGAAAGAATCTAAAAGACAATGTGAAAACTAAGTAGTGGTAGAAAGCAGAAATGGGAGTCTTGGGCTAGCTTGGGAGACTGGCAGTAGAAGTGTGAGGCAGTTGCCCTGAGGTCACTGATTCAGTTTGGTTTCACATCAGTAGTGGCATGATAAAATTTTGACTGTCTTTCAAAAATACCTTCCTGCATGTCCCTCAGTGTTCTTAAAATAGACATCTCTTAACTGAGACAGGAAACTGAACTTTTTTCTTTTTGCTTATTTCTTATTTGCCTAGCTTTCTCCACCACAGCTGATGTGTCCACAACCCTCCCTGGAATTTTCACCATCTATTATTTTCTGGTTTTCTCTGACCAGCTTTTCCTTGAGGTCTGGTGCTTCTTGCTTAGTATATAACTTTTTTTTCTAATCACTGTGTTTGTGGTAGGCTCGTTTTTTGGTTCTTTAAGGAAATTACAGCTAAATCCTGTTTACATTTACTCCTTCTTTGAGCTGGGCACATCAATGCAGAGAAAAGACTAATGCTTTTTATGTCTTTTTTTCTTACATCTATTTCCTTTCCCCTTGAGGAAAGGGCTTGTGTATGTCAGTGAACAGGGAGCTCTAGACTCCAGAACAGTTTGTATGGCATTTTTTTGCCAGTAGAGATGAATTTACTTAGTTTTTAATTTTGTTTTGGTTTAAATAATTTACATATAAACTAGAGAGAGTAGAAATACACTGAAGAACAAGACAATATGGAAAAACATTTAAAAGCTTCTCAGACTTGAAGAACCTAATTATCCTACACCAAACAGTACTGGCTGTGAGATGAAGTACAATCAAATGGTCTAATGGAATGGTTAATCTTCACATTCTGGTGTGTCCACTTGGTTCTTTCTTGAGGTTGAGTAATTTGTTGCAATTAATTCCACAAAAAGTAAAGAACAGTTTGCAAGACCAAGTCTCACAGGAAGAAATATTCAGTTAAAATTTTGACAACTTGAATCAGATAAAATAATGTATCTGCGTATGACTTTCTCTGGGACAGGGTATGCAATCTTTTGAGTCAAAATTAACAAGTATATAATCAGCTAGCATTATTTCTCAAAAGAAATAATACAGAGAATGTATTGGAGACAATGGATTCAGTGGGTTCTTAAATGTCAACTGAAAAATATTCTAGAGCCATGGGAGTCATGGTAAATGTTAAGAAATCAGATTATACACAGGCTCTACATAAAGTGGCAGCTTCCAGACCATGGTGATACAGCTCCAAGCAAGAATGAAAAACAAATAGAAGTGATACCTCTATGAGCAATGGCTCAGACCTAAATCCATTTCTAGCTAAGCCATTTATATAAAGTGATTAGGCTTAACAATGAGCATACAGGCTTGTTCAAGAGAACGAAGGACTGAATATTTGTCATAGATTGAAATGCTCTGAAGGCTCTGCACATGGCAGGCAGGAGACTTCTTTCTTGGTGTAATAATTGGACTCCATATACCACAGAAATGAAAATAGTTTAAAAGCATTTTTTTCCTTCTCTCTTCTATTCTAACAGAAACAGGGATATGACCTAACATCTAATGATTTAAGTGATGTAATAGCTATTTACCAGGTTGGGGTGTAATTGTTTTGGATGATAAGAAATGCATGTCTTTGTTCTCACTGACCTCCCCTCAGCTTTGAGATACTTTGTCTTAGTCACTCACACTATGCCTAAGGGCTTCCTAGAGGCATTAAACTTGTGAGCTTATGAAATTCAAATAATAAATCTCTTTTTAAAAGTGACATTATTATACATGATTACAAAAAAGCACATTTCTATCCTTTAATGCTGCCACAGGAAGAGTGCTTTTCAAGAGTATATGTTGTAGTTTTCTTATAACATGTTTCAGAGCATTACCAGCATGAACTATCATGAAGGCCATTTCTCTGAGACTTGGGGCTACACATGAAAGTTGATTTTCTCTTTATTCACAGTCCAATCTCTCACTACAGCTGAATCTCTAAAGCATGCTATTTTCTGCTGTCAGGGCAATAGTTTCCAACTTACTATTCCTTCCAACATAACTGCTCCTGCTTCCTTCCTATTACAGCTTCTTCTTTTGACTTTCCTACTTGGAGTCCATACAAAATACTGGCAACAAACCCATACTCTTTAGATATTTATTTCTAACTACTATAGTTCTACATCATTCTTAGCTGAGGGAATTGGACAGTGAAATGGAATAAATGACAAAGGTAATACAAGGACCTGATAGAGCTGGTTTGACTAGAATTAATCAATCTCTGACTTCTGGAAAGGAAATCTGCCATGGAGATACACTGATAACATTTTCCTGTTGGAGACAGGCCTCTTTAGAGTTTCTCCTAGACTACAACCACAATGATATTTATTTCTTCATTTTCTTCAAGGAGTTAGATTAGTTATCTGTCTCACTATCCTCTTTACCACGGTCTATTTAAGTCCAAAGGGCTGAAAACAATTCCTAGAAACACTGCAAGACAAAAACCAGAGAGGAGCTTGTTATAAATTTTTTTTTTTAAATTTATCCAGTCGTACTTAGCAAGAAAGCAATGATTAACTGAAACTAGGAAATTCTGGCTTTCAGTGGCACTTTTAGTGGTTTTGTAAAAGCCAGTATTAAATTTGTTGAACTCCTTACATTATGCGTATTTCTAATGAGGAATTTTAGGAAACAAGTTTTTGACTATAATGCCTTCTTAATCCTTGTGTTTTCTGATTAAGCCTTGAACACTGTTAACACTCTAGCAGGTATTTCCCCATGATAAATATATGCGTGCTCCACAGTCTTTAAACCCCTTAATGGCCCATTTGTTCCTGGGTCCTGGAAATTATATTCCTTTTCTTTAATGAAGTCACAAGATCAGTATTTTTTTATCGTGAAGACTGCAACCAATTTTAAGGTTTTCAAGTTAGCTGTCACGTTCTGAAAGTGACTTGCGGATGACAGCTCTGAGATTTAACATGTTGAAGTGATGCTCTGCTGTTGTGAAGTAGATTGCTTTTTCTATCTTATTGGTCTCATGTAAAGCTGATTAAGACTTATTTGTCCAATACTGAAGTATTCACTACAAACATTTTGTGGTGACTTTGCAGCCCCTTTACTGTGATGAGCAGCAAATGGTACTTCTAAAGGAGCAAACGCTGCTATCTTTAAAGAATCAGTGTGTGACTATGTTGACCTGTTTTCAAGGTTTCCCTGAAAAAATGTGTTAAGTTCAAGCACAAGAAACTTGTCTGCTTATACTTGCCTCAGGGAAGGATTAAATGTACATTCATGTCTATCTCCTCATAATTTCCAGACATCTATCTTTCCTTTAAGAGAAAAACTGGGCATGTTGAAAAATAAGGATTTAGCATGTTTGAGAAGATCCAGTGTACTGGACAACAGGGGATCAGACCTGTAGAATATATAGTGGAACTCCATGGTTGCCAAGTATAGGCAAAAGTATTATAAATCATTTATTTCTGCTCATCTCAGTAATTTACCAAAACCAAGGTTCTAATACAAAAATATCTCTGCTCTGAGGTGGCAAACAACCACAAGCACAGTTACAAGCACTGAGGTGAAAAATATGTTTTAGCTACTGATATGGATTGTAGAGTCAAGGATATCTGTTGGCAGCATCTGTTTGAGGGAAAAGAAAGTAACCTTGCATGTGAAGTGGCTGAATATTTTCCAACAGTTCTCACTTCATCACTGTGTGATTGGCTAGAGATGACTCAAAAAGAGCAGCAATTACATGGTTGAGTCAAATGTAAAAAATGTAAAAAACTCTAGAAATCTTCTTTTTAAGGTAGGCAGGAAGAGAAAAATTCAAGATGGATAATTTCTGGTTGTAGATTACAATGATGAGGAAATCTAGCTAGCTCCCTCTGTTTTTAGATATGGATTAAAGCAGAGATGAATCACCCTTTCCTTTCTCCACTGCAAAACATTATATGCTGCATTCCAGGCTTAAATAAAAAGCCAAGTTGTCTTCTTACACAACTGGAAATCAGGCATGGCCTTGCTGAAGTCCCTGGAAACACACCAATGTAAGCTGATGTTCTTAACAACAGAATGAAGATGAGTAAATTGATGTTTGGCTGGATACTGACAGCTTTTCTTGAAGTTTATTTTTGAATTATTCTTGTCTTTAATTAACTATTTCAAAGAAATTCCTAGATACAGTAAGTAAATTTTTTTTTTCTCCAGAATGAGGCAAGACCAGGAACATAATCTTGACAATTTAATCATGCAGCTGGCATAAAACATAAATAGTTGTGTTAAACAAAAAATATTTTTTGTAATTCCTGTAGAAAAAAAACGTGGGATGAGCAGTCCTCTTTTCACATCATGAGAGAAATCATACCAAAATAAAGAAATGCCAATGAATACACTTGAGATCCCTCTTATTTAGTTTGGGCATTAGATCTCTCACTAATGAAGAAGTGTATTTAAATATCCTGCTCTCTCTCTCTCTTACTAAACTCTTCAGAGTACCCTGTAAGCACATGAGGCAGTAAAGAAAATCCTTGTGTTTTCAACTGCTAAAATAGCACCTCAATATTTCAGTATTCTGAAATGTATTCTTTGGAGTCCAGGGACACAGAGCAAAAAATTAGCATGAAATAATTTAAAAAGTAATTGAAGGGCACTAGTCTTGGATAATGCAAGAAAACAAGCAGTAGTCAGCTAGTTCTATAAAATATTTATGCAGTGCTTTAAATGTATTTACTCTTTTTAAGAAAAAGCGAATGCACATAGTTTGCATGATTGAAATATTTATTTTCTTAGTGCAACAAATAAGGTAGTTGAGGAACAAATGAATTAAAAGAAATCTACTAGTTGAAAGGAAGAAGTGAAAATGTAATTAAATCTTAGTGAATGTAAGATTATGGGACACCTTCTAATCCTCACTCCAATTTATCTAACAATCTTTGATGTTTAATTAATCAAAAACTGGAAAGTGCTTAAAAGTATAACTAGATATGCATTTTTACATTTCAAGAGTTTGATGATGGATCTGGTTATGATAAAATGAAATCTCCCCAAAAGAATGTTTCCCACATTTTTGCATCTTTTTAGTGTGAAGTTTTTTACTTGGTTTTGTTTTGACACCAGAACAGTTAGTGCTGAAATAAAGCACTGGCCAGACTGTTTTCTTGCATACCCAGTGGTTCTGCAGCATATTCCTGATTAGATGGCTCATGGGTCTACCATGACAGATGCAGAGAAACAAGACTAGCAGAATGCTGTAAATAACGTAAGTCAAGATAATGATCTGTAAATTTGAGTACAGAACTGCTACACTTCATAATTCAGGACACAGTTTGACTCCTCACCAGCCACTCTCCTTACCTTCTTGTGTTTATAATAGTGCAGGTAACCATTATGTTTCAGTACAAACCACCTCTTTCTCCAGCCCTTCAGTATTGCTGATTGTGTTCGTTTGTGCAGATATCCTCGGCAGGTAGGTTTGGGGGTGTTGGGGTAACGGCTGATGTCTGATCCCACTATCATAGTCAGGATATCAGGACCTAAAATATTACACGTGAAAACGTAAGTCAAAACTATAAATGTGTCAATAATTTCTGAATACCCATGTAGGGTAGGGAGAAGGAAGGCAGCATTCTATACCACGCCTATGTCCTCCCAATGTAGCTTCTAGAAGTAAAAAGAAGCAGAGTAGCCAAGGAAGCATACTAAACCAAGTGATATTTGGCCTTCTTTTAACACAAATTCAGGAATGAAACTAATTTTGTGTTGAGAACTAGTAATGGAGCCAGCTATCTGAAGACACATCTAAAAAAATTTTTTGTGACCTATCTTTGCAAGCAGCATTTTTGGCACTTGTCTATTTTATCAGTTAGGAGAAGTAATTGAATTTCATTGCTCAAATGGGTGTACATAAATTGAGGTTGAACCAAAAATTGCTGAAAGTGCTCTTAGGGGCACCTTCAGTCTCTGTCATTTTACATTTGCTCTTGAGAATTCTTCATTTTCCATGCCTTGGAGTATTGCAACCTCTTCTGTGCCCCTCACTGGGGAGGGCGGCTGTTGGAAGCTACTCTGTGCTAAAGCATCTAGTTATCATTTGCAAAAGGTAAGCACTCAGAAGAGATGATAGCTTGCAAGACAAAAAAAAAAAAAGTTGTTGTTTTTATCATCAATGAGATGCAACGTCACAATATTTGCTGACAGTATCAATATATCTACGATTTTGACCCTACAAACCTGAAATTCTGATTGTATCAACACTAAAGAGCAAATGGTAATGCCTGAAGGCAGATTGAGAAATGTGACTGTGACAAAATTTCATCTGCATAACATTTGCTGGGTTTCCTTTTGGGGGACACTGGATTTTAGGAATGCTGTTGTTGTGCCAAGATTCAATCCAGGGGGTGTTCTCTAAGGAGCTGAAAATACCAGTAATCAGAGATTTATATGCTAAATCACTCAACATTCTCTTAAATACAATAGTGTGAATGGCAGCTCTATAATTAAAGAACACAGTACGTGTCAAGTTAAATTTGTCACTGCCTTGTAAAAATATTTTCATTTATTGAATTTCCCACAATCCTTTGTCAAAACTTTATCTGGGATAAATAAGGGAATAGCAGTAAATTAATTTTCAGCATGTAAACATGGCTATCTTTGGGATTTAGTCATCACAATTCTGGGAAGGATATACTGGACTAATGTCCCTGAGTGCTTCTGTGGTGGTGCAAAAGAATGCCTCATGAAATAAACTTTCTGATCTCCTGACTAGACTTCAGATATTGGCAATAGAGAAAGAGAAGGAAGATGTGAAGTCTCTCCCTGAGGAAGTGTAAGGCATAAATAAGGCATTTGTGTCTCTCCAGACACTTTCAGGACTTTGTGAGGTTTTCTGTGTCACTTTCTTTGTAACAGGAGAGCGAAAACCATTACACTTACATGCTCTTTGGGGAATAATTTTCTAAAGTGTCTAAAAAACAAGGTCTAAATAAAAAAGTTATCTCGGCAATACTACTGTATGAAATAGTAAGGCATTAAACTATTAATTGAGATTTTTGTTGCATACATCATCCCATTTCTCTGGATGTACTTGGGAGTATCCAACAGAAAACCTGACCCATTCATTTAATTTATTGTGATCTCAGAATTACCTTTCCTTGCCAGATCTGCAGCTTCTGAATGTGGCATGCTGGTGACATCAGTTCCATTTACTGCTATCAGAATATCCCCAACTTGAAGCCCTGCTTCTTCAGCTGCACTATCTGGAAGAAAAAGAAAAGAGAAAGACAGAGAAAAAGAAAAAAAGAAAAAAAAAAAGAAAAAGAAAAAGAAAAGGAAAAAGAAAAAGAAAAAGAAAAAGAAAAAGAAAAAGAAAAAGAAAAAGAAAAAGAAAAAGAAAAAGAAAAAGAAAAAGAAAAAAAAGAAAAATAAACAAAACCAAAAACAAACAAAAGAAAACCAATAAAACCAAAACACAAATACAAAAATTTATTTAGTGATAAGACATCAAGCATGTTTATATGATCACGCCTTTTTAGCAAAACAAGTATCTGTTCAACCAATCAACAATTATGTTTTAGGGCCTTCATGATGTCACCTTGGAGGTGGAACAAGTTTTACTGACCAATCTGTTACTCGTCTGTTAATGAAGTTCAGAATTTGGATACAGGTTAACCCTAGATAATCACTGGCAATGGAAAAATTCCATTTAAAATACTATTAGGATTTACATGCTTTATGATTCAAATAAACTTTTCAGTATCTGAGAGTTTTTTGGCCTGAAGTGCAAAGAAAGATCTGTGCAAAGTTCAACAGAATCAGTAGAAAAAAAAAAAGTATCTATTATTCTGATAAACTTTGAATTTAACCCCAAACGTCTACCTTCTATATTGATATTTATCTTTGCTGGTTAATAGAATTTGGATATAATATTTTGAGGACTTTTGGCTTTAGGAAGAAATTACGTGGTAAGTTAAAAAGGTCCCAGTGATGGAAGAACTGAATGAGATTTTTAGTGCATCACCTTTTGTTTATTTGTTAACCATTGCAAAGCACATGCAGTCCTAATAAAACACTGCTCAGACACATGCCAGCCAGGAATGGTAACAAACTAGGAGGTGATAAATATGCTCTATTCATGAGCACCAATACAGTTACTTAAATCCCAGTTACAAGTTTTTCAAATACAGTATTCATCTTCTCATTTATAAATAAGAATTCCTAACTGTAGGGGCTGAGGAATCGGCCAGCAAATGAGTGGCTGCCCTCCCCTGGAGAGCCAACCATTGAATGAACCACACTCACTTAGGGTGAGGAAACCCTCCCACCTATGATCCTTTGCCGTTGTATGTTAATATTTGTATCCCATTGGTTGTTTCTCTGTCACTCTTCCAAGTTACATGTATCCTATTCATTACTAGTTTCTCCCTGCCCCTTCTGCTCACTATATAAACCCCAGTTTTTCCCTGTGAGGAGGAGCTACTGTCCCTGGCTCCCTTCACAGAGGGCCCTGCTCTTAATAAAGGCCTCCACTCTGTGGAACTGCCGAACAGCGCTCGAGTGCCCCTTTCTCTCCGGCGCTGGCAACACTGCTGAGCTGAGACATCACTCGACTGCTGGGATTGTACCTGTGCCACTGAGGCATCTTTATCAAGGTGCTTCTTCGGGAAGGTTGCAGCACTCCTGCCACCCCCCACACCGTGACACCTAATGTATTGTGAAATAACAGTTTTGGAAAATATTATTTCATATCCTTAACATTTAATGTATGCTTTTAAAGATTTTGCACCCTATGATGCAGGAAATGTGATACTTCAGTGTATTTCTAAGAACGCTTAGAAATTGTAGGGATAAGATTAGTAAAAGCTTAATAATAAACAGGCAAAATAAAGCCCCGGTCTACTCTCATGTGTATTAAAAGTAATTTGTAAATGTCAGAACATTCTGAGCTGTGCTGGCCTTGAGCATGCCATACCAAACTTTATGACCATAAGTGGACTATAAAAATATTATTAAAATATTCATTGTAGAATCACAGAATGATTTCAGCTGAAAGGGACCAAAATCTAGTTCCAACGCCCTTCCACTAGACCAGGTTGCTCAAAGTCCCATTTAACCCTGCCTTGAACTTTCGAAGGGATGGGGCATCTACAGCTTCTCTGGGCAAGCTGTGTGAGTGCCTCACCACTCTCACAGGGAAGTATTTCTTGAGTAATGAAATGAGTAATACTTTGAGAAAACATAATTTTACTACAAGCTTGTGTGAAAAAATCCTTTTTTAAATGTTGTCACTGTTTTAAAGCAATTGCACTTGAAAACAACATACAAATAAAAGAGTGATATAAAATGTGAGCTGCTATACTTAATTTTAACTAGTAAGGATAAATTGGTAAGTGTCAGAGCTATTGTATGCATGATGTATGATTTTATTATGATGTATGATGTATGCATGATGTATGATTGTACTTAGGTAAAGAGCTTATGAACTCACAGGCTCCTGAATTCACAGGCTTTCTCAGTGTTGTCAGGATGATAGACAATCTAATGCATAAGGCTTGTAATAGTGACAGAGTTATTCTCAGATGCCATACCAGAATACATGCACTAGCCTTTGCAGTATGGGACGACATTTTGCATAGTATCTGCTATTTTTAGTAAGAATCTATAACAGCCTCCTGTACCTTCAGCTCTTTTCCTAAATCCACTGTGCCTGTCCTGAGATGCAGGGCAGTAGAGCCAGCAGTGCTCTAGATTTGGATGAGCCAAGGTCTCAGGCAGCAGCAAAATGACAGACTGCCTGTGTCTCATTCTATCTGCTGTTACTGAAGTCAACCTCGAGAAAGATTTCTAAGCTGACATTATGCACAGAGCCAGTGATTTCAGACACCTTTCAGTGGTAATTCCCAAGATCTCATTCCTGAGCCAAAGTGCCACCACCATTGTTAAGGCATGGTACAGCTAGCTCATTCTTCTCTAGAGGCAGTATCTTACATTTCATCTTTGCTGAAAATCATCTGCCATTCTTTGCTCACTCACTTGGGTTTTGGAGTTTCTTTTGGTGTTTCTTACAATCATCATAACTCCTAGAAGAAGTTAACAGTCCACCTGTCAAGACTGACAGATGGCTCAAAGGATTCAAGCAGAAAAGTCCCTAGCCAATAAGATTTTCGGAAATATTACAAGGATGACTGCATCCTCATTTTTAATTTTTAATGGCCTATTGTCGTTCATCGATGTCAGCCCACAGAAGTTTTAGACTTTACATCTCAAGGGAAGCAAAATGCAGGCACTTGCACAAGGTATGAACTGACATGGAAGAAGACAGGGCAGTGGAGTCTGATTTACTGCTAGGGATAGTGGGGCTCTAAGTTGCTCATGAGCAGCTCTTGCTATCAAACACCTTGCACCCACTAATTATGGAAATTATTGTGTACATCAGTATTATAAATTAATATGAAACAGATGTTCTATACTAGGTAGATCATATTATATCATGTAGATATATATCACATCATTATATCAGCGTATATAGTATTATGTACTTATTTTGTATGTATTTCACAGGAGAAATTAACCACAACTTACTTGTGTCAACTTCAGTCACCAGGATAGGCTTTGAGAACTGGATCCTGAAACCCCATGGGTAATTGCCAGTTCCTTTAGCGATCTTCACTGTTCTTTCTCGAACTGGAAATAGGAAGAAAGATACCATTTTTCTTTACACATTCAATTTAATAAGCAGCAGTCTGTTTTTAAAACTTTTTATAAGTACTGAGCGTTATTGATTTTACAAATGGTTGGGGTGCTCTCACTATCACTCCTGGCTGTTTAGTGTTGGTCCTCAGGCAGTGACACCCCTCACACTGCAACACATCAATTATCATTCATGTCAGGGCACAGGCAGACAGCAATTTAAATTAAAATGCCTCTGTAATGAAGAGCTGAAGTATTCAGGTATTCCACCCTACTGATGGTGTTTTGGGAGAGAAAAATACATACTCTCTGTGTCAAATCTCTATGCTGCAAATACAAAATATACTCTAATTTCTCAAATGGGTTTAAATCTGTTGCTTGTAATTTCATTCTTTTTATATTTCAAAAGGCCTCTCTCTCTTGGATAGTTGTTTCTTCTCCTTTTGTTTATCCTTCCAATCCACACTCTCAGAATGCCTTCCATTCCTGCAGTCCAACCTCCCCAGCCACAGTGGCATCTTCTGCCAAGGGGGGTTGAAATATCTTTCAAATCACCACAATTTAACACTTAAAGGGATCAGCTTCCCTAAAAAGGAAGATCAAGGTCTTATTGCCTACTTCCATCTTTTTCTCAGGGTCTATTAGTATTATTCTGACTTAAATGGCCTGGTTCTTTAGCAAATACGCTTAAGAATGATTTCAGTGTAAATCTGATTTCTTGAAGCGTCTGGTTTTGATCACTTGACTACCTTACTGTGGTTTTCTTCTTAATGGAGGCCAATTCCATCGTAATTTATGACAGCTGTTTTGTCTTCAAAATGTGTACTATTTGGAAGACAGAAATTGCTTTCAAGGTTACTTTAACAGCAAGCCAATTGATGTTATCTGTCTAAAACAGTCACTTCATTACTGATTTTAATGATCATGCTGAAATTCAGAGCTCTCCCCTGGGAGAAAAAGCAACCAAAATGATTTTCCAGACTATTCTCATCTGTGTTAAGGGAAATTTTTAATATCAGTAGATTTGTAGTGGACATTTGATTTTTCTCATATTCTGAATGATTTATGAGCTCCAACAAAGGACAATTTCCTGGAAAGCTATAGAGGTGTTTCAGCATGTTGTAGTTCTTTGATCTGTGTTACTTTTGAATAACTTAACATCTGAGAAGTGAAGGAAGACCTCCCCTCCCACAGAAAAAGTTGTTTACTATATCTGTTTGCACAGATTTAAACTACGAATAGAACTATCCTCCATACTCCTAGCAAAGGACTATTTTCTTTCTGGATCAACTATGCCTGAACATTTGATGTAAAACAGATTTTATGTCCACTATAATACTTTATGACCATAAATATCTCTACGATTTTTCCATGCTTGAAGAAGTAATGGAATTACACTGCCTCTACCTTTATCTCATGAGGTTTAGCTATGCACTTTAACCAGTTTATCAAGTAATGATGACATTATGCAAGACAATAGCTAAATAAGAATTATTTATTTTTTAATAAGCTTTTAGATTCTTGGGTTGCTCCTTTTCCTGTCTTTAGCATAAGAGACCAGCATCTACTCCAAAGTGTCATTCCCCTGAAATTCTCAGAGTGCCCAAAATTAATAAATTTTTATGAAATTTATTACCTGTTGCTCTAGCCAACTTACTTGCCACTGGTCTAGGTCTTTTGCTGAGACATCTAGGACTGTTATCTGGAGAGACATCATCTCCTCTGAAAACCCAGGAAGCAGAATGAAAGTTTTCTGTATAAAAACCTCTGTCCTCATTTCCAGAACATAGTCCCAGATCTACTGATCGAGCATCCTCTGAATTTACTGTCATGACAATAAAACAAGTAGAATTTATGTCAGGAGGGAAAATGTATGAAGAATAAGAGACCTCAGCCACTCAGCATGCAAGAAGTGCCACAAGTTCTTAATGAGACATTTGTAATGTTTCCACTGAGTTCCTAAATTTTGTTGCTGTTAAAGGAGAAGTCTGCAAGGATGTCCAAATATAAGATCACAATACTGGAGGCTAATGCACGTTGGACTTGAGTAAGAAGTGAAGTCTTAATGCAAGTGGTCAAAACAGGAGCTGCAACTCTTTAAGACAAATCTGACTTTAGCTAGTTCTTAAGCTATCTAATGTGACCCATTTGATTAGGAAATGAAACAAATCTAGAAATATAGTATGAGTTCAGTTCATATCAGAAGACAGAAGATGAAAAGTATCTTTCATGACAGGGGCATTGATGACCATATTTTCTGTTTGCTTCATCTTAGCTCTTCCAGACATGAAGTTTTTTTAAAAAGGAGGTGAGGAAATAATAGTTTGGTGGTGGTTTTTTTTTTTTTCTTTTACCATAGAACTCCTGGCTAGTTCCTTCATTGGCTGTTGAATATGGGTATGATGTGTTATCCTGAGGATTTTCAGATTCATACTGTATAGTAATTTACAGAGTTCACATGGAGATGGACGAGAGCTCTACTTCTCTGCTAAAGTTGAGACTCTCAAGGCAAGAGGGCTGTCACAGGTTATGGACAGCAAGTTGAATGTAAATAAATAGTCTAACAACATCCCAAGCAGACCAGGAGCTGGAACTTCAAAGTTAAGACTGGATGGTTAAAGTCATATATAAGTATTCATCATCATATGCTGTGCTAACAGATAGACTGAAAATATAAATTTTCTGAGAGGAAAAAACCATCACGTACCTTTCAGTATGAAATGCCTGGTATAGTGCAGCTAGATTTAATGCAGCTGGAGGAAGTATCTGTTTGCTTTGTTTGTCCTGTGTTTGATGTGAAATGATTCCCAGTTTAAAAACAGAGAAGATAAAAATTTACCTTTATTTGAAGTTATATTTCTTCAGGAAGTCACTTCCTGAAAGTGTTAGTCCTTTCATCTCTTAGAAAATGTGCTCAGTTGTGTCTGTCTAGACAAATACTCCAAGTCCACTGACTCATCCCTTATTATGCAGAAAGTATGAGATTACATGCTTAACTTCAAGAAGCTACTAACAAATAGACAAATAAATAAATATTACTATGCTGATATGTTTTAAGCTCATTTTACCTCGAATACATAAATTAAAACCTACTCTAGCACCAAACAACTCAGGGTAGCACAGTACTTTGCCAGTTTAATGCTCAATTTTTATGATTTTAGCAGAGTTAGGATAGGTTAAAATGTGACAAATAGGCAAAACTATATACACTGTCATGCTTACAGTATGGAATTATGCAAAAACATTTCCCTTCTCTTCTCCTCGAATTTTTGGAACAGATGTCAAGCTGGAGAGTCACAAACAAACACACTTAAATTCTTCCCAGATGCTGGAAGTAAGAATGTAAGGAGCTGCTGCTTCCATATGCCAATCAGAGTTGTCTGCCAACAGAGGGTAACAGTCAAGCTATCAAACCAAAAAGGACAGAAGTCTCAGGCCTGTAGCACACTATCCAAAATTATTACATGTGAGAATCTGTGACACAATTGCCCCCCCATCACCTGTTCTGGAGACCACTGTGGGTCTATGCCATATGCTTACCCAAAACTTTGTCCCAAGGAAAGCAATTCTACCTCCTCCAATTTGCTCTTTTACTTGATTTCTTAAAAATATATATATGCTTTCTCTATGAAACCAACACATGCCTATCTTAGTAAAATTTATGGTCCAGCTTTATATTCAAGAGACATCACTGTTGAAATCAAGGAATACTTTAGCCTGGTGTGTATAGCTTCTGGTAAGTTTTGTTGAGCACAGGTGGTTTGACATGGTAACTTTCTAGTCTTAATACGATGGCACAGAACTTGTTTTAGGAGCCAGAATGAAAATTGCTACCAATAAAGAGCCTCTTTATTTCCATGTGAAAAGTTAGTCATTACTTCTCCTTTGCTAACAGGCATTAACACCTTAGGGATTGGCTCAGTTACCTGAACAGAGGTGGCCTGTACCATATCAGATAACTCAGGGTACCCTGCTTGCTCTTCAATTACTATTTCAAAAAGGCTTGGGTTCCTCGCTGGCTCATGTATCTCAGGTCCCTCTTGGTATCCCAGCTGGCAACTGAAATCTATGTTTAAGCAGTGAATTAATGTAGGATGTGCCTCTTTGGTACAGGCATGGAACATTTATAGTTTATCATCTACTGGACTTGCACTGAAGACTCAGAGTTCAGAGTCTTCTATAGGTTCGTATTTTCTCTTCTTCCAAGAGGAGGCTATACACCTACAAATAAAATTTCCTGTACCAGAAGTACTCATTGTAGCACAAAATATTTCCACAGGGAAGTGCACATTTCTTCATCCTACAAAGTATGTTTTATATTACTAAAAGATCAAAACAGGAGGTAAGGCAGTGTAAAGTAAGAAGTACCACATATCCACACACATTCCCACTAGACTGTGTGAGCTTGGTGGCTCCATCTGCATGCAATGTAAAGTCACTAAGCAGTTCATCTTAAAAATTCCTTCCCTTGAAGTTAAAGATGATGAATTTGCATGTGGCAAGGTGACAGATTTCTTAAAGCAACAGTTATAAGTCACAGTGAGTTATGAGTCACAGGCAACAAGCGTAGATTAAAGCTGGAGCAGGTGGTTGCCTTTGTGAGGAGGAAACACTCCCAGCTCAGCATGGCTTTGACATAAGCAGATATCAGGATTATGATTTTTGTTATAACCTCAAACTTGCTGCCACATAATTACATGTTTGTGCATAGAATTTGTCTTAATATTATTTAATCATGTTATTTGAACATGTTCTACCATGAACATCCATGGTAGAAACAAGTTTTTTTTTTAGTCAGATTGTTTGGTTAACCAAGGAGAAAGGATGTTTTGCGTTACTCATGATAATGACTAACAGAGACATTTAGATAGTGAACTGGAGCTCAATTTCCTTAGCTGAAAAGCCTGTTATATTACCAATCCCACAAATGGGAAAGATATCAAGTGTAATACTGAAGTACTCACTTGACCCCTCAGTGATTGTGCTGTTTATGGAGCTTCCTCCAGTTGAACTGCACTTTTTGCTGTCTTTGAACTGTTTCCGTCTTCTGGCCCACTGGTCTACTGCATCTTCCTGGGAACTGTCACTTGCTCTGGTGTCTTTCTTCAAAGGCAATTTTCTGGTTTTATTCATTTCTGATTTCAAGTCTAAGTTTTAACCAGAAGTTGTTTGTGAGAAATATGTGACAAAACTTGTATAAGTAAATTTACTGTATAATATTTCCACATTCTAAATACAAGAACAATCTAACCTATACATAAATGAAAATACCAAATAATACTGAAAATATTCTGAAAATATGTATTTTAGACTAACTGAGGCCTTTGTGCAGCAAGAAGTAGAGGTATCTCTAGTTAAACACCTACATAGCATAGTACATCACTATTTTAATGGAGAAACTTGTAAATTGCTCATGGATCTTGTTTAACATCATACATTTCTAAAGTGGCCAGTAACATTTCTGAAGTGGCCAATAGGTAGATATATAAACTTCTATTTGAATACTAATAACCTTGCAAGATATGCACGAAGATTTTCCTGGTTTAGACTTCTTTCTAGTTAAGGCAGAATAAACTTAATTGTTGCATTATTATTTCAGATAAAACAACAATAGTAAAAAAGATCTTGTATTATATTGTGTATCGAAAATGTGACTGTAGCCACTGGCAAGGACAGATAGGGAGAAAGTCCAACCTCCACAGGCTCCCTGGAGGACTGTGTAGATACACTCATGACTGTACAGTCTTTTTCTGGCTTAAGCCAGATCTTCATCACATGTAACTCAGTAAGGGTATTCCAGGACACTATTCCAGACCATTGCTGAGAGTCAGGAAACCTATCTCTTGCAATGCCCTTCTAGTGCCCTTTGCAGGGGTCTTTTCCTCTCTAATACAATCATGAAGTCCCCAGAACACTAGAGACTTCTAGATTGCCTTTCCACCATCCTGTTTACCACATCTCATCTTACAAGAGATGTTTACCACATCTCTTCTTCTCTGTTGTAGATGTTCTCATTCTTTGCTGAAAATGACACATTTGCTTTCCAGTGTCACTGGATTACTAAACTCTGGAAGCCCCACATTGCCCAATGTCTTGGCAAAGTAGGCTGTAAATTTTTTTTCTGGATGTACACGTTTATCCATTTAAGGGAGGACCTCCACAGCATTGCTGGGAATGAAGGAAAATCAAAGTATGACCCTGGACCAAAAGAGGGCCAAAGCAAGATGACAGCTATGAGAAAGAACACACATGGATAATTCTTAGCAAGGGGCAAAAGGGAAGAGAGAATAAAAGAAGAGAAAATAAAAGTGAAAAACATAGCTATATCTCACTTCTGTGCTAGATCCTTAACCATTTAGGTCTAATGTCTGAGAAGTGAAGGATTTTGTCATGCAGTTTCCTGTAGTGTCTTAATTCTACACCTTGTTCTATAGAGATTTCCACTTCATCAATTCCCTATTTTACATATTGATACTGAGATATGGTATTGAGATACTTATGCTGAGATACTGGTCTATATAGCAATACAAATCTATGTAGTATATCTACATAAAGTATAAAATACTTCAGGTATTTTTTTAAAATTTCCATTACCAATGCCAAACAAGACAGCCATGGAGATCATACCAGTCTTTCTGCAGGTATGGTGAACTAAAAGATTTTTTAAAAACTTTAGCTGATTTGAACTAGAATTATGTAAGACATTTTCCATAAGAAAATGTATACTTTTCAATTACATAAATGTCTTAACCTCCAAATCTGCTGGAAACACTGTCTTCTGGAGAGGTAAATCTGAGATATATTTGCATTAATTAATATTCAAAAAAATAAAGTGTTTGGAGTGATATTGTAACAACACATACACATATATGTGTGTACATATTCATAATGTAAAAGGCTCACATTGTAGTGTGCAATGTCCCAGGATGGCTTAAAATTTTTATGCTTCAAAACACTTAGTTTAAAAGACCAGTTATGGATATGGGTACATGGATTATAAAAAGGAAGACAAGAAATCTTCTAAAATATTAGCTACTAAAAATAAGCCTTTTTCATAAGCAGTTTCTTCAAACATAAAAAAGAGAGGAGAAAAGCAGGTTAAAGGATCCCTTATGGTCATTCCATGAAAACTCAGACAGAATTAAGACCAATATGTATTCATATATATTCAGTATTCATGTAGATCACATGGACTTGAAAGCCAGATTTATGTGGTTTTACACACAGACTTGCATTCTGAGTTCATATCGCATGGCAACTGCTTTTACTTTTACTTCCTGCAATGGTATTTTCTCCTCTTGCTAGATGTATAGGATAGGTGGGCAGTTTAATGTAAGAAAACTGCTTCTTGATCAAAGCTATATTAATTTTTTTGGTTTTTTTTTAAATTTAGATTTCTTGGCTGTGCGAGACAGTTACTAGAATCCTCAGCAGAATAACTGTATATTATAAACCCATGGCCAAACATATACAACAACATCATTGTAAACTTTTTGTATAAATTTATTTTCCAAGAAAACAGACGTCACAAAAGCTCCTAAGCAAAAGGTGTGTGATATTAACTTGAAAAGTCTTGTAACACCTACCTTTCTGACTAATATGTTTTACTGATGATGAGATACCTTCAGTCTCATAATAATCTTCTTTCATTTCAAAATTTGATTGAATTTCTTCGAAGTTGGACTTGACTAAGAGAGGTAGTTGATTTACTCCAGGCTCTCTCCTTAAACTGTCATCAATCGATTGTTTACTGCAAGAGTTCTCCAATCTTTGCTTAATGTTTAAATGTTCTGTGAAATTGTCTTTCTTTCCTGTGCATACTGAAGAGGTAGAAAATCTGAAGACCTGTGCTGAATTATTATGGCAATCAGATTCAACAAGGACATCTCCAGCTATGTCCTGTACCTCAGAAAGGCTTTCCAATGCTTTATTCATGTCTTTCTCTTTGCAATCCAACAACAAGGATGATAGCAAGAATTTTTCTTGTATATTGCACGTAAGGTTAGGTTCTTTCTTCACTGCAGAGCCAAAACATTCAGGTATCAATGTAGCGTTGCCTTGGACAAGTCTTCCTTCTACTTCTCCACTGGAGAAGTCAGTCAGTATTGACTCTCTCCTTTTATTTGTTACCTCAGACTCTGCATAAGGTGGGTGAACATTTAACTGTAAAACTGAACATTGTTTTGGAATGCTTTCTGTAGATGTATAATTAGTACTTTCTTTGTCATTTATGAATTCACCTGAAGGGCTTGTAGAAAGTGGAGAGGTTTGTACCAAGTGAGCTTTGTTTTGCCATTCAACATGCTTTTCTACGGAGTTGTACTCTGATTTCTCTTTATCAAAAGCTTCAGTAGACTCTGAGTCTTCTTCCCACATGGATAGGCTTCCCAGAGGCTCTTCATGGTAATTTTCTCTTTTGTCAGGTATAGTACCACTGGAATGAAGACTCTCCATTAATGTTTCTTCTGTTTCTTCATCTTGCCCCACACAGTCTGCACAATCTTTCAGTAAACAAGTGCCATCTAGACAGACACCTTCTTCAGGTTCAGATGGATAAATGGTGATATGATGATCAAATGATGTCAAAGCATACTGATATGAGGACTTAAGACTTCTCAAATTTCTCAGTGAGGAGGTCAAGTCGGGATACTTGCAAAGCTCTGTCAGAGAGGAGGTGAAGTCAGGACACTTAACAAGTTCCTTATGTTTGGTAGGAATATGTGAATTCCTGTTATGCACATCTCCTGCTTTGGTCTCCTTAAGCAATACATTTAAGGATGGCAGTGAGTAAAAGCCAGAATCCCTTCTAGGGTGAACTGGTGAAGGTACCTCCAGGGTAGTATCTGGGAAAGACTTTCTTCTTGCTGTTTTTGATCCTCTGTCTCTGTGTTTGTCACAGTTATTTCTTTCTTGACATAATACATTGCTCTTACTAACACATTCTTTCCCTTTGTTTGGATTATGCAAGGTATTAATAGCTACAAGACAATTACTATTATTTATTTTTGAGAAAAGTATTTTATCCTTAGAAAAATCTTCCTTTTCATTGGTATGGTCTTCATAGTCCTGTGTGTTAAGTTTACAGAAATAATTTTCTTCCCCCCAAATACTCAAGGCTGCAGTGAGACCATCAGATTCCTTTCTGCTATTAACAGGGTACGAAGATATGCCTTCTGCAATTGTATCCAGGTGCATTTTGTCACAGTCAGCAAATTCTTTAGGTGGAGGGAGAAGTGCATATCCATCTGGGAATGTATAATCTGCTTTTTCATGAAAGCTAAACAATGACTCACAGTCTGTGTTACACAGTGCCTCTGTGACAGAATAATCTGTTTCACTCCAGTATGTATCTTCGTGTTCCCTGTTGAGTGGTTTGCTCTGTGGCTGCTCACCAGCTTTGACGTTAACCTTCAGATTTTTACTTCTGCTGGTATATTCCACTTGAATGCCTTCTGTTTCGATGTTCATTTCCAGGGAGGGACTTTCATTGATGGCAGTTTGAATTTTATGTATAGAGGATTCCTTATATTTCCCCCTGTGTTCTGCTGAGTGTTCAGTTAAAGGGCACTTGTACTTTGAACATTTTGAACACTGACTTTTCCGGCATTGTCTTTCATGACGTTTCTTTTTCTTTGAACTTTTTCTTTCTTCATCCCAAACTTTTGTTTCAGAATCAAACAAAGAAATATTCTTAATTTCTAGTTTCATATTAAAAGAGCCATATTTTGCCTCTGCAGAAATTTTTCCAGTGGCCAACCTAACAGAGTCTGAAGAAGCCGGCTTGCTCCACAGTGTAATTTTTCCTTTGGATGAGCCCTCTGACTCACCAATAGTTACTGTAGCCAGGATTTCATCTTGCTGAGGTGAGATCATTTTATGAGTGCAGTTCTTTTCCTTCTTCCCTTCTTTTTCAAAGTCTGATGCATTATCAAGGTCTCTATCTTCAGAAGCATCTGAGCTACTCTGATTTTTGTTTTCATGATCTTTTCCATCTTCTTCAGCACCCTTTACATCCAGTGGCTCTGTGAAGTGAGACAGAGCCTCATGTGCTTTATTTTCAAGGCTTCCTACACTTTGCTGGCATTTGCAAATGGGTGACAACTGTGCATCTAATTTAAGGTAAAAAAAAGAAAATAAAAAACCATTTCCCCCATGATTTGGTAAGCAGTATCATAAATATGTGATTAGCTTTGTGACAGTTTTCATAGAAAATGCCTACGCTATCTTTAAAGTCTAGTGTATTTACCACATTATTATTTTTTAATTTTGGTATTAACTAGTTTTGTCATAGTTATCTGATAAGTAATGGGAAATGAGATGAACAGGATGGGCCACATTAATTCACTCTGATCTGAGAAATTCAATATATTTGCAATTTTTTAAAATAAATTTTTGCTTTTGTTAGGAGATAAGATATTCTATTTGTTTATAATGAGAGCTACATTTTAAATTTTATTACTCCTCCTACTATTTACTTTGTTCCTGTGAACACGCTAGGCCAATCAACATCCCACTGCCTGCTTGCAGTCTGGGTAAATTCTATGGAAGTTGGCTTTTATAATCCTTTTACAGATGAGCAAACAAAGGGATTAATTAATACGGTCACACAGCAGGTCAATGGCACATTGCCAGGAGAAGTGAGTCACAGCTACCTGATCTAAGTAGAATAAAATAATGTTATCTGGCTAGGTAAAATAGTGTTACCTGTACCTTGCCTGTACTAGGCAAGAGTTCATGGCATTCACACAGTGACATAAAATTCTGTCTTGCTTTGGTTTTTTTAGAAAAGGTCATGTGCACTACAGGGTAACAGTTTAATAGTGACATCTACTTAAACAGGATTAGAACAAGCTATTAAACTAAGACAACACTGAGATTTACACCAAGAATGATGATATTTTGAGGCAACTGAACAACAATATATTTGGTAAGCTTTTGCCAGAAATAAATAGGATAGCAGCTTAACTAAAATAAAAGAACTAGCCTCACCAAGACATTACCTATATGTATCCACACTTAAGTGTAAATATTTCCAATCTGACAAACAGCTATGGGCACAAAAGTGAATTTCTGTCTTGATGTGTAAATTAAGAATAGCCACATATGCTTCCGCTGATTTTATTTTATATTAAATATTTCTGTAAACTTACATTCTCTGGAATCTGAGCTCTTTCTGCTCTTGCAGCTTTTTCTTTTCTTTCTACTCATTTCTAAGAACCAAGGGCATCTGCGTTCTAGTTTTCTGTGAGGGAGGGAAAACATTGGATAATGAGAAAGATTCTCTGGAATAGTTTTGCCCCCTAACTCTCAGGTTTACTAACTTGTTTTAGTATAATTTGTTGTAATAAAAAAATAGAAAAGTTCTAGAGCATTTATTTCTTTTTTTGGTTATTTAGGAACAACTTTTGAAGATTTTCAAATAATATCTTAAAATCAAAATCTCATTATCTCAGTTTTAGAGCCTGAACCAATACCATTTAAAGTCTGTAGAAGCTTTGAGCAGTGAGTGATCTTTTACAGTCTATGATTTTATCTGATTCAGGTTTTTAGAGATTAATACTTTGCTTTAAGCATTCATTTTAAATTAAATCTTATTTATATGTGTAACAAAATACTTAATAATAATAATAATTGTTTTCTTCTCCTGAGAAGAAATTCTTTGAAGTGAGAAGTATTTGAACACCTAATACATCATAGGCATGGTCTTGGAAATCAATAGAGTATTTGTTGGGAAAAATCAACTAATCACAAGTGTTATTAGTCATAGTAGTCTTTTGATGTTTTTTTATCAGAATATGCAATACATCATTCTGGAAGGAGCATTCAGTATAATTCAGAATGCTGAAGGAGTGTATTTTTAAGGCCACAAACTTACCTGGAATAATGAGGATATATGAATCTTGTTACAAGAATAAAGCTTTTAGAATAATTACACTGAAATTTTAAGATTCATGTTACATGCCACTGTATGCCGTGATACATAGCTAGCCAAAAAACTGGGAAGAAATTTTTTCAAGACACAGTAATTTCTACTTCTGAAAAATTTTGTGCGAGGCCTGAATGACTGAATATACCAGTTTACATTCATCAGCTGGCTGCAAAATGCAAGCAATTCTCCTTTGTCTTTTTGGAAGACACTACAGGCAGACTGTGAAAATGGTGTACTCATTTTACAGCAGGCACTTTGGAATGTTTACACTTTCAGTTTGAAGATACACTTGTACTTTTTCCAGGAGTTTTTAGTCGTTAGTCTTTTGGATTGACAGCCAAACCCACCAACCGAGCTCTGTTCTCAGAAGGAAGAATGACCTTAAAATCAAATACAAGGCTTTAAAGGACACAGAGGCAAGAACTAGGACTGGTAGCTATTTGTAGTGTAGTGCATGAGGGAGTGCCCATCAGTTTCAGATAACAGTCAATATTGTCTTTAAGAGTTGCAAGTATGCCATGAGTAGCAACCTCATTTGAAGTGTCATATATAAGATCTGCAGATTGATGCACATATTCATAACTTCAGGAACTAAGAGAACCCTAATGTGACTGTTACAGTTGAGGTTTCAGTTGTATTTCACTAAGGTGAAACTGGGAAAATGTCTTTACTTCTAGGAGAAACTTCCTTAATTCAGCCGAACAAAGATGCTACACACTCAGTTCCTTCCCTTCACCTTCCTGACCTTCATGGTTATATTTCCAAAATACTTGCATTTGCTATACTACTTTCAGTTGTTCCCCAGAAATTCCATTTCCATGGGTTTTTCCCCTGAAATGGTTAACCTCGATGTAGGAAATGTTATTTCTAATTGTCATTACTAAAATGCTGCTAAAAACCGTCTGCAGATCAAAAATAGCTGCCTGTTTTACTTTAGTTTCTCTGTATATTTGATTACTTTTACAGTTATATGCACCACAATTTACTCTTTAAACAAATTCTGAATTATACTGAATGCTGAATGCAAGATAAGACTCAAGACACATTTTTACATGCAGTGTTTAAGGCCGCATTTTTGGGAAAGAACAATAGGCTATCTGTAATCAGTTAGCAGCGAGCAGATTTGCATTATGATGGCTTTGGGGGCATGGTTTGTTTGGTTGAAGATAAATTGAAGAACAGATAAGTACCAAAAGTACCCAAAAAGCATCACTGCAAGAAAGATGCTTGAATATTAAGCAGATAGAAAGAATTTTGGATCAGTTATAAAGAAAACCATATTCATTTCAGTTTCTCCTCATAGTTGAAATGTCCTATTTTTGTAATGACAGACTATAATTTGACTTTGCAGAGCAAATTCTGTGTCTGAGATGATCAGGAGTTCTACTACTACTCAAATTTATGTGTATTTGGTGTCATGGGACACTCAAAGTATTGAACTGGACAGTGGACAGTGCTGATTTTCTGCATGTTAGGGTTTTTTGAAATGGTCTAATACCTTCTAAAATTTAAAACTCTGAGCAAGCAGCTGTGAAACCAACAACAGAAATCAGGTCACAGTTGTTTATAGAAATAGGATTATAGATTTTGCCTTGCTGAAAACAAGATTTACAATATAGGTTAACAGGATGATTCGGCTGTATTTTTTAAAATTATTTCTGTATTTGGCAGTAAGTAGATAAAAATTATAATTATTATCTGCACTGTTCGCTTGTGATTAGTTTTACCAACTCTGATGTTTTTACTATTCAGTCTATCAGCTCTTGGATATTAATTATAGTATTTACGTATTACTTTTATTGTACCTGCAGTGTGTTAAATTGCTGATACCTTAAATTTAAAAAAAAACACGGGAAACAACTTCATGATGCAAATAATAGTATTACTGCCCATACTATATTTCCATATGTTAATTTATCCTTTCTTCTCTAAGGCCTACCATATCAGAAGAGGCAGCTGTTCTTTGCTTTTCCTTTATTCTACCCACGCATTGTCTTGGTTTATTCTTGTCTCATTGGTCCTGGGGCTGAGATGTGGTAAGAGAATTAGGAATCTCATCAACTTGAATCCTACTCATGAGTAGACCTATAGACTTGAGCAAGGATTAGTTGTATGCATCATGACTGCATGGTAAGACCTTGCCTTAGGAACTATTTTGTCCACTGCTGGACACTAGATGAACAAGAGACAAATTAGCTTAACTGGGAATAGAGATGTTCAGCATTTGCCTGAATAGAAGCCAAAGTCCATTGACATAGTTTCTTACATGATAGATTACTCTTACTACATAGATTAGCACTTGGGTTTGCTCAGAATAACATCCTAATTTTGAGCAAAAGATTTATCTGGAAATATTTATATCTACATCCCACTATAAATACAGGTAAATATCTGTCTAGAATGTGTTTATTTTCATTGTTGGTAACATCTGTAATGCTGTTTCCTTCAGGATAATGCAGATGATGACAAGCTCTGTGATAATGAAAGCAAAAACAAAAAAACCCTAAATCAATGTAATGAATGGCTTTGGGTTAATCTTGTTATGCAAGAAAAGTTGCCTTAAAAACACTGACTGGACGTAAATTTGAAAACACAGGACTTATTTTACTTTATATTTATATATTTATATAGTGGAGATTTTATGTGAACACACTACCTGTGTTCTTTTGTTTTCAAAACAACCATGTTCAGTGAACCTATAAAGATGAGACTGTCAGAAAAGACAAAGGAAAAAAAGAAAGGAAAATACAGAGAATATATTTGCTAATGCTGAATCAGAATGGTGTGATGACAAAATAAATTTTAAGCTCTTTCAGGATAATATAAACGATCCTTTTAGACTGCAAGTCTCTTTCTTATAATTCAGAATCCTATGCTGTAGAAGGTTTTGGCTATGAATGTATTCAGTGGCACCTCATTGAATACTTCCCTACTGAATTCTACAGTACTCACAGACTGCAGACCAATGATGTCACAGCGTACCAAAATAGGCCTTTCTCAAACTTCTCTTTCCCTCTGTGTTTCAACATTAAACCCTTCTGTTTCCTCCCTTTTGATACAGAATCCTACTTTTCTGTCACTGTTTCCCTATATGAACTTAATAACACTGAATTTAATTGTAATTTATTTCCATTTTGTCTCTTTGTATTTCACAATATTCTTCTATTTCATACTAATCATCGTTTTGACTTTGCTTATCAAGTTACTAGCTATGTGTGGTCCCATCTCTCACTTCTTAGTTTCTCTTCTCTAATTACTAAAGTTTGAATTTTCCAATGTGAATTAGACAATCACAGGCTGGAATGGAACTTAAAGATCATCTCTTCCCAACACTGTTGCCATGGACAGGGACACCTTCCACTAGACCAGGCTGCTCAGAGCTCCATCCAGTTTGGCCTTGAACACCTCCAGGGATGGGGCAATCCCAGTTTCTCTGAGTGACCTGTTTCAGTGCCTCACAGTGAAGTAAATGGCACGGTTAAAACCACAGAAACCATAGAATCATTCAGAGCCATCTGAGATTCTCCAATATCTCTAGGCAAATGCTGAAGTTTACTGCTTGATTTCTTATTTTTATTTTCTGTACTGATTGTGGTTTGTAGCATTTTCCCTACTTTAGATTTCATACACTGGAGTAGATGCCCCATATATAATTTACAATGTCATTAGAATGAGTAGTTAGGAGTCTTGAGTTCCACAGAGAGTTGGCAAAAAGGGCTCATCACTGATTTACCTTTTACTTATCTCATTGAATTACATCTTTTTGAAATACCTTCTAGTTGTGCCTTTTTCTCTTTATGAAGCTTCCACTAGAATTTTATTTGAATAATTTCTGAACACACATTTCTGAAGTACTGTAGAATGCATTTCATGTCAAAGAATGTTTATGTCAAACACATACAAAATGTGTCATCAAAAACGTCTGTCTTAGCAGTGTTTCTCACTCTCTGCCTCAGCTGGAATGGATCCTGTCTTCACTTGCTTAGCTTCACCTATGTATTTTCCTGAAAAAACTGGCCTTTTAAAAAGTGTCTGCAAAATGTCTAGAAAAAAGGAAGAAGGTAGCCATTTACAGGGACTGTAACAGTACCATACAACACATTGTAAAATTAATAAAAATAGGAACTCTACATCTGAAAATAATCAGGTGTTGTAGTGTGCTTTTATACTTTGTAATACTTTGTAATAGTTTTGATTTTGTATCCCCTTATCCTCCCCAGATGATGTTCCCCGGGGCTAGCTGGGGTTCACTGGGAGGCACCCAGAGAGACGGAGACAATCAGGTTCCAATCAAATGGAACTCAGTGGATATATGGCAGTATCCACATAGCTTTGATAATAGAGCATCCAAAGGAAACACACAAAAACCACGGATCAGTGAACTCAGTCTGCAACAGGTGCTGTACTGGGACCCACCGATCAACTAATTTATGTCATGAACGGTACCATTGTTGAGTGTGCCCATAAAACCTTAAAATCCCTGCTCGAAAAACAAAGAGGCAGGGAGTTGAGGTGCCCTCATGAAAGACTAAGGCCTTGTATGTTCTCAATTTTTTATTTCATGATGAGACAGGACAAACCGCATGTGAAAGGCAGTCTCCTTTCGACACAGAGGCTCATGTAAAACCTCCTGTGATGGTAAAGCACTTACTGACTGGAGAATGGAAAGGATCGCTGGCCTTGCTGACATGGGGATGAGGATATGCCTGCCTCTCCACAGGCCATCACGTGGAGTGGATTCCTTCACGATATGGGTGGCCTTTTGTCACACCATCCTGAATTGATGTGTATATAGTTACTATGTTGTAAGCGTATCTTACACGTTTTGAACAGTTGTTATAGTCATTATTGTTGTCACTGTTATTAATGTCTTACCAGTTGTTTAGGTTTCCATTACCTAACAAAAAAGGAGGGGGGAGATGTAGAATATGGGGTTACAATTATTAAAGTTGCTAAGGCTTATGCTCACCAGAAGGCCCCAGGGGAAAGGCACAGCTGCAGGCTGGATGGTTGGAAGTTGGCTGAGAGGTGAGAGGCAGTTATGACTGAGGAGAGAGTCATTTGGAAGTGAGATTGCGATTGGCTGGAGGAACACGTGGACAGTGTATGAGCAGGAAGCTGAATGGATAGCAGGACGCAAGGACAGCAGCACTGCAGCTGAGCCAGCCAGTGGGTGCCTTCTTTCTGTTAAGTCTCGGTTTTGTTTCAGTAATGTGAGGTAGAGATTAAAGGCTTAAAAAGGATGTGATTTTTTACAATAAAGGGATTTCCCTTGTATGCATAAGGGGGTCTGTGTCACTTTGTTCCTCACTGCTACAGTGGCACTTTAATAAGCACACCAAATCAGGATCCTTTTTTTTTTTTTTCAGACCACGAAAAGATAGCAAACACCAGTCAGTATATCTTCCGTTCTGATTCAGATGGAAGGTTACTGTCTAAACTACTGTGTGCCATAAATCCACATATATAGGAAACCCAAACCCCATGTAATTAGATTTTGCATTATTTTTGACTTTTCTACAAGTAGAAATGGACACATTATGAAATGCTGAATAGATTCTGACCGATCTTTTGAAAATAAATAATAGTTATATTATTCTCTCCAATATATTAAAGCTGTCTCCCCGCAGACAGGATACTCTTCACTTTAGATTCAGAAAATGCTACTACAATTGCAGTCAGTCCAATGTTTTCAAGATTATTTTAACTCAGTGCTGAGAATGCAAGCGCTGGCAAAGTTGTAGAGAAATACAGATTAGTAATCATGGGCTGTATATACCCAGGCATTTCTGCTTTTTTAGGGAGAAGTGAAGTCAGTTGTTTTTGGTTTTTTTAAATTCTGCTAAATCATATGTAAAACTCATGTCATGTAAAGCTCCTGTCTACCTATCAAGTAATCTTGCTTTTTGGTTAATTATTTTGAGCTTTTGCAACAAAAGACAAAATGATGTATTAATAAAGATAAACATTTATTTTAGATGTTGGAAATACTTAATTTCTGCAGCAGCATTTTTCATTTTTACCTTCATTTAAAAATGTGCACTGCCTTACACTGCAACAGACTAGTAGGTAGCCTCTGTGTTGTAAATGGTCTATAAAACATTCCATCATGATTCAATTACTAAATAATTAATATTTCTACATTTTACTACAATGGATGTTCATGTATTTATTATCAAATAAGTAGAAACATATTTATAAATAGAGAACAGAATTTGCTGTGCATTACCTCTCTTTTCTACTGCATAAAATAACTTTCCTTCACCAAAAGCTCTGAAAATATGTTTTAAAAATCACATAAACTGCCATTTCTGTTTGCAGTGTTGGACATCTGTTATTCCTATTTTAAGGACCAAAGGAAAACCTTCTAAACTGTGTATCAGCTGGATTAGCCTGTTCATGTCAGTGAGTTTGTCATTCTGGTATTTAGAGTGCTATCTATGCAATTCATGCTTTGTCAGTACAAAAAATGACAGCAGGTATGGGAAATACCCTCCAGATGTGATGCAACGATTAATAGTGAAACTCGTAGAAATCTCACTATAACATACATTAACAACTGTAACAACCATTTTCAATAATGAAACATAGGTGCTATAGTGAAAGCTGTCAGTGTAGTACTGTAATTCTTTCTCAGCCTCTGAATTACTCCAATTTATTTGAGCTTCAGAATTCCTCGTCCCTCTTTAACAGAAATCAGGTAAATTCGAAGTACTTGCTTATACTAAAAACTCAGCCCACCAAAAACACCCTACAGAGTAATTGCACACTATAAAAATTTTATCTGAAAACAAGGTGGTTTTTTTATTTTCAGAATGTCTGGGAGTATAAAATATAAATTACCGTTATGTATGAAAAATATTCTATTGTTCATAGAATGCAATATGGGCAAAATCTGTCACCCTATCCTAACTTCTAGGATTTGACTTCTGGTGTCTAAAATGGGAACCATATTTTCTGACCATGCAATTTCCAGGGTCACTTTCTCCAGACGAGCAATTCACACAAAATAAATAAGGAGCAATTTAGACTTAGAGTGACAAAATAATTTGAGATGCTTATTTCATACACTCTGTTTTAGCTTTGGCAGAGGTCTTGAGAAAATACCTACATTTCTTAGCCGAATGTAGAATGCTTCTCTTGTTAGAAAGAAATAGGGATGTACTTTACCAAAGGTAGCCTAGTTTGCAAGATGATGAAATGGTAGGAGGAAAAAAATTACTATCCAGGCTTACTTAAGTGCTGAAAAATGAAAATGTAAGCTTCTCTACTCAACAGCATCCTCCTCTCTCAATTCTCAATATTCCTTCTTGATTACTAATTCTGTAGTCTTATCATAGCACTCTTCATATTCCAATGTGAAACTGGTTTTGCAGAAAGGCAATACTTCTAACAAATCCAAGTTCATACAGGTAGGCTTTAATTTCCAAAATTATATACCACTAAATTTGTAGTACTTATATGCTAAAATAAGATAACCAATACAGACTTAGGAATCAAATGTCCATCTTAAAAGTCTATCATTTAGGAAAACAGTAATATTTTCTTACTATGGAAAAAATCTGCAGAATTCCAATTTAACAAAATCTATGATGAATTGTAACAAGTAGTAGCTACAGAATACTAACTAAAATAGTCTAATTTAATGAAAAAAGGTTTATACTTACCATTGCCACAAGCCAATATTCATTTTCCTCAGATGCTTGCTGTTATGGACTGTCTGTAAACAGTTTGCTTTTCTAAGCTCATGAAGGATGGTTTGGCCGTCTTCCTAAGGCTTAACAGGATAACAAATTCAATTTTCTTTTTCTTTAGACTTACCCCCGTCAGTACCATCAAACCCAGTCAGCAATGATATACAGTATACACATATCGTTCAAACCAATGAAGCAATAAAGGACTACCACTTATTTAACTCTTTATAACTAAAGCAGATAATAAAAATAACAACTAAATTACCCAGCAGCTACAAAATGCCAGCTCCATCTGAAAAGTCTTAATCAATCAGATTACCTAATTAAAATTAAAGATAAAAGAGGGAGGAATGTTCACAGCCTTGTTCCACTTCTTTTTCTATTTCTGTCTGCTAAGCTCAGAATCTGATTAGTATATTTAATTCCATGAAGCATCATGACTGGTCTACCTTTAATCAGCCTGTTGACATTGACCTGTTTTTCCCTCACGTCTTGCAGACTTCAATGTAATAATTTATTGACTTGCCAATGCTCCCATAGAAAACATAATGTTGAAATTACAGAATCAACACTGGAATGATTCTACTTTTCACGTGCTTACATATATCCAGAAGGAAAAGTGATTTAAAAGAAGTATGTCTATTCGGACAAATGCAAAGTTTGTAAAAGTACCATAACCAGTATTATACTTACATAAAATGTCATCCATTACACTGCATGAGATTACAGTTTCATTAGAAATATCAAAGACCTAATTATTTTTCCTGCTTTATTAAGCTACTATTTCTATTATCTGTAAATTATTATAAAGACATATAAAATATTTTCAAATTATATATTGAATAGAACGTAGTTCTGTTTAATACACAGGCAAACTGGGATAAAAGACATCTCCAGAATCTTCTGCCTTGTACATGTGATATCATGAGTACTCTTTTTGGTCTCATACCATTGTACAAGCAAGGGAGAAAAGAGACAGATCATTACTCACAGTGCAGAAAAAAAACCCACTCTTTTTAGTAAGTAACACTATTCTCTTAATTTACTGCATTAACACTGTGGCAAGAAACAGCCTGCTTCCGAAGCTGCGGCTGCCTTTTGAGTATGTTGAACTACTGAGATCTTCTGCAGGTGCTGCCCACACAATACTCCAGTCAGAACCACTACACTCTGTTCAACTGCACCTATATTTAATTTGGCACTTTCCTGAACTGCTGTAGTTGAACCACAGCATTTGGCTCTTCAATTTGACATTTGACATTTCCCGCGTAAACTGCAAATAGTAGCTATCCTTCAAAAAACGTATGGGTAATTTCGAAATAAATTCAAACCCTGAACTACAAATTGGGCAAATTAAGCAACAAAAATCTAGGAAAAATCTTTTCTTAAGTAGATTAAATTTATCTAACTAGTTTTCTTAGATTTGTCTTCTTCCCTGCAAATTGAATTACCCTCTTGGTAAGGGAAAAAGGAAAAGAAAGCTTCAAAACCTTTTTCAAGAGCTTGGCTTAGATTTTGAAAATGTATGAAGACTAGAAATCATTGACACACTTAAGTAATTAGACTTGAAAGATCATTAAAATATTACTCTCAAAATCAGAGATTATTTAAGTGCTGTTCCTTTTGTCATATTAATAATTATTTTTCTGTTTTTCTTCATAAAGAAAAGTGTACATTTTCAATTTACTTATTAGCATTGTAACTGCAGATATTTACTGGTATACAGATTCTCAAAAAAAAATTTAGGCAGATTATTAACATCAGTATTGGTCAGGAATAGTGTGTTTGGAGTTTCACTTTTAGAAGCACATCTCTATAGCCACTCACCATAATATTCTACACAAAAAACTATTCCAATAGTTCCAAAAGTATTCCTATGGGTCTTAGTCATCTACATTTAGCTATCTCAAAATCATAAACTACTTACTTTTATGCTACCTATATTTGCTCTATGCTTTATCCTCCCTCTTCCATCTGGCTCCTCATTGCTTTGTTGTTCGTCTCTCTGAATGTAATCACCACAGCACTAGTTAAAACTTCCTTTCATTGCTTAGCTTCCACTACTTTTTGCATACTTTCCAATATCTTCCTTCACTCTACGAGCAACCTGCAACTGATAATTGCCATTGTTACTGCACAGTCATGCTGGTATATGTGGCCTATGACAGCTTTCCATAATTCGCCTTCTCTGTAAAAGCAATTTTTAAGGGAAGCAGGGTATTGTTTCCTTCTCCTTGCCAGACAAGAGATAACCTGTATTTATTTGTATGTATGGCTAAAACAAGGAAGAGAATGAAGCAACATAATATGTCAAATACTCCAAATCTGTCAGGAAGGCTTCTTGCTTTAAAGTTTCTTAGGTACTGCCTTACAAAAAACCCATGAAAACTGCTGAGCATAGTGTGACATGGATGGGGAAAACAAAGAACCATCGGGATTTGTACAACAGTTTTAATGATCCTAGGTTGCTGAGAATTTTGGAAAAAATATTACATCATTCACTGTTAAAAACAATTTAAATTGCTCCAAATAAACAAATAATAAAATAGTAAGTTTACATTTGTCACTATAATTTCCTCAGGTCATTTGCATTTCTTTTGATATCACTGCAATGACTGCAGAACGACAGACCATGAATATTGCATTACGAAATTAATAATAAACTAGTATACTTTTCTTTTTAGAATATCAACATTATCTTAAATAACTTGGTAAGTTAAGGCACAAATCTGAACTGCAGCATTAAAAACACATAAATCGATACTTTAATTAACATATTGCTATCCCAGTCTTATAGCTGCAGTTAATATACTTCTTTCAACCATAAGATTCTTAATAGAAGTAACAACCTTACCATCTCTATTTCCATAAAAAACTTTGTTCATATTTTGTGATACATCTTGTTCTTACTTCTCCATTATTCTATAATTTCATTTCTAATTATCAGAGAATTAAATTACTCACTGCCTAGCATCAATAAGTACATTATTATCTTATAAAAACACTAATATGTAGGCATTTGGGGATGGTTCTCCAACACCTTTTTCAGAAACAAAGTATTGTGTTATACCTTTAAATTCAGGCTGACATACAACTGGGTAAGTGCAGGCCAAGTCAGAACGGACGAGTAAATGCTCTGCTTTGAGCATTAACACAAATTAGGTTGTTAATATAAAGGATAAAAGTACCACATATTGACTACCTACATATGCTATTAACTTTAAAATAACCACACTTGGTAAGGCTTTCAGCACTGAATGTAGATTTCTGTGACAGGTCAAATTTAAAAAATGGAGATATGCAAAAATGAGAAAGAAACAATTAAGGCCAAAGAGGAGGATATAAGTAGACAATTCAAACAGCAGGCAAGGTCAGACAGCCCTCTTTGTAATGCTGTGACTCCTTCCAGTGGGGGAAGACCAAATCAAACATATAAAGTGTAAAGAAAAAGGCGTAATAATTTCATTCCAGAGTAAGAAACACAGCCTGAACTCAACAAGGTACCAATTCTATTTATTTGGTGCTTGCTTGCTTGGGATAATTATTGGGTTTTGTCCAAATCTAATTCAGGTCTGAAAACACCTACAAAGATTTGCATAGTTTAGCCCTGGAACCAATGTAAAGTTGGTTATTTAAAATCACTTGGTTACACATTCACTAGACAAAACAGTTCTAATTTATTCCTAATTAAGCATTCAATGGAAGAAGTAACTTAAATAAATCAATTAGTAGAACTAAAGATTAGCATTCATTCCAATCCAATGTTTCATCAACTGGTGTGCAATAGCTTGACTTGGTGGTATAAAGAAAGAACGTTGGTTTCCTTTAATGAGAACTTCCATGACCTGCAATAAAAGCAGATTTTTTTATCTTTAGAAGAGAGCATTATAAACTATATAGAATCTAACTCTGTATTAATGCAGAAATTATCTTCATATAATGATCCATCAGTCTACCATTGCTATACCTATTAAACAGCTACTAAGATTCTCCAAGATAAATGCAGAGAAAGTCCAACATTGCGTGAATTATGACATTTTTGAGCTTATTGTGCTCCAAAGGATACCTTCTTCCTAACAGAAATGTGGAGACCGCTAGTATACTATTTAAGGTTTCTGTGAAGCCTTTTTATGGCAAGGACCACCAGATAGTGCTCTACACTGTGACAAAAATAATTATTTTAATGTTTACATGTAGCGCCACGGACATGTGTCTTCTTGGTCTTCTGAAGCAGCTGCAAATAACATGTGAATACATTTCATTACATTTGTGAAGCATATTTCCAGCTGTATGCCCAATCTGCATGGGACTAGTTGTATTCAGAACTGATATTCCTTTAAAATAATGCTCTCAGTGTTAACACAAACACATTCATTGTAGGTGACTAACTTTGCCTTCAAGGTGACTTACAGTCAAAACGCTTTGAACTGCTAGGCAGATGTCCAGTGTTATTAAAAGCTTAGCTCCTAAGTTGCCTATAGGAAAACCTGTGAAAACTAAACTGTGCAAGCAATTTTTACTTTTACTCATGAACTGAAATACTTCTGTGAAAGTCTTTTCTGCCTCACTTTTATTTGACTATATTTTAACTACTGATGGAAGCTAAGCATAGGATTTCTTATTAATGCACAGTAAGCTGCATTTAGTAACAGAATATTAAAAAAGTACAGTATGAAAAAAGATATTCAATCTAATGAACTCCCAGAGTCCTTTAACTTCCACCCTCACAGCAAATCTGGCAACATGACTGCTTGGAGAAACTGTAATGAATAATGCTATTAAATACTACAACTGCATAAAAAGCACGGGCTCGCTAAGGACATGGGTTAAAATTACTATCTCACAGAAGGGAAAGGTGAAGAACAAACTGGCAAAAACACCATAAAATGATCTTGCAAGTAACTCAGACATCACTCTGAATACCTTTTTCTGGTTGTGTCTAACCTACAATGACAATATAATGCAACTATAGAATGATAAAATGAAGAGGACACATGCTCATTTGACTTGCTGAAAAAGCAAGTGTCTGTTGTATGCCAGAAACAATACAGTCACAGACAAATCAATAGAAGAAGAAAATAAAATTGAACTTCACCTGTTCTCTAGTGAACCAGCGGGCATCCTCTATTTCATTCTTGTCAACTTTAATTTCTGTGGACACTGCAACAGCTAAGCAGCCAATCATTAGGGAGGAGGGCATTGGCCATGGCTGACAAGAGACGTACTGAACACAGGCAACTTTGACTCCAGCCTCCTCCTCTACTTCTCTTCGAACAGCATTTTCTATGGTTTCACCTAATCAAAAAGAGCAAAGAACAAGCAGGTAATGAAAATACTCCAAGCAATGATCACATGCTGTGCTTTGAACTGACTCAAAAGATATGAAACTGCCCAAGGCAATTATCTATAAAGATCTAGTTCACAGATCAGGGCAAAGACCTCAGCGCAAGACACAAAAGTATAAAAAGATAAAAAGAAAAATGGAACTTTAAAAATAAAGTGTAGTAATTTCTCCATAATAATATTTATTTCCTGAATTGATAATTCATTATACACACAAACCATTATCACTATACCTAAAATGTCAAAAATTAGGTAGAAAATACATAATTCCTATAATTATTCTTGAAATATTAATTTGTAACTAGGACCGTGTTAATTTCTGGATTTTCAGTGTGATTGCAACAGCATGTACTACAACTCCAAAAATCAGTATTTAGAATTACAAAACAAGAAAACAGAGATTTAGAATACTTGCTCACATTTCTGTGTTGTATTATTCCCTTTGCCTGACTCATTCTTCACTGTCTTAACACATGCGGACAATACTGTAAATTGAAACTGCAATGGAAAGCTTTGCTTCCATATCCATAGAAAACTGTAGATGTATGTGTGTGGAATGCTGATGGTCACCAGCCCACATAGGCACACATGTACTGTGCTGTAATCACTGATTACAGGTTCATTAAAGGACATGGTCCACCCATCAGAAATAAATATCTTGACTTCTTTCAAGTGATACTTGAATAAGCTTCTTCACGCTGTCACTGTATGTCAGCCTGCATATATTTACTGAATATATTTACTCACTACAATTTCCCTGGTGATAAAGATCTATTCACAATACAAGAATATTTTACAAGTTGTTCTGCAGATACTCATAATTGTAACTAATTTAACTATTATCACTTGACATAGCTATTGAAATATCTCTTTATCTTTCTTTTAGAATTATGTAATTTCTACTTATCTTCCACAGAATCAATCAGGCCCTAAACACATAAGCATATGTTTAACTTCATGTTAGCTTTAACTTACACTTTAACACTTACTTTTCCTATGCTAAAATCCTTTGCTAAGTATGACCAGCCAAGGTGACGTGTTTTAAAATAATTTTTTTTTCATTTAAGTAGTGATTTAAGACTACATGATTTGAAAACTGTTCAGTATTTTTATTTATTCAAGTTGCTCTTCACTTCTTTAAAAATAAATCAGCAGCTGCAAAGTACAGAATGAGTGTACTTATTGTAACAACTCTTCTATCAGGAAGCAAAAAAACTTCAATTTAAGACACAAATTATATTCCTCTGTAATTGTAAAGGTATTTCCTTGAGAAAATACATTTGATAAAGGAAAATTAAATTACTCACCAGGTTCTACAAATCCAGCAAGGCAGGTAAACATTCCTGGGGGAAATCTCTTCTGCCTACCTAAAAGGCAATGGTTGCCATCTGGATGGATGACTTGCATTATCACAACAGGATCTGCAAAGGACATGAAATGAATATACTTCAACATTTGAGAGACTTAATGCAGTAAAAACTTCTAGTCTGTTCCATACCAATGCACATAAAGTCAAAAATTATATTGAAATCATAATTGTGTCTGTGCCCAGAGTAAACTGTTATTTCAGTTCACTTAGGGGTTACCCTCCACTCAAGACACCTCTTCATTTGGCAACATACATGCTTAGTAGAAGCAGAACCTTGCTTACTTAGCAAGGCTTGAAATGCAGGACAGAAATTACCTGTAACCAAAGGACACAATCTGCTAAGAGTATCAGCAGTGCTAACCTATGCATCCAGCATATACAAACAGTTTCTGCAACAAACTCATTTATTATCATCTTCTCTTCACCACAGAGGTCGGAACAATGTCTTTTTGACTAAACACCAAATAACTAGACACTTTGCTGACAATGCAAATACTAAGTACTGACTACTTTCCACCTTTGACTTTGTTTACTCTTTACTATCAGCTTCTCATATGATGTTGCACTTTGACAAATTTTCTCACTTCTGGTCATTGTATCTGTCTTTTTCTTTCTAACTTAGTATTTCTCCTATTGGTCTAAGCACCCCATCAATCCATGATCTTTTCCCCTTTTTATTGTCATCTAGTTTTAAGTAATAAAGTAAAATGTGACCCTTTATACTCATTTATACTGTTGGAACTTCTAACTGACAGTACTTGTTGAAATAAGGTTAGCATTGTCACAGCAATTCTGTATCACAGACTAGTGCAAGAAAGACAAGCCTGAACTACTTAATCTTAAACAGAGCCGAGACACACATAACCTGTGGAGAAGCAAGTATGGAAGACCTAGGACAGACGTAAGAAGCTGAAATAACTAGAAATAAATTGATTTACATGCATAGCAATTTACAAGCAACTAATTTACATGCAAGCCGCTTTTGAGTATTCTCACCAACTCTTGGATATGATGTGTTGTGAACTCCTTGGAGACTGGGACAATCTTCTTTTAAGCAAGTTTTCTTGTAACCCCCTTCTTCAATCTTGGTTGCACTCCCACATGTTGGGCAGAATCGGTAACGGTGGTGCCATGCTAGAACAGATCTTGCCTGGGCTATTACTCCTTTAAAACAATACATTGAAAATGCACAAAATCAAATACTAATTCATGTTAAGCTTTTAACAGCATAGAAAAATCAAGTACTGAGATTTAACACAAAAAATCAGAGTGTGGTTTGAATCATAATCACGGCTAAAAGAAAACTTGAGCAGTATGAGTTAAGCAGACCTTTTTCTTTGCAGCATAACAAATGCAATAGAACATGGTATTAAAGAGCTACAGGGCAATTTACACACATTCGGAAAGAAATTCATCCAGATCAATATACTCTGTTTCTCACACAAGACACTTTGAGTAGGCAAACTGCCAAAACTACATGGATAAAGTCTTTTTCAGATGACCATTTTAGGGGTTCTACAGGTATTGACAGAATAATGCATTGTTCCATTTAAATTTAAGGTTCAAGTCAAGCTTTCCTTTTATCCTTATGTAAAAACAAAACTGCTATGACAGCAATCATTAACAACATTTGTTGTTATTGTCCTTACTAACACAAATTCACTTTGGCATCCTGACTTTTCAACACTTCCTTGTCATATGTGTGTCATAACACACTGTTATGAAGGACTCAGGTTCTCATTTCTTGTAATTAATAATTTCTTAATTATTAATTTTAATTAACAATTTCATTACTGAAAACTCAGTAATGACAGATTTTTTTTCTTTTACGTTTATAATGTTTGCACATTAATACTTAAATAGTACTCTTTAAAACCCATGATGATCAATAGGTTTTACAGTCCAATACTGTCATTGAAGAAATTAGTCCTTTGCAAATGCACACGTTCTTACATACAAAATTCTTCACAAAACCACTACCAGGTTTTTAAAATCAAAATATTTCTAAAGCCACTGGAAACACAATTTCTTTGCAGTGGTTTGTCTTTTCTTTGAATTATACCTCAGGGAACACCAAAATGTATCTGACTATACATTTTGTACTTGCTGCATTTTATGCACCTTACCAGCTTCTTTTTCAGGTAACTGCAGTAGTGCTGGCATCGGCGGGTGAAGAAAGTAACAGTCCTCATGCTTATGTTTAAATTTTTCAGCAGAAGCAGAATCTATGCTAAGAGCAAACCAAGCAACTAACCCATCTTCTTCATTTTCTTGCTGAATTCTTTCATTGCAAGCAGCCATCAGGTTCATGTCAAACTGCAGGTCCACTCCAAGAAAAATCAAGGTACATTCTTCAGTTTGGTTCATGCACTGTTCCACATCCTTGTGACACAGCCTGCAAAGCTTTACTTCTGGTTGCTGTGAGCTCTCCCTTCCCCCACCCAAAGTAACCAAGGGACTTAGATTTGAGAAGAGGATGTACACTGTAGCTGGATGGCTTTGTTTTTTACTCAGCCACTTAGAATCTGCTCTTTTATCACTCCTTCTGTCCAGAAGTGTCATGCCAAAATAATTTTCGTATTCTTTCACACCATTTGACAAAAAACTAGGTTTCTGATCACCTTTCACATTAGCCAACAAATTAGCTATGTGTTTGTACCCCCAAAATTTAGCAATGTCCAGAGCTGTCTGCCTTGATTTATTAACGATGGATCTGTCACACCTGAATAAACAGAAAAGAGCTAAGGTTACCAGAGTAAATATGTTTAGGAAGGGTCCTGTTGCTGTATTATTCTTACAACATATGCATCTGACACTATTAAGGTACAAGAACTTCTAGACACTGTCTACACTGGGATAATCTTTAGGCAAAATGTTTAGGATCATGGTGATAAAATATACTTCTTCTTTTGCCAAGGCTGTATTTCACCTTTTTGTTGATCCTTTCTTGTTGATCCTTTCCAGATTATCATTCACCAAAATTCATGAAGCAGAACAAAGGCAATGAATTTATTAAAATTCCACATACTGTATCATTAAAAGTATCATTAAAAAATGGCTCAAGACAAGAGCTTTGAAAGTCAGGTTATAGGTCTGTTACTCATAATCAGTAATCAAAATGAAAGAAAAAAAAAAGAAAAAAAAGAAGCCTAACAAGGATTACTTTCTAGAAGGTCCTGGAAGCAGCAACAGAGCATTTACAATAAAATATTCTGTTGAGGTTAATTGGCTTATTCAGCCCAGAGAAAAGAAGACTGAAGACAGATCTCATCGGGATGTCCAATATCCCCACAAGGGAAAGCAGAGGCACAGGTACTACTCCTTTCACTCTGATGACCAGTGACAGGACACAAAGCTGGAGTTCAAGGAATGTTTAGACAATGCTTTCAAACACATGGGTATATGGTGGGATTCTTGGGATGACCTGCGCAGCTGCAAGAGTTGATCCTTGTGGGTCCCTTCTAACTGATAATTCCGGATGATTTACAGAAAAATAGAATCAAGACTACAGCCTCTCATTAGCGACAGAAGCTGGCTCCTGTAGGGATCTTTTTGTTACCAAGATATCTGCAAAATGAAACAGGTAAGGGAATGTTGCCTCACAATACATTTAAATACTAAAACCAAAAATAAACCCGAATTTTAAATAGGTTGAGGTTGACTGGGAGGTCAAAATAATACAATTTAATTATTTGCTAATCTTAAATTGGTCAGTAAAACAGAAATGTCACTGTAAACTACAAATTATGTAGTAAGTACCAGACCCATCAGTTTTTAAAACCAGAAGATGCCAGTAATATTAATGTTGCTGATATGCAGTTAACTGTACCACAGGCAAGACCATTTTGAGATTTTATATTAAACGCAGCAGTTTTTGAGGGAATTTGAGTATACTGTTTAAAAAACTATTCAAAACTTAAATTACAAGTTTTTGCTGCTAAAGCAATTCTTTTCATGGCCAGTAACAGGACTCAGGGGAATGGCATGAATCTCTCTCAGGAGAGGATTAGGTTGGCTATCAGGAAAATGTTCTTTACTCAGAGGGTGGCTGGGCACTGGAACAGGCTCCCTAGGGCAGCACTCACAGCAACAAGGTTGACCAAGATCAGTAAGGTTTGGACAATGCTCTCAGGCACATGGTGTGATCCTTGGAGACAGTGCTGTGCAGAACTATGTGTGGGACTTAATCCTTGTGGGTCCCTTTCAATTTAGGACATTCTATGATGCTACTATTCTGTGACCAAAAAACAACTGACTAGATTTCTAGAATTATTGTCTCTGATGTTATGAAATATTATCTTCATAGACATTCATGTTTGCACAACCAGCAGCTATAATTGTCAAAATAATTATTCTGAGCATTAACTAAAAGAAGATCAATGACGGTACAGCATCATCTTATGAACTATAGTCAATTGCCTAACAGAGCAACCACAAAAAGGACATTTAAAAGCAATATTCACTTTTTTTTTTTAAAGAAAAGCTAAAGTTAAAAACTGTAATCCTATTTACCAACTGATATATTCCCCAGCATCTCAAAAGATTTCTCAATAGACAATATCTTGCACTAAGATATCCTCTACATACTGGAATGTACTGATTATAATAGAAACCAATGGTTTATCTAATGCCCCACTCTGAGCCCCAACACAGGCTACAGGTCTTGGGTATGACTGAATAAAAAATCAAGAATGGATGGCATGATTACTGGAGGATGTGGAATGCTATGTCTGAAGTTAGTCATTAACTAGAGAACGAACTAAACTTGCTCTTTTCTGTAACTAGGAGTTCAGAACGGAACAGCCTGGGCTTTATTAATGTTAAACTCAGTTAAATGCATTTGATTCTAACTTAGTTTTAAAGCATTTTCCATTTGAAGTAACTTTGGAAAAAGTGAGTCTGTGATGTCCTACTAAAGCTTAGTCAGCACACATTCTACACTAACAAAGATTCAAGTGGATTACAAATCAAGTTTAGAGAAAAAATTTAAGTGGAACAACCAAATACACGCAATTTATATTCAATACAATGGCTGGAATTAGGGTGCAAACTTTGTTCTATTCTGTTGGCCTCTGTGAAAAGTGGCAACATAGCCTTGAATATCAAAGGAGTAACTTTAGAGATGCTTACAACTTTCAGACTTTCTTAACAAATATGCTAAGAAAAAAAAAAGCATGATGCAATAGCAGAACCCAGTTATAAACTGACACAGAACACATTTTCCTGAGTTTTAGCTCTGAAAATTCTGCCATTATCTATCTGGTAAATTTATTTCTGAGACAAAACTGATACGGGCAAGAAAAAAAAAAAGGTGCATAGCAGAGCTCTTGAATGGCATGTGCTAAACAGCTTACCCCTCTTGAAGAAGAACCTGCACAACCTCGAGGTGTCCATTTCTAGCACCATACATGAGGGCTGTCCAGCCATTCCCTGTGGCTGCATTGACCAGTGATGGGGAGTGCCTGAGCAGCACCTTCAGCCTGGCTGCGTCTCCAGCAGCAGCAAAGCCATGCAGCTGAGAAACCATGTCCTGATGCAGGTTCTTTTCAAAGTCAGTCATTGTGCCTTCTAAGATTAAAAAAAGAAAAAAAAAAAAAAAAGCCTGAGAGTGTACCTCCCACTACTAAGATGATTTAAGTAAAAGATCGAACTTTAATGCTGTACTGAAGATCAGTATTATTACCAAAAATACAGACATAATAAATTCTTGTGATTGATGTGATATGTTATTCCAAATCTCTGTCCCACCGATCTCCAAATGTAGTGAAACTTCACCTTAACAACCAAAACCAGTTTTAAAGAGGCCTAATGACCAGGAGATTTCGCTATGGAAATGAAGATTCTGAGTATGAAAAAAACTGATCGTCAGTTCTAAACCAAAAGCACGCAGGCACACAGAGAGACAGACACACAGACAGACAAACACACACACACACCCTGCTGCCGGGACCGCTGCGCAACACAGCGACCTTCTATTCCCGCAGGTCCCGCTCCACTCCCTTCCCCAGGGCCGCGACCCGGCTCCAACAGCGCGGCCCGTTACCGTACGCGGCCTCCGAGGGCAGCCAGGTCCCGTGCGCGTTCCCACCGCACACGGCAGCGCTGCGGGGGAAGCCCCGCTCCAGCACGAGCCCGAGAGAAACGGAGCGCGAAAGGGACTGAGCGTGTGCGAGCGCGATTGCCACAACCGGCCCCTCCGGCGGGCGCCGGGCTTGACACGCTGCGTGCTCTCGGTGGGAATTGCCAGTCGTTCCCTGAGCGCCGCTGCGGGCGGAGTCGGATCGATGCACAGGGTTAAAGGGTAAACAGCCATTTTGTCCGCCGGGTAGGAATTTCAGTGGTTATAGAAAAATGATCAGATTATTTTTAGCATTGCTTTACCGTGCTAGCAGAAGACAAAGGTCAGTGGCAACAGAATGCGGAAGTAGTAGTGAAAAAGGTGGAGCAACTGATATGGCGGCGAGAAGAGTTAGTGGCGAAATCAGGATGATGTAATCAGCCAAAAGTGTGTCATGACTAATGTCAGGAATATTCCACAAACACCAGAGGTTTATGTCCAAAAAGAGAAGTCCTTCAACTTTTTTTTGAATAAAGGGGGGGACTCAACAGGGGCACATGGCCTTGGGATTTTCTCTCTCGAGGTTTCAGAGGGCACAGCCTCATTTTATCCCAAACTCCAGGCCCCATGTTGCCCTCTTCCTTTCCCCGTTGCTGAGGAAGGTACAGCCTTCCCGAACCACCTACCACATATCCCCAAAGATCAGAAGTTCAGGCTTGTGCAGACCCTTGTCTATCTCAGAAGCTGTCTGGGCTCTGCAACAAACCTGCTGCCCAAAGTTAGTATAAGCATTAAGACCCATTTCAAAGATGTTAACACCCACACCTTCACCCATCAAATTGTTTGTAAAGACATTAGCTTTCCTCTCACTAAGAAAAACCTTGGAAAATTGAGGCTATACTAGTCCTATAGAAATGAACATGGAACTGTTGTCTTAGTGTATTTGCACCTGGAGAGTACAGAAAAAAAAAAAAAAAAAAAAAAAAAAGTGTAGGTTTTGAAAGGTCAAAATAAAAGTTTTGTCGTGTACAGGGTAATTCTGCAAAACAGATTGCTGTTATTCCCATTGCCTAAAGTTGGAATGCAAGTTTAAGCTAAATCCAGTTCTGACATGCAGCAAGCAACCAGCAAAGTTGCAAAGTAGGTATGTCTATTCAGTGTGCTGGATGCATGAGGGATCATTCCACCATAAATGTGTGTGTCCATTGTTGTGATTTATCTCACTTTTATACACAAAATGTAATATTTAATATTTAAGATAATTGTGAAAAGCCTATACATATTCATAACGTTTCCCCAAAAAGGCAGGTTTATTATAACGAGTCCCAGGAAATACCTTCCATAGTCCCCACCTCTGGCTACTCTTGGTTGCTCCTGCGCAGTGCCTCCAGATGGTCATGGGCGGAGGGGGCTTTAGGATGAAGTGAGCTTTTCTTCGTGCTGAACTTTTCACCTCTGTTCTTTATGCATGTTCCTTAGACCCTTGGCATTTCTCCAGACCACAAAGCCAGTTTTGGCCAGTTTAAGATGCTCCAGGCAGCTAGTCCTTACTCTGATCAGTGACCAGTCCTTGTTTTTATCTGGAACTGCCCATAACCAGCCTTCCTAGCCCTTTTATCAATATAACAGGCCTTCTCAGCCCCTTCATCCGTTCTTCTATCAGTATTACATTATTGGTTTTTCCACTTGGATTTGTATTAAACATGAATAACTAACTCATACGAACTTTTGTAAGATATTCACCATTGTATTCAAGTAATAAAATGATAGGTCACCAGCTTGTTTTTAAATGTGGCTCTCAGAAGCTCCATAAAGTTTCTATTTTAGCAATAAAGCTGGAGATACCTACATATATAAAACTGTGTATATATATATATATATATATGTTTATAAGTATATGTATATATTTACATAACCTGTTACTCAAGGGCAATGTCATTTTTATGACATTTTATTATAATAAACTTATTGCAGAAGTTTAGTAATGTATGAAGATGAATAAATAGTACTAGGAAGCAGGTTTTATGTCTTGCTGAGGGTAGGATACACTCTCAGTGTCCTGACATCATGTCAGCAAGGTCCATGATTTTAAGTACTTCTGGTGGAATTTGTGCCATCTTCCAGTGCATCCTTGCAAAAGCAACTAAGTACTCCTTGTTTAAAATACCAGTAGCTGTAAAAAATTCAATTTGACTTTAAAATTGTTAACTGTGAGAAATGGGTCACTATTTAAAATTTTTTGTAGGAGTTTAGTAAGGGATAAAAGGGACAATATCCAGTGCTGGGGTGCTTGACAATCTGCCAAAAGCACACCGTTAGCTTCAACACTTACATACATTTCATTACATTGATTAAATGCTTATTAATGAGGGGTATACATATTCAGACATATACATATTCCTGTGAGTTTACATGTTCTAGGAACTCTTTTGCTTGGTTTTAACCTTTGACATGCTTGCTGATTGCTGTGGACAGCAGTCAGGGAATGCCCTGATAACCTATTCATTTGGTGCTGCAGCCTTTAGAAAAAAATTCCATGTGCTGTAAAGAATGTACCTAAATGCCATTGAGAGCACTGAAGTGGCTGGGAAAAATAAGTGTTGGAGTGCTTGCAAGAAGTGAGACATCTGTGCTTCTGTCTGGTCTGAATTATCTTCTAAATCTCTTATTTAAGTTAATAAACTGTGCTGAGGTGGATGTCTGAAAAAGACCCCAATAACTCTCATTTAGGTTAATAGAATTATTAAAAATAATATAAAATGTAATTATTTTTCTGTTTATATTATATAGATTCTTTAGAGGAAGAATCTGGATTGTACCCATTTTAGTGTAGGGGCTAGATTACACACAAGAATTACCTATTTTCAATGCTTTTCAGTAAAACAGTAACAATATGACAGAAGGTTAGTTAGTTCTTCATTTGGGCTTGCACTTCATTCATAACCTCTCAGTTCCACCCATCTTTCATGAAGGCTCTGTTCAGAGCTGGTGTGCTGGGTAAAGTTTATAAGAAGCTCTGATTTTAAGTTGTTCATTTTAAGTGAAAAAAGTGAGACACTGCATGTGTGAAAGGAATGTGTTGTCAAATAGTTTATGTACATTGTGATTAGTGCATTGTAATAGACTACGCTTTTCACACTTAGTCTCAAAATAAAATTTTGATTTGTCTAAAGGAGTCAAAGTTGTTATGAGGGAAGCAGAAATCAGTATTATCTGGCAGTTCAGCATTCTGTAATAGTATGCTGTGAAGTTGTAAACAAGGACTTTGGGACAATAAAACTAGTGTCTTTCCTAAGCATCTCCCTGATTAGTTTCCAAGCAGTCCTCCCTGGGAAACAATTGGGCAAATACTAAAGGGCCTTATCCAAAGCATCCATTGGTCTAAATATGAATTTCTTGGTATTGAAGAGATGGAATCATTTTGGTGGGAGTTTTTACTTTGTTGTGGGAAAGAGCTGTAATAAAGCTGTATGACAGTATGTTTTATGAAAAAAAAAAAAAATCTATTTACACGTATCAGTTAATTTCAGTTAAAACCCCCAAAATGCTGTTTTTAATACTAACTCTGGACCTCAGCAGTCTAGAGAATAGGGAGAATAGGAATTCTTTCAACTCAAAATGTTTTCAGTCAGCTGAACAGTAAGTTTCTTACAGCTGTGGAATGTACTGCAATATATGCTGTATCTGACAAGATAAAAGGCATGTAGAATCTGCCCAGAACGTGTTCCTGAAAAGGGAATGGTTTGTCATATAACAAATGGTTTGTCATAAACAAATTTTCCCCAAGCAACTGATGTGAGGGTGGGATGTGATGAGTGCTGAAGCTTAATGAATGTGCCTGAATTAAATTCGTGGGGACAGTATGCACAATATGGAGAGGTGGAAGGCAGAAGGACAAACAGCTTACTTTTTCACCAAGTGACTTTTCAGAACGGATCACTGCTATGAAAGGTCCCAGCTGCTTCCTCTGTGAGATTGAATGCCTTACCACTACCCCATTTTCCGCTCCTGCACTTTGTTTAACTTGCTTAATCTTGTTTCATTGGGGAAAGATGAAGGCACTAAAAATGCAGTTGTTCAATGACCTAACCCAAGGTGCAATCCAAGTGGGGAGTGTTTATAGTGTAGTAATCTGCTGGAGTTTCCAGAAACTTAAAAACTGTGAAGGCTACAGGAAGAGAAGTAGTGTTTCTAGAGTGGCATGAGGCAAGATTATTACAGTATGGGTAAGATTACTATATGTGCTTCATAACTTTGTGATTAAGATTTTCTAGTTCTTCTCCAAACTGTTCTTGGATTTTCAGTTTTTTCCCCTAGGCTAACTTAGTTCCATTTATTAAGCATTTGTGTTTAACTGACTGTTTATTAATTTGGAAGCATGGCTCCCTGAGTTCTAGACAGGTTAATTTAATTTCTCAAATTTCTCAGGTGACGGCTGAGCTGGTATTTGAATTGTTTAATAAAGGGTTTATTAATAGTGGTTTTAATAATCTGTCAGTAAATGGCTTGCAAGTACTTGATCAGTGAAGTCATATTTGCAGCAAATTTGAGTTGAAATACACTGTTACACTTCTTGTTCTGTAGACCCTCTGAGGCCCAGAGGTGGCATTAAAAATATCTGGTAACATTCTCTTTCAAACTCAAATTATATGATGTGCAAATTGTTTTTTTGCTTTCATCATAATTATCTGCATACAACTTGTTTCAAGTTCAAAGGATGACTTCGTTTGAAGTCAAATTAAAGGGTATTTTAAAACTCAGAAATGAGTTTTGCTTGTTTTGGAAAAAAAGAGACTTTCAATATATCTGTGGAAAATAGTGGAACCAATTTAGGAATAAAGATTTAGATTTTCAAAGCAGGTTTCATAAAACTGTTCCTTCTCTGGGTTAATTCTTTGTTTTTATCATATTAACCTTCTGTCTCCTGTGATCTGTGATCCTGCTCAAGCCGCTCAAGTGTTGATCTTGCTCACTTTCGCCAGTGCCACCCAGCATATGTTCTGGAAACAAGCACTATTCCTGCCTGAGGAATAGTCTCCTATGACGGGAAAGGCCCCTTCTTGCTCTCTGTAGCTTGTGCTGGGATCCCCCTCCTCACTCCAGTCTCTGATGCCACAGGCCAGGAACAGCCACATTCCCAGGTTTACTCCAATGGCTGACACCACATTCCATTCACACACAGTCACGTGCAGGTCCCCCCAGGTACCTGGCACTGAGTTCTTGCAGCATGCATATACACAGGACAGTGCAAACAATTATGTAGAGAGGAAGATAAGAGAATTTTCAGTAAGAAGAATGCAAGAAAACAAGACACACTGTGGCCATCAAGCACAGAACTAAGCTAGATGAATGTACTCAGTGGCACTTCTTTACAGAAACTGGACCCCTTTTTATCTTTTTTGTCCATCTTATCTCTGTTCCTCCTTGTTCTTCCTTCCCCTGCTTGTCCCTCCACAACTCTATTGATTCCCTCACTCCACATGATTCAGGACCCCTGGATTTGCAGGATGACCAGAGGACTCCTGCTTTTGCAGACTGACTAGCTGAAAACCCAAGTGAGTTTTCATCAAAGTAGTGGCCATAGTTGCATGCTAACTCAGCAGCTGAATTGTGACTGGCAACGTTAGTTTACTGTCAACATGTCACTGTTGACATGTTTGCTTAGTCAAGTGTGTGTCAGTTATTTTTCTTCCTGGCTTACCACTGTTCCTTTAGTTTGCCAACTGAATAAGGTCCCAATTAAGATAACCTTGCTGGAATGAACATTCCTTTGCCTTCATGTCTCCTCATCAATTTGTGTGGCTGACCAGGCGTAGTTGTCATCACCACCTTCCTTATCATTTTGCGGTCAGCTTTGTGTCCCTGTATGTTCCTGTGTATGGCTTCCTCCTTTTCTTACTGCCTGCACTGAAAAAAATCCTTTACCAAATATCATTGAAAATGTTCATACTCATTTCCATATACCCTTAACGCAGCCATGGTGGAAAACCTTGTATCTGCCAGCTTAAACTATTTGCCCATCTCCTGGATCTGCTTATGTCTGCAGTCTTGATTCTTATGACAGATTTCAGGCTCGTTACACTGCTTTCCCTTTCTCACTATTCATCATACGCATCTTCCGTAATTTTGTCCCACACAATCACAATTGTGTCTTCAATATAACTACTCCAATTGCTACATCCAGGCTGCTCTTGTTCAACTATCATTGCCTATTCTTCTACTTTTCTCAAGATAGTTTAGCATGCTTTCAGGCTGGTGTTTGCTCAGTTTTTGAAGTCCAAGGTATCTATAACTTCTTTGGCATTAATTAAAAACACATCTTGTTATGAATGAACGAGGCGAGATTTCGAAGAAAAATTAAAAAGGCTCTCATTTATTTAAAAATAAGCCGTAAGGAACGGAGGATTCAAGATAAGCTGGAACCCCCTCACAACCACTCAAATATATCAACGTGTTATGAACACACTGGGTTCTCCCTCCCACAAACTGATCCCACCATCCACGGAACACAGAAAACTCCTCACCCCACTGAAAACTCCCCTTTTTATAACACCCCTTAGGTCCAGGATTGGTGGGATTTAGATCCACGCAGTGATTGGTGGAATCTCGGTGCTCCGATTGGCCTTTAGTGATGTTCATTCTGGGCCAATCATTTCTTCAGGGCGTCGACTGATTGGTTGGTGTCTTGGTCCAATCGTCCTTTGCCTCGTCTGTCCATTACCTCCACCAAATCCTGGACCCCCTCCCCCCTTAAAACAAACAATTCCCTATTTTTCCCAAAACCAATTGAACCAAATTCACAATATATCTCATGGTGTTAAAGATTGCAAGATTGCAAGCCAAATTGAAACAAATCTCTTGTTTCAAGGGTTCTTTCTTAGACCCTCTTTCAATAATTTGCAGAATGCTTTTGAGGTGGCATTCATGGTTATTAACAGTCAATGATCTTTTCTTTAAAGGATTTTTAAAAAATAGGGTTTTTTTCGTAATTGATTTCTAGCATCTGCAGTATTCAATTGCAAGAAACGCCGCAGATTAATTGCAGGTTGTTTGGAAAAAAAACATGCTTTTTTTCTTGGTATTGTTTTTGCTTTGAACCTGCCATCTGGAATGGTCTTTTTATTCTTACTGTATTGAAATAGAATGAGCAGACATTTCTTACCTATTTCATGTCACTCATAGTACAACTCTTTCATATTCTTCTCTGGTTTTTTTCCAAACAAAACAATTAAACCTATTTATTGCTGTCACTATATGACTACTTATTGTACTCTTTTCTTAACATGTAATTTATATTCCCATACTGTCTTAATGTTGCAAATGTCCATGTTCTGCCAGCCCAGTCCCTCTGCTGTCCCTCTGTTATGTATCTACACTTCCTTGTCAGTATAGGGGCAGTCATATAGCTAAAGGATTCTTTATAGTCAGCGTCAAGGAAGAAGAAAGAATTCTCATAAAAAGTATGTGGTGGATTGATTTTGCCTGAATGCCAGATGCCCACCAAATTCTCTTCGTCACTCTCCGCATCAGCTGGACAGAGGAGACAATAGAAAGGCTTCATGGGGTGAGATAAAGACAGGTACAGATCACTCACTGGTTACTGTCATGGGGAAAACAGACTTGGGAAAATGAATTGAATTTATTACCAGTCTAACTAGAGTAGGATAATGAGAAATAAACCCGAATCTTAAAAGTAGCTTTCTCCCATCCCACCCTGCTTAATTTCTTAACTTTATTCTGACTGTCTACTCCTGTCCCTAGCAGTGCAAGTGAGACAGTAGCAGGAGTTATGGTCTCTGCTACTGCATCTTCCTTAGGGGAGGAAATCTTTTCCCTATTCCATGCACTTCTCCAGTATAAGTCCTTCCCACAGACTACAGTTATTCATGGACTGCTCCAGCATGGATCCCTTCCATGGTCTGTAGTCCTTCAGGAATGCAGTGCTCCAGCCTGGGTCTTCTTTGGGGGTCACAAGTCCTACCCAGAAACCTGCTCCAGCCTGGGCACTTCTCTCCATGGGGCCAGAAGTCTTGCTAGGTCCTGCTAGTCTTCCCATAAGGTCACAACCTCATACAGACATTCATCTGCTCTGGCAAAGGGTCGTCCTTGGGCTGCAGGTGGATTTCTGCTCCACCATGGCCCACCATGGGCTGCAGGGGCACACCATGGGCTACACCTCAGACTGCAGATGGAATCCGTGTTCAGTGCCTGGAGAATTTTCAACCCCTCCTTCTCCACTGACCTGGGTATCTGCAGAATTGCTTCTCTCGCATATGCTTACTCCTGTCTCTGGCTGCAGTAACTTTTTCACTTTCTTAAATCAGGTATCCGAGAGGCACTACCACTGATGGGCTCAGCCTTGACCAGTGGTGGGTCTGTCTTGGAACTGGTTGGCACTAGCTCTGTTGGATAGTTTCCTATAGAAACTACTACTAACACACTACTTTCTAATAGAAACCACCCCTGTATCCCCCCTGCTATGAAAACCTTGTTATGGAAATCCACTGCACAGCAGAAACAAGTCCTCAATTTGAATCTTCACATCTGCCCCAAAAGATTGTCAGTGCTTTTTATCCTACAGTCCCCCCTCTTCATTTTAGTAATTTAGCAATGAACTTTTTTGGAATGCAGTCTTCAAGACCAGGCACTGGAAAGGAACATTATTCTTCAAACACAATATTCTGAGCAGCAATATAAGGCAACCATCACGATAGCATGGCTTATTTACTACCGCTGAAATTTAGTAGTGGATTTAGGATAGTGTTATATGCTTTAACAGATAAACATGTAATTAAATAAATTTATAAACTTCCCCACAAACATATATCTCATCTTTCTCTCTCTATACAAACTTACAAGAATAAACTATGTACATGTACTGAGTTTCAATTTCAGAAATAAAATTATTTTTTAATTTGTCTAGACTTTTTCTGTACAGAAACCTAGGCTAGTTCTAAAGAGGGTTGCAAAGGAAATGTAATTTGTCTTTCATTGTTTAGTAGTTCCCTCTGATTAAATTCACAGAAGCATATTGATACCATATAGCTGAAGGCCTAACTTTTGTGATAAAATCCTGCAACAACTTACTAGGTCTATTTTCTAAAGAATAAAACTTATTTCTTTAACATCTAACATTTCCTGAATTTCTGTGCTAGGTTTCTTGGCTTAAAAATTAAACAATGTAATTTACTAAATTTTTAGTTAGATTATTTACTTTTAAATTATTTTATTATGTGAAAACATCTTAAGAAACACATACAGAAACCTAAACAAACACTTCCAAAAAGCAAGCAGAAAGTCTTGCTTCTTTGGTGTGATTATTCTGTGCATTGAAGAAAGCATGAGAAGAAGAAAATTATGCATCAGCTGCCAAAAGAAACGGAAACAATGAGCAATGTTTAAAATGGTTAAAAAATCAATGTTGATTGTATATCTTTCTAATAGATAAGGTGAAATTAGCTGTACAAAGTCAGTAGTTCAAAGCTATTGAGCAAGAAACAAAATTAAGATGAACAGCAGGTGGTAGTGCTATCAAGAGCAATGGTTCTGATAAGCATCATCGGCTACTGTTTGTATACTGTCAGCACTTCTACAAGAGTTAAGTTAGATACCACAAAATCAGCTACACCTTGTGCTTTTGGAGTAAACAACAATGAGATATTAGCCAAATTGAAACAAGTCTCTTGTTTCAAGTGGTTTCTCCACTGCAAACGTGAAAGGTTGTATTTTGTTCTATAAAATGACAAGCTTATTCTGTGCTTTCTTCTAGACGGAGTTATTATATACAGTTTATATAAAAATAAATGCAGAAAATCAACAAAAGTAAAATTTGATAAAATACGTTTAGTTGTAAAATTTCAGACATGCAAACATCTCAGTCCATAGTTCTGCCACCTTAATTACTGACTTGTTATATCTTTGCTAATGCAATGTTCTTTGTCAAAGCAGATGGATTTGTTGATGTTTTAGAGAGCATTTTAAAAAACCTACTGAAACAGTTTATCTTAAAGTCCATATTTTAGCATCCTCTCATATAATTGTGCTAAATCACATTTATACATTTTATTAAAGAACAAATTGCTAAGTTTATTACTTAATTGATCCTTGGTACAATTTGCTGTTATTTGTGACAGCTTAACATTTTGCCAATGGTTAGCTAAAGAGAGAAAAATAGGACAGGGTGGGGAGAGAGAGACAAAGGGAGAGAGAGGAGCCCCCGGAGTCAGAGATCAGTCCTCATGGAGGTAATGATCAATGCTCAGTTTATTGCAAATCTGAGGGTACATTTATACTAGCGACGTGGGAATATATTTGATTGGATACAAAGCAAGGCAAAAAGCTAACATAGACTTAGTCACATAGCATATCTTAGTAAAAGCATCAGTAGAACATCTCGCTCCATATCTTCTTTGCTTATCCTCGGAACATCCTGCTTCACATCCCTTCTCCTTGGGCACATCTTGGCAAGTGTATCCATATTGTCTTGTCCAAGGGCAGCACATCTCTGCTACCACATCTCTGCTAGCAGGCTCGCATGCAGGGTTGTGCAAGCAGGCCTCTCAGACCAGGGTCTGCATAAAATGCTTTCTTCAGTTAGCATCTTGCAAGGAGCTGCACTGCTAGAGATTACATCACTGGGGTTCAGTGTGCTTGTCCTTCTTCTATTGGTTAGCCTAAAAATCATTCCAGCAGTAGAGAATGCCAGGATCCCAGGTGCAGAAAGCATGAGATCAGTTACTGCTGATGACTGTCCCCAGGGACACTTCTCAAGTGCTGTTGTGAGGTTCCTCTACAAGTCTCCTTAATGTTGGCGGGGTGCTCTCACTGTGCTTCTTAAAGAGAAATTGCTAAAAAAAATCAAAGGTAATCTAAATGGAGGTTAGAACAATAACTTTAGCACTTACAGGCAATTTTATGAGATTGCTGCTGTCTGTGGGTGTTACCACAAACTTCTTTGAGTGTAGAAAAGTGTATTAGGTCATGTAGTTTCTGGTATATCCAATAATGACTTCATGATGCTTTCAGCTGTATGGACCACAACCTTCCTTAATTACACCTTACCTAGTAAGAGGAAGAAGGTTGAAGACATTCAGAAGAAAGACGTAATACAAAAACGTTGTGTATAAAATGTGTTTCTTCAAGATTTTTGTAGGATGTCAGCTGATCCTTAATATTCTACTTTGAATTCAAATTGTCAAAGTTTTCAGTAGATGACAGATTAATACAGTTAGCATTAGGAGCTTAAGCAGCTCTAGTAGTTTTGTCAGTTAGGGAAGCAGAAAAAAGAATTTAATGAAGCGTGTTATAGATTATCAGTTTTTCAGTAAAGCTTTACCTACAGGAATATAGGGCTTTATCGACTCTGGTTTTAGTAATCTAGGTATTAAAGCACAGCTCATTTCAAATCACTGCAAAGAATTGATTTGTGCACATTTCTGGCTGCTTTATTTGGATTTTTGGTACTGAATTTGCCTTGCAGTTAAACCATCTTTTTCATATAATTAAATCTATATTGGCTGCTTCACTGAGTTGAAACTGCATTTAAAAGTCAGAAATATAAAAATACAAAAATGCCTCTCTTTTTCTTTTTTTTTCTGTTTTGTTTTTTGTTTTGTTTTTAATAAAGAGATACTGGGATACTCTTTTCTTGCATGAAACATAGCAAATGAGAAGGCAGGGGTTCTCTGTGTTTTGATTTAAGCTATTTCAGTTGATTTGACTAAATATCTGAAGACAAATTAATTGATGTTGTCTTTAAGGAATTCTAAGTTTTCACAGAAATACTAAATTTATTTTACTGATTTCTTTAGTATGATTTTAATCCGGTGGAGAGCGTACCTATACTGCCTGCTAGCTATTCCTGAGCTTTGAAAATAACTGACTCTTTAGTAAACTCATTATTGTAGCAGTAAAACCCACCTGAAAGCTAGGTTAAACTGCCTGGTTATGAGCAAGGCTTCAGTTAACTGCTAGTGCCTGAACCAGCTGATGTAGAATGGTAGTGTGGCCCATCAATAGGGCACGTGTGACAGTGCTATGCTATGCATATTGCAATATGTATTCAAAGTGTTGTTTGGAATCTATGGAAGATTTTAATGTTTGTATGTATTTTCCTCAAAGGGATCACAGCAACACTTAGTGTAAATGAATCAATGGGGGATGAAAACCCCAATTAATAATGTAATTTTGTCTGAGTGCTGACAAATTGCTAAGTGCTTCCCTGATTTGTCTGACAAATTAGGGAAGATGTTACAACATGAATAATTGGTTTGAGAATCTCAGTTCTCATGAAACGTGAGAGAGTACAAACCAGCAGATCACTCAGATTTCTGAAGAGCTTAAAGCAAACAAAGATATCATCCAAGATAAAAGAATTTTTTGTTTAAACAAATAAATTTTTCATTGTACATGTTAGTTCAATGACAGAAGTTAGGGAGTGTGTATTTGTCTGTGTGTGAGGTAGTGACACCAAGAACATGGGTGTATTGCACAATACAGAAAAATGGAGTATTTTCTTACCCTGCAAAGTAAGCAAAATAGGCTGAAAGACAGTAAAGCAGTGTGTGTGGGTTTTGTCTCTTTATATACACATACATATGATTTGCATTTGTTCTGGGTACATATATTCGTTCTAAATTTGCTATCTGAACTTTAAAGTCACTATCTCAAATATGTACAGAACCTGTGTAGTATCTGATTTTGAGTGTGATTTGCTTTTCCTCTGCAAATACCTAATTTGTTTTGTTTTTGGAAGGTCAGTTTAGGTGATTTATTTAATTGGAATTGGACACAGTATTTACCAGGAACAGCTGTTCCTTATCATTAAAATGGAGAGCAAAAAGATGGAGTGGAAAATTATCAGGATAAAATCAAATTAATATAACCTATGAATATTCACATAATCTCCAGTTAGATTTAAAAAAGCATGAAGCATGAAGATATTAAATTCAGGTATTTGCATTGATTACAAGAAGACTGTGAAAGAAGTTCCAAAAGTGGGGTGTTTGGTAAAAAAACCCCAAGGAAAACTACAACAAAAAAAAAGTTGTAAGCATTAATCACTAAGTTTTTACAAAACATGCTTATTTTATGGCAAAGAGGGCACTTCAGATGAATAATAGACATTGGAACTAGAAAACTAGGTATAAAGGATAGAAACTTTGCTCATGAGCCCAAAAGCTCATATACTGAAGCTCTGATGTGTACAAGTTTAGTAACACTGTAACACACATAAAAGAGGAAATACTGCATCGTATCTTTATAACCATAATATGTACAATTGAAACTGGTAATTTTCAGGTACATAAAGTATGTATGTATATATATAT